>NW_005871267.1:2009224-2086346 GCF_000147115.1 Myotis lucifugus | reverse complement strand
TTTTTTTTTTAAAGACCTGTTTCCTGGTTTGATGTAGTATTGTGTGTTTCATGGATGTAAATCCCATTATTTTTCAGAACTAGGTGCTCTTGGAGCCCATCTTAAAGGTTGGTGTGCTAGATGTTGAATCCAAACCCTTCCCTCTTCAGGGAGAAGCTGGGAGTGTGTATTGCCCCCCAATTATATATCACTATGCTAAGGATGAGGTTTATGGCAAGTATGTCTCAAGCTTTCCTTATTTTGATGTATATGTTTTCCCATTTGCCTGTTGTAGATGAGTCACTCAGCTAGTTGCTGGATTTTTTTCAGGGGGAATTACTCTTTGTGTAGCTGTAGGTTTGATGTGTCCTTGAAGGGAGGTCAATTCAGGAGCTCCTATGTCACCTTCTTGGATGAAATACTCTGCCACCATTTTCTGTTTGTTTTTAGTTCTCTCTCTCTCTGCCCACCCCCTGCTTTGTCTCTCCTTCTTATTCTATTTAACATTCCTGATATCTTTTGGATTATTTGACACTTTTCAGTGTTTAATGTACCTTTATTTATATTCTTTTACTATATGTACATAAGTAATATTTTCAGTCATATATCTATCTATCATCTATCTATCTATCTATCTATCTATCTATCTATCTATCTATCTACACTAATAAAAGAGAAAGATGCAAATTGACCATACCTTCACGACACCCACCAGCCAATGAAGTGAGTATGCAAATTAACCCAACAAAGATGGCTGGTTAATTTGCATATGCAGCCGCTCTGGGCCTCTGGGCAGTGTGGGAAGGTGGAAAGGTGGCTCTGGGCCTGAGCAAAGGTGGAAAGGCGGCTCCGGTGGAGCAAAGGTGGTGTTGGCAGCCAGGGGAAGGAAGGCCCATTCTTGCATGAATCTTCGTGCATCGGGCCTCTAGTATGTATGTATATGTGTGTGTGTGTGTGTATATATATGTATGGCATTTCTCCAACTAGTACATAGAAACCTTACCATTATTTATGTTACTTATCCTACTTCTCTATGTGACAATTGCACATGTTTTAAATCTATAAACATTAAAATCTTATTAAACAATATTTTGAATTTTGCTTCAAACTTTCAAAACATTTTAGAGAATGCCAGAAGAGAATAATCATTTATCATATTTGTTCATATATTTTCTGTCACTTCTGCTTTCTCTTCATTATCCCTTATGTTCTCAACTTTTTTGATATAATTTCCCTTCTGTCCCTTGAAGCTTCCTGATGGAGGCAATTCTGATGGAGGTGTTTAGCTGGCAACAAACTCATGTTTTTAATTCATCTTAAAATGTCTTTACTTCCCTTATTTTCATGAGGCATATTTAAATATTTTCTAGATTTATGAAATGACAGGATTTTCTGTTAGCAATTAAAAAATCCTATGATATTTTCTATGGCCTACATAATTTCTATTGATGAATCTGCATGAATTCTTATATTTGTTATTTTATAGGAAACACATTTCTTTTCTCTGATTGTTTTCAAGAGCTATTCTCTGTCTTGCATTTTTATAGTTTGCTTAAGATGTGTCTGAGCAGGAATATTTAGGTTTATCTTTCTAGTTCTCTGAGGTTTTTGGATTGTATAATTGTCACCAAAATTTAGAAGACTTTAATCATTATCTCTTCAACTATTTTTCAGCCTAAATTCCTTTCTTTTTTTCTTTTTTTTTCTTCTGGGATTCTGGGAATCACATGGCAGGCTTTCTTATCATTTAACAGGTCCCTGAAGCTCAGTTTATTGTTTATTTTTTATTTTTATTCTTGCACAGATGGATACTTTCTATTGATTTATCTTCAGGCTTTCTGAGTCATCTATCACCTCTATTTGCCATTGAGCCAGTCCAGTGAGGTTTTCTCTTTCTTTTCAAAATTTTAGCTGTTGTATGTTTTAGTGCTGGAAATTTATTTGGTACAATTTTATACATTCTATTTTTTATTTCTTTCAAGAGTATTCATGATTGCTTGTTGAGCATTTTTAAAGTATTTTTCTTAATGTCATTGTAATATCATTCCATCAGTTGAATTATATTAGGTCTTATGTCTATTGGTTTTCTTTTCCCATATAATACTAGATTTTTATTTTTCTTCAAATTCAGAATAATTTTAAATTGTACCATAGACTTTTTGAATATTACATTATGTTACTTTGGGTCTTATTTAGACCATAAAAATGATATATATATTTTTGTTTTGGAAGGAAATCAAGCTGGTAAGTTTCAGATAATCAATTTTAACTATTTTCTATAGGCTGTAGTTCCAATATAAGTTTTCAAAGGCCTGACAGTATATCTTGAATCTGTCCCATATATTTATCACCACCTAGTCAGTCTAAGGCTTTGGCCATGGTCTGCATTCAGTTCCAAAATATATTCTGATTGAGATAACATTAACACATGTGCCACTCAGGGCTGATCTCATGAATTCAAAAGCAAATGTATGGGTTTACTTTCCTGAACTCTTCTATCTCCATGAGTTTCCTGGTTGGTATGGACTGAATTGTGTCTCCCCACAAATTCATAGGATAAAGCCCTAACCCCCAATATGGCTATATTTGGAGAAAAGACCTCCTAGAAGGTAATTAAGACCAAATAATTTCATTGGGTGGACCTCTAATCTGGCAGGATTAGTGTCCTTATAAGAAGAGATACCAGAGAGCCCCCCACTCTTTTTCTTTCTCTCTCTATTATGTGAGAACACAGCAAAAAAGATGGCCACCTGCCTACCAGATCTCAACCAAAACAGACCATGATGGCACTGCAATCTCAGCCTTCTTGTTTCTAAAACTGTGAGAAAACAAATTTTCATTGTTTAAGACATCCAGTCAATGTTATGAAAAATAATTCAATAGTGCTTTCCAGTTCCATGGGACTCAAATGTTCAGCCCACCAGTCGGAAATCCAGGGCTATAGTTGCCCTTCTCTGCCATTTACGTTTTTGCATTCAGGGCCAAATGGTTGCAGGACAGATAGAAATTAAAAAGCAATGGAAGATTGCCCCTCACTCTTGGAACCACATTATCTACTGATTAGAGAAGGTTGCTCCCCATTAAAGTTTTGGCTCCTGTGGGCTTATGTTGCTGCAATGCTACCTTTCCCATAGGATTGCATTCAGATGAGGGTATGAGAGAACAGAGAAAGGAAAATAAAAAGGGTGGATGATTCTTCATACTCTCTGAATTAGGGGTTTTCTTTCCTATAATTCAAGCCAAAATTAGAGGGCTTCTTTTAAAGCTTTCTCTGTGCCTAGTGTCTATTTCCAGATATTGCTTCTGCCCAGGGTACACTAAAGGAGAAAAAAAATAACAAAAAGGAAATTTACCGTCAGTTTTGTGGCACTTTGAATTCTGGTCTTTGTCTTCAATCCACCTGCTGCTATTTTCTTTTCATAGATTTCAAATAATTACTCTATCTTAATTGTAGTCAAAACTCTTCTTTAATTTGAATATTTTTTAAAAATAATTCAGAATCAAAACTAGAACACAGTATTTTTATAGAAATAAAGCATGTGCACTGTGTTCATAAAAGTATATAATAAAGCCAAGTGTCTGAGATGGAGGATATGTATGGGATATAGCGTAGCCAGTGTGTAGGTAGAAAAGTGTGGCAAAGCCTAAAAGAGAGACACAGAGTATACAGAGGAAGAATAGTAATCAGGAAGCAACAAAGCTTAGATTCTCATTGTGTATATGAGGAGATTTAACTAAATGGTCTTTAAGATTCCAGTTAAAGCTGTTGTCCTATAGCTCTAAATTTGCATGATTTTCCAGTTACTATTATTTTTGTCTGACTTAATAAAATTGTGTTCTCTGGACTAAATGCCCATAATTAACTATTTTAATAGAGTGTAGTCGGCATCAGGTTTTAAAGCTCTTGTTCAATATGAGTTTGAGTTAAAAATGTGAGAGAACTCATTTTAGGTTAAGTGATTTTTACAAACAGATTTTTCTCATACTCAGTAACAATTTAAAAAGTACAACTAAAAATGTTTCCAGTCTTTCTTTTCTACTCAGATTATAAAATTTATATATTGGGATTTTTCTTGGCATAATTTTAATATTTTTCATATGTACTTATGTATTAGATATTTTTCATAAATGTCTTTTATAGCATAATTTATTGTATTGTAAATGTTCTAAAAATAAAATTGAGGTGACTCTATAAAATATAACTTGGTTTTCTGATTTAAGAAGGATATTATTTTATCTTTTGGGGATATTAAACTAATCTCTGATAATCCCTGGGGATTTCCCCAAGCATTTTTCTTGGCATCAAAAGAGAGTCTTCAAATTTTCTAAATCTGCAACAGTTAAGGTGGATAAGTCTTTTTCTAGTGTAAGGAAGACAAATCATGGTAGAACCAAAATTATTTAAATTAGGTTGATAGTATTCAAATTTTCACAAAGCTTTTAGCCTGCTGTTATCTTTGCTTTTACCAATTTAAATGCATTAACTCCAAGGCTGTTTTTAAATTGAACATTTAAATTAATGCATTGTGAATTTGTTGTTATGGTAAAGGAAAAAATATAAGTTAGAAACATGGATGTGGAGAAATAATGACACACTCTTGATTTGCTATTTGAATCCAGATATACTCTGCCATTATCCATGTTGCCATTATCCGTGTAAACCTAATGACATCTGAAAGCACTATTGGCAAAGCCCATTTACAATATGTTCTTTTTTAAAGCTGGAGTAAATTGTTGCTCAAAAACAAACCATATTATTCTGTATGACTGACTTGATATGCACCTAGTACCGCTGATCACTTTAGCTAAAAGAAGGGAAGGAAGGAAACATAATGATGTTAATTAGCATCAAGCCCATGCTGAAGTGATTTTCTTTTAGATATTTAATTTCACCTTAGATGAAATATGGGCTAAATAGTTGGCAGAGTATTTAAACATGAAATGAGCTGCAAAGAAATTGGTTCCTCAATGCCTTTTTTTTTTTCCTGAGTGGAATTTAAATGATATGTAAACAACATAGTGCTAACCCAATTTCTTCCTCCTGTGGGCTTAGATATCTTTAGGCAAGGAATTGAATACAATCACTGTGTTTTGTTTTTTGTGTTTGTGTGTGAGAGTGTGTGTGTGTGTCCTCTAATCCTACCCCTTAACCTTGATAGCTGGAGCTGAGGGAACACAGTGTCTTTTGGAGGACCCTGAAGTTCTGTGTATTTCCTAAACTCTAGATATGTTTCTGAAAGTACATACATATGTAGATTAACATACTGAGGCTGTTGAGTTTAGCATAGTGAAATTTTTTACTTACTGTCCAAAAACAATGAACAGATGTACATTTAGCTGGAACTCATACTTTCATCTTATCCTTCATTAAGGATTTGCAGTTATTGTCTAGGTATTTCCATGGCTATAAGGGGAAATTTAATTATGAAAGAAAAAATAAATTGGTTCCATCAGGAATCCAAGAAGATGTTGATAGCAACATTTCAAAATGCTCGCTCTGTGTACTTTTGTGAACTTGAAGTTTGATCTCAGTATTTTGTTGGATGGAAAGTAGGATATACAGGCCTCTGGTGAACACAGTAGATCTTTGCAAAATTTTCCTGAAAAAAACAGGATTGTGAGGCATCATTTCTTCTCTCACATTGGGGGACATTCCAGAGAAAAGAATGTTAGTAGTTTCCATATTTCCCAGCACAAGCCCTGTGCCTAATCAATTGCTATGATTCCTCCTTTTCCCCTGCATAGTATACTTTCTCTCTGGTCATAGAACACTAGTTTTTGTCTTCACTTTCATAAGTGATATTGAAACAGCATACCTAGCATGGATTTCTGTTGATTCCTATGATAGAATCATAAACTGTTCCAACTGAATTTTCTTAAGTCTGTTCCATCCTTGTGTTATTTTTTTTTCCTATGTTGCCCCATCTTTCCTTTACATAAAAAACTACAAGGACCAGCATCACATCCTATCATGTACTCTGGTTTTGCTTTTTATATCACAAATCACAGAGTCTTGCCTACATAGGTGGTCAGCACATCTACGCTGAATGAATTGAGCAGTGAAAACTTTTCTATAGGGACTATACCAGGTAATTCAAATATATAAAAATTATGATTGTACTAGAAGGCAGCACATATAATTCAGCCCTAGAGAGTAGATACAATGAAGATACATCCCGAGGGGCAATGGTGGGAAATGAGAAGGCTGTTTCATAAAGAACCTCCTATGAGATTGAGCAGCAACAGCCAGAGTCTCCCTCCTTAATATCTATCAAATCCAACCCTTTACCTCTATGATTATTATTAACTAGCTTCCCTTCTGCTACTCTTACCTTTCCTTTACCTGCAATATATCTTCCATATTACTCCCAGAGGAATTTTGTGAACTCTACATGTAATATATTCATTCTTATTCAACAGTCTCCAAAGTCTCCTCATACTATTCAAAATACTATTCAAACCCATTATTATAATCAGGGTCCTTTAATATATCTCTTATGCATATTTCCCTACTTTTCTCTGTAACAAATTTCACTAAACATATATCCTTCTCTCTTGTGAGCCCCATGTCTGAAATAAAATTTAATTCATTTCCTTATCTTCTTTTAAAACTCAAATTATGTCATCTCTTTTAAAAATATATCTTTCTCTACTCTCTAGTTTAATTTGTGTTTCCTTAGTAACGCCTCAAGTATCTCTGTAATTAGGCTGGCTACAAACTTTTTGAAGGTAAAGACAATGCCTTAAATATAATGTAAGCAGGCATTATTTATCTATAGACACCATAAATATAGGGTGTCCCCCAAAAATGTATACATACTTTTTTTTCTGATAGCTCTATTTATGTTTCTTTTCAGATTTAACTGATTAGAATTCATTATTCAATGTGCATTTAAATTTTGGGGGGACACCCAGTATATCAAAATCTACAACAAGTCCTAAGGGAATGAATGATTAACTGAAGCAGGCTGGCAAACCAACAAGGTAGAAAAAATTGTTTTGATTTGTTTCTGTTCCTGCTTTTATTTAGTTTTTCGGTTAGTGTGCTAAAGTCTGAGCTCAAATATCCTGTAAAGAGTCTAGGTGCTCTTGACGTAATTCTTCTGTTCTTTGACATTGAAATGTCTCAGTAGGAGAGAGGTGTTGTGTTAATGACTTTTATTACAGAATTAGATAGAAAGCTTAGTGTACATAGCAATGGTTATGGGAATTCATTGGTGGGGGGCTGGGGTAGGGGGCGCGTTGGATCATAAATAATGGATCTAAATCAGAGAGCAAAATCTGATAGGTGGAAAGCTTGTGAGAAAATAGACTGTCTTCTTAGGAAAATAAAATGAGTAGACAAAGGTGGCAAACTTTTCTCATTTTAACGGGTACTGATGTGCAGGCCTGTCTTTTTTATGGGAATCTAGGTAGTCTGGAGATCAGCTCAAATGTCACATATCCACTTGTCTTCTGAGGCTCCTGAATCAGAAACTCCCTCATTCCTGAGGGTTCACAGTTGTGTGTGTGTGTGTGTGTGTGTGTGTGTGTGTGTGTGTGTGTGTTTTGGAGTTGTTCACTGAGTGCAATCTCTACTATTTAACTTTCATCATTATTGCGTTTGTTGCCTTAAAAATTAGGAGTGGTGCTTTCCCATATCTGATAGTCAATATATGTCCGTTCTGTCCAGTGCTTGATGTGCAGCAAGCCACATTCTCAAATCTTTATAGCTAAGCACATTCTCAAATCTTTATAGCTAAGCAAAGCTATTATTTCTAGATTTAGCCAATCTTGTAGAATATTGTTATGGGTCAATTGAGTGACATTGCCTAAATAGTTAGCTGTATGGATTGAGAAAGCTTCTAAAACAAAATATTACTCATATTAGAAGTAGAGAAAGTCAGTTATTAAAAATTTATATTTGGTTTTTAAGACTCTAATGCTGAGTATTTGGTTTTCAAGTTATCTGTTGTTACAGTTCCTCTTTCTTATATAAACTGGGATATTATCAAACATTTTTAGCATTGAGTGCCTAGGTAGTTATATACCACACCCTTGGAAATGACTCAATATAAGCTGTAAACTACCATAGACATTGCTTAAACATATGAGCTATGGTACAAAAATAACTTCCCTTTTAATACCTCATTGGTTACTTTATAAATTGTGGTTTCTAGAAATCTTGCAGAGGCCAAATCTCATATCAATAGAGAATAAATTTGTTTGCAATTTATGATTCATACTTTACTATACTTACTGTGATTAAAAGTAAAATCACATCAGCCCTAGTTGGGTAGCTCAGTTAGTTGGAGGGTCCTCCCATATACCAAAAGGTTGTGGGTTCGATTCCCATTCAGGGCACATACCTAGCTTGCAGGTTCTATCCCATGGGGTCTCATACAGGAGGCAACTGATTGATGTTTCTCTCTCACATACATTGATGTCTCTCTCTCTCTCTCTCTCTCTCTCCCTCTCTCTCTCTCTCTCTCTCTCTCTCTCTCTCTCTCTTTCTTCCTGTCTCTAAAACTTATGCTCAGATGAGGTTTAAAAAAGAAATTACATCAGAACCATGACACCATTCTTATTCAGTGAGTATTTTGTGATGATGATAATGACAAAATAATGAATTATTGGTTATATTAAGAGTGTGCATACAGAATTTAACACAAAATGCATTTATGGAAACTATAGATATTTTTCAAGAAGAAAAATGGCAACCCTAGATTAAAACATTAATTTTATTAACTCAGTTCTCTGTAAATGTGAGGTAGTAATTATGTGACCATCAGAAAGCAACAAGAAATTTTGTTGATACCTTTAAACACCTATGTTGTCAGCATCGTTAACATTTTTAAAAAGTCTGTTTTTCTATATTGCCTGTCAAAAGAATCAATCATCCATAAGTATGCATAAACTGAAACACTGATCTTGCGTTTTCTTCTACTTAGGCAGTAACAATGTTGATTTATTCACAGAACAACATAAAACATTGCCAGTGACATGTCTCGCCAAACTTTTCTATTTCAGAATTGCTCAGAAATAGTTGAGAGAATGTTTCTTCTTGGGACAAATTGATCTCCTTAAATCATAATCTATAAGTAAGAAGTAGACAAGATTGGTTATGATTAGACTGATGGAAGCATTTAATAAGTATAGTAAATGGAAATTGGCCAGGGCGTCTGTAATCTAGGCAGTAGCCTGGAGGGTATATGACTAAAGGCATTTCTTCCACCTGGCACAGAAGTAACCTTCCTTTTCTGCACACAAGCTGAGAAGTTTACTGGAGGGAAGTGTAGCATATACAGCCTGTGAAGTCCTTCTCACAAAGGAGGAAAATTGGCGTACTGAGGACTGAGGGTTTTCAATTTAGCAAAAGCTTTCAAATTTAAAGGCAAATGCTAGATTTGGCAAAAGTCAATTTCCAGAATAACTCTCAGGTGATTTTTTCCTAAATTGTTGAGGACCAAACATACTACCTAAAAAATAACATTTTGACCAGATAAATTGGAGTCTAAATAAGACTATGCATGATACATATCTTTAGTTTTACATGAATTATTCTTTAATTCACCCTCTCCATATACCATTAGAATATTTCAGAAAAAGTACAAAATGTACTTTTCATATTTCATATTTCAAAGATAAAAATCAGAGAACAATAATATATTTATGCTTTTATCTCTATAAATAACTTATTTGGCATGGTGTGTATATGGTTTTATTGAATTAATAAGTTATATTATATGTTATAATATATGAGTGTTTGAACCAGAAAATGAGCTCTCTGGAAAAAGGCAAATGTGAAGTTGAGCAGTTAAGCCTGTATAGTTTTGGATTCAGTCGGTGTAATGAGATGCCACTAAAGAATTTAGAGAGGCATTTACATTATATGATTTGTGTTTTAAGAAAGTCACCCTCATGCTTCTCTTCATTGGTGCAGACAGGGAACCATTTATGAGGCTATTGAAGGTGAATGGTTTAAGCCAATTAAAAAATATGTATAGATTCAATATGTATTTTCAAATCAGAATTGATATGATCTAATGGTAAGGTGAATATGGAATTGGGTGAAGGAATAATAAAGATGCAGACATTCTGGCTTGAGCAAATGGATAGATAACATTACTGTTTGCTAAGATTTGAAACACCAGGGAAAGAACAGATAATTGTTTGTGAGAAGAGAACCAATAGTTACATTTTGAACATGTTCAATATCAATTATCTGTGAGGTGTCCAAGTGGAAGAGTTGATAAAGGCAGTGAGATGATATGAATAAGAAGCTTGGAAGAGAGGTCTGGGCTGGAGATTTCTAGGCAGAAGTCAGGAGCATGTAGATGGTTGTCACCCAGGGGAAAATCACACAAAAAGGATATAAAATGACAAGGCCTGAGTAAGTCCATCATTAGAGGTTCTGTAGAGGAGGAAAACCCAGTACAATAGACAAAAAGGCAACACTGAACAAGGTTGTATTTAGAAATGCAAGAAAAAAAGAAATGATTAAAAATACCAAATGATAACGAACTCATCCATGTCAGAACACAAATAGAATTTTATTTAAATCATATTTCTCAAATTAGTACCTCATTAGCAGTTTATTTTTATTTCTGGACACAAAAATTTTAGTTCTGTTACTAAGTAGAAGTATTTAAGATTTTGACAGCATAAAGCCTATCTACCAATATCCTTTGAGGACTAGAGTTGCCAAGTTCCCGACAATAACTGACATTTTTAAAAGCTCACAGTTTTGAGGAATGATTCTTTATTCCTGAAATAGAGCTGGTTTTAATGTCAGTATATATAGCAAAGTCCCAGGCTTATATATAACAGAGGTCTGAGTTTCATCTGTGCAGAAACAACCAGTAAATATCATAAATTTAACTCCAAGGCTTAGAAAATATCCATCTGCAAAACAAATAGCTGTGCCAGTGCTATTACAAAATAATTTTGATTCATTTATATAAGTCTCCATTATTTTTGAAAAATGTACAAAATGTTATAAGAATCAATATAACCTAAATTATCAATATAGAATACCACTTTATATATCTGTGCTGATTTTCAATTTCAACACACAAAAGCTATTAATAAATGGCAAAGTCAGGTTGAGTTTCTTACTTTATTTCTTTTTCTAGCCTTTTAAGACAGCACCCACATTTTAAAAGGCCTTTGTATAATCTGGATATCCTGTAGATGTTCAAATTTTGATGTAGTACTTCTGGAATATTGTCGGAGATTCTGCATTTCTAACAAGCTCCGAGGTAATGCCAGTGTTCTGTGTTGTGGGACACACGTTGGATAGAAAGGATTTAAAGAACTGACCAGCTCTGAGCAGCTGGTGGGGAGAAAGAAAAATGTGTTCCTGTGTATAGCCAAAGGGGAGTATAAAACTTAATCTAATTTTATAGTGGAATATAGTTTTACTTGGCTCTAAGAACCATATTAATGGAAAGTTAATTTAGCATTTGTTATCTGTTTTTTCCTAACAAATTATCCCAAACCTTAGAGGCTAACAGCAAGGGGTATTTGCTGTCTCATAGTTTTTGTGATTCAGAAATTCAGAAGTAGCCCTGTTGAGTAGTTGTTGCTGAAGGAATCTCATGAGTTTGCAGTCTGGATGACTAGAGATGCAGTCTTATGAGGGCTTCATTCACTTCCTCCTCATGTAGACCTGTCTATGTGGCTATGTAAGTTTCTTCACAACGTAGCGGCTACCTTTAGCCTGATGCAGATAATATAAGACATAGCATGACCGAAGCCATGTTATCTTGTATGACTTAGGTTTGGATCCTCACACCATCATTTCCACAATATCCTATTGGTTACCCAGGTCAACCTTATTCAGTGTCCAAAGGAACTATACTATTTTTCAACCTCAACTCCATTGACAGTTTTTGGTTCAGGTAATTATTTGTTGTGAGAAATGATTTATTCCATTGTAGGATGTTTAACATCATTTCTAGCTCTAGATACTGCAGTAGCACCCTTTTCCCCAAGCTGAGATAACCAACATTGTCCCCCAGTGGGTAGGCAAACAAAAACCACCTATGAGTGAAAATATGCACTATACAGCAGTATAGATAGCAGGAGGAAAGCAGCCTTCCTGGTCATTCCAAAATGAAGTCTGGCTATCTAATTTTGTAAACAGGTAAACAAAACTTGTTTTATTTGTTGATATATTTATAGTAGTGATTCTATAAAGATTGAAGTATACTACTGCTTATAAAAAGGGTCAATGCATACATAGATTTAATAATTGTATATTGAAATAATTTTATTTTTAATTGCCATGACCTTCATGGCGGGGTTCAGGATCTGAAGGAGGGGCCGATGCACAAATGAAAATACTATACAAGAAATATGAATTTAGAAGGCATTGGGGCAGCGGTTCTCAACCTGTGGGTCACAACCCCTTTGGCAGTCGAACGACCCTTTCACAGGGGTCGCCTAAGACCATCCTGCATATCAGATATTTACGTTACGATTCATAACAGTAGCAACATTACATTTATGAAGAGCAACGAAAATAATTTTATGGTTGGGTCACAACATGAGGAACTGTATTTAAAGGGCCAGAAGGTTGAGAACCACTGCATTGGGGGCCAGGGGGAGCCTCTTTCTTGAAGAGACACACCGACTTCTGGCCTGGTCCACCTTTTATTTACTTGAATACACATTTGCCCTTTTGCAATTCATACAGTCATATCAAAGGTAAAGTTTGATAAACAGTAAAAGGATTATCAGGTTAGGGAATTGCCTTGAGCCACCACTATCTCAACACGAACAATCCATGCTTAGCTTCAGCCCTGCTAATGCCCAAGGTCCATCGATCTTTTGCATTCCTTGGTGCACTGACAGTATTGGCAAGCGGAGGCTTTCCGCATTTAATAAATAAGGTATTTTGCTCTTAGACTTCTGTTATTACAGAGCAGAAGCACTCTAATTCTTATATAGAGGGCTTAGCAGAAATCTGTAATGGTTTATTTCTTACATGTTTATTACTGAATTCTCAAAGGGCCAGAGCATACAATGAACTAAAGCAACGTATCACACACACACACATGCACACACACACATCTTCAGTGTGGTGGTGCCCAGAAAGAATGAAAGAGTCCACTGCATCCAGCAGTCATTTCCTTTCCGACACATAATCATATTTTGTGCCAAAGTATTAGTTACTCCAAATTTTGAGGATTACTGACATGGTAAAATGATATTTAAATATCACCATTGAATCAGGCATTCCTTAATACCTAAGAAGTCAAATATTTATAACGTCTCTAGAAGGTCTAAAAGAATGACAAAACAACTTTTTGGCAAAGGGGACAACCTGGACATGGGTATAAATCTGGGGACTTACTACCTCACATTGTCTGAAAGGTTTCTTTTCAATTACCCAAATCTATTGAAAGCCCATTTCTAGCTACAGCTCTTCCAGGAAGGTTTCTGCAACTTTGTGGATATCGTCTTTAAGATCCAATATCAGGAATCATTGGACAATGAGACTGTGTTCCTTCTATCGCCGTGCATCTATATATGTGTATGTTATATCTTCTTTGTGAGGTTAACCGTTATTTGAGAGCAGGGCTTGTATGTTATGCCACTTGATTTTCTTTAGCTTTGTAGGTTCCAAAACAAATGTTAATTGACTTTTTCAATCAATTTGTCAATGTACACACAGTGCAGTACATTGATAAAAATGAGTTCTGAAATAAGACTGCTGGTGTTTATATTACAGCGGTGCCTGTGAACTACTGCATGACCTTGGAGGAGGCATGAGGGCCTTTGCATTGAATGTTCCCTTTGCCTGGAATGTGCTCCCATTAGACATTCGCATGGCAGTCTCTGGACTTCTTTCTTCTCTTTGCTCAAAGGTCATCTGCTTCATAGGCCCATCTGGAAATCTTATTTAAAATTGTAACCACTCATCTTCCTTACGCCACAGTTCACTCCATGATTCCTGGGTCCTCTTCAATTTTACTCTTCTTTGATAGCATTTATCACCTATCATACTAAGTCATTTTCTTATTTGTGATGACCAATGGTTATTGTCCCTTAACCATAAATGCATGTATGATTCTCTGAAAGAGCCTGGAATATAGTTAGTCCTCAATGACTATTAGTTGTTTTTTAATATATATATATTTTATTTTACAGAGAGGAAGGGAGATGGAGAGATAGATAGAAATATCAATGATGAGAGAGAATCTTTGATTGGCTGCCTCCTGCACATCCCATACTGGGGATTGAGCCCGCAACCTGGGCATGTGCCCTGACCAGGAATCAAACTGTGACCTCCTGGTTCATAGGCCGCTGCTTAACCACTGAGCCATACTTGCTGGGCTACTAGTTATTTATATGTCTTTTGAAACCAGGCAAGCAAAGAAGAGTTGAGCATTTTTTTAATGATGAAAATTATCCAAATTCTGTGTTCCAGAATTAAGCAATATAGTAAAGGAAAAGATATTCAAATTATATTTCTGCCAAAGATTTCATATTAGAATGTATTAATTTATACTTCTTATGGATTTGCCAAAGACTAGAAACAATCTCAGACTAATTAAAACATCTTAGGGTGATGTGCATCCACTTATCCTGTGAGTTCCCAAAGTGCCCTGCAAGCTTCTTTCATACAGGGATCATTTCACCACCGAAATGAGGCCATTCCAGGGCTGATAGCAGTAGCCAAATAGACAATCTGCACAGAACATATGGTACAACAGGGGGGTGAAATGATTTTGGCTAAGATGAGCAGAACAGTTCTTACTCTTGTGAAGTATGTTTTTGCATTTCTTTAAGATTCATTCATTTCCAAAATGATGTGAAATATCAAGGCCATGCCTAGCCAGACCAATAAACAATGCAGCTGTCGTACTCCCAACATCTTATATTGACATAATTGTCTTTTGCAAGTTTTGTCATTTCAAGATAGACTTATTCAAACCAGAATCCCTTATGTCTGCTTTCAGAAGTTCAGACTTGCTTCCAAGCAAGGTGAACTCCTCTGTATAAATGTGGATGAAAACAAATTATTTTCATTGGTACATACCGTGAATCAAGGAATGCCTTGCCAGTGTCTGCATCTCTTTGGTGCAAAATGGCAAAAGATATAACATAACTTTCAAGTTATGTCCAGACATCAGTGTGGTAATGGTAAAACTTGAAGGTGATCTCATTCAACTTGAAGGATATTGTGCAGCACGCTGTAGTACAGCACAACCTAATAGAAGAATTCATTTACTTTGAAGTGAATTGAGGTGTGTTTTTTTCCCTCCCCTTAAATTTATGTTTGAATGTGAATCAGTAATCTTGCTGGCAGCCTCACTCTGCATTTGTTATGGGAATTTTCAATGTCATGCATTATATGATTTGTATCCTCAAATAGTTTCAAATAAAAGCTGTCTGCTGTTTTCTGGTGGAGTGCCAAGCGAATGAATACTCGTTGGATTTGCTATGTGTACATATAGTTTTACATCTTCCATAATTAACTTGTCAATCTAGTGTCTCCTGGAAAGCTGCTGCCAGGTATTGTGGATCATATTAGAAGCTATGAATTCAAGCAGTGATATTGGCACTTTTTTATACCTGCACCCGAGTTTTCCTTAATAGACTAAGACCAATTTAATTTTTCATATTATGTGTCTTGTTTGATTTTACACCTGGGCCATCATTTCACATCCCAGAAAAATAAAATAAAACCAATTCCACTGTAACATTCAAGAAAACAAACCATCTGACTTTACTAGGGGATACATAGTGAAAAGAAATTGAAATATAGTTTTCTGTTAGCTCCAGCTGAATCCAGGATTCATAAATTAAACTATTACAAATGGCAAGATTGTTAAATTATGAAATACGATGTTTGGCATGAGTTTACTGTGTTTAGGTAAGCTTTCTGTTATAAATGATGGTATTCATTGAATGCAAGTAATTCAATGCTTACTTTTTTTTAACATGAATAGCAACTTAATATAACACTGAAGCCACTCAAACATTTATTAGAAACTATTGTTAGAGAATCAACATCGGGTAAGTTGCATCTGGAAGACCTGAGTTGGGGAGACTGCTTTGTGAATTTAGGAAATGTACCTAAACACCTTGAGTTTTCACCTTTTTCAGAAAATTGGAAATTTTCCTACTTACCAAGTTGTGATAAATTCCGCATGGTGAGGGATTTAGAAGCAACAATCTCACCCAGCAATTTTCAACCAGTGTGCCACAAGAATTTTTAAAACATGCAATACCTGACTGCTTAGTCACGGCTACCCTCTTTTACTTTAGATTGTCAAATAAGAAAATGACAACAGCCAACATGATAGCTGTCCGGTGTGAATTAACCAAAATAATACCTCTTTTTTTTTTCAGACTGGCAAAAAATATTTTTTGGTGTGCTACAGAATTTTAGTAATTGGTTTATGTGTGCCATGAGATGAAAAAGGTTGAAAATCGCTGCTCTAGCTGAATGGGAAGCTAAAGGCTTAGTATGTTTTGCTTCGATTTTATGTGTGTATTTTGAATTTGTTAGGACATCGATGGAGGTGAGAAGGAAACTAGCCTCCTCCACTGTCCCTAACATATAGCAAGGCATGATTTGGCATGAATCCTCACAGAGCTTTCCGTGACTTACTGTACATGTAAAATGTTTGCCCATGTGGTCTGTTATGATTGTGATCATTCTGACCTAAGTTCATTTAAATGACTTTATGGATCACTCTGTAGGACAAAGTTTGCCAGAAATGGAATAGACCATACAACCAAGCCTATGCAATCATTTTGGTTACGGGAAAGAACTACTGTAACCAGTTAGTGGATGCAAAGTTTGCATAGACAGAATATTAAAAGGCCCTAAGGGACTTGATAGATAATAAACATTTAAAATTCTGATTGGATAAAGAATAAAGGACAGCCAGAGAAAGAAATGCAGGTGGCACTTAGGTCCCAAGAAACCTTCAGGCTCTGCTCCCAGGTCCTTTCCAAGTTTCACAGGATGTGCTTTATCTCTGGGTTATGATCTGTGAACATACGCAGGAATATCTTCATCATGAGAGCTTCAGCGTACGTGTTTACGTTTTGTTTGTTTGTTTCAATGCGCCCCAAATTATGTAGGGAAGCCAGGCTGCCAGATGTGAGCAATTCATCTACAGAGCCCCAGTCAGTGGTCCTGGGTTCGGCCAGAAATGTTTCAGACTTTAAAGAGCACATTAAAGATTATTCACTAGCACATCTCATTTTTATCACAGACAAGAGTGTTTAGCTGATTTCCAGGTAACCCCAGAGATCATCATAGGGATGTTGTAGTCCTAACATCCCTGTAAGATAACTCTATCTTATACAGCTCAGAACCAGATTTTCCAGCAGGCTGTCTAGACATTTGCTGTTCTAGTATTACTATAAGATCATATTGTACTGACCTCAAGTCTTTATTTTTTTAGAGAGGTATCTTCCATTTTTATATTATAGACTAGAGGCCCGATGCACAGAATTTGTGCAAGAGTAGGCCTTCCTTCCCCTGGCTGCTGGCACTGGCTTCCCTCTGGCACCTAGGACCCGGGCTTCCCTGCAGACCTGACTTCATCCAGAGGTCGTCCCGTCTAATTAGCATATTATGCTTTTATTATTGTGGATAGGAAGTCCCCACTTTTAACGTTATTAGGATGAATACTGGGAAAGGCTCTGGCCAGGAGTTTTTGACATTGGATATCAAAGCAAATAATCAAATTATAGGAAAACAGAAGTTCTTAATTGTCCCCTAAAAATTGGTTGCCTCTCCCAGATATTTATTTTTATATTTTTAAATTGATTCTAGGGAGAAAGGAGGGAGGGAGGTAGAGAGAATGAGAGAGCAAGAGAGAGAGAGAGAGAGAGAGAGAGAGAGAGAGAGAGAGAGAGAGAGAAACATAGATGTGAGAGAGAAACTTTGATTGGTTGCCTTCTGTATTTGCCCTGACCAGGGGTCAAACCCACAACCTAGGTATGTGCTCTGACCAGGAATCAAACCCCCCCACCTTCTGGTACACAGGACGATGCTCCAACCAACTGACCCACACTGGCCAGGGCACTTCTTCCACATTTTTAAAACTATCTGTCAATTGATATTATATGGAGTTTAAATTTATTTTATATGGTGGGCGAGTCCCCCTTCTCCACGTTCTGCACACAGAGAGAGAGACGTGAACTGGTAGAGTCGCTGGGGATTAAGTAATGAAATAAAGAGAGACACTACACAAAAATAGAATAAAACCTGGGGCCGGGTGTGGCGTCTGCCCTCTGTTGGAGGGACAGACAGAGAGCCAGTATCGGAAGTAGCTTTAATATATATTTGAGGTGACAGGAAGTTACATCACATCTGGGTGGGCCTTGAGTTCCTGGGGACATAATAGGATCCACCCCCTTAACACTGGGCAGGAAGGTCAAACTGAGTGGTGTCCTAGTCTCTTGACTGGGACCACCCCCAGGGCGTGGCTCTGCCTGCAAGGCCAGTTTCAGCAACATATTTAAAGATGCCCGAGTGTTTGCTAATGGCCCTCAACAATTTTATACTTCAAATCTTAAAACACTATTATTTTTCAAAAAACATGTTTTGGGGGGTTTGTTTGTTTTTAAGTAAGGACTTTTAAAATGCAAACATACAAATCATTAGAGCTTTTAGGGTGCTTGATGGGAATATTTTAGTATAATATAACTTCTATCAGCCTCTTCAAAGCTACCCTAATAAAAACACAACATGACAAATAAAGCAGCGTTAAAATAAAAATCCCTTTTTTACTAGAGTGTTGCTCCCAGGAAAGAATACATAGAAATTCTGAAGTCTCCACTAGAGCTTGTTTTTCTTACCTAAAGTGAAAATGCTTCATTCAATGTGCTTCCTAACTGTGAGTCTTTAAGGTTGCAGGCTCTTGCAAAGGTAACAAAGTTCAACAAAGCCTAGTCCCTGACCCCACCTAAGAAGTTAACAGTCTAGCAAGGAAGATAAGCCATACAAAATAGACATAATAGAAGCCAGAATGAGGTAACTTGCTATTTTGGAGGCTCTGATGAATTTTGGTCAACAATGCCAACAAAGGAGACAGCTCACTGAGACCAGTGAGGTCTTGTGATTGTGTCAAAATGGACAGCAAACAGAAATGTTGATCTGAGGTTATTACAAGGCTAATAAACTCATTTCCTGATCCCCTTATATTTTCCTTCTTCATTGATGATGCAGTACAATATAAGTAATTAGGTAACATTCATTAATATCAAACAAAATCAGATTTTACATCTGCCTATTTAATCAGTGGCAATTATGAAATCAAACAAAATGAACCCACTGTATAGTTTTGGTTTGAGTTACTTTTAATTATATCATAAGATACAAAATACACTTGAAGTAGTCATTTTCTCATGACATTTTTGTACTTTTTTAATATAATCATTTTATGTTTTATGTTTCAATATATTCATATCTATGGAAGATAAGCATTGTACGTACAAATGAGTTTTTAATCAATAAAAATTCTCACAACACAGTTGTAGGAAAGTACATTTGATTTAAAAATTGTTGATGTTTCTCAACAGGAAGATTCACATATATATCATGTTTCAGTTCCATAAATATTCTCTAAGTGATCACCATCAAAATATGTGTCCAGGTCAAGAAACAAAGTGTTAACATCCCAGAAATCCTTCAGATATGCTCTTTCAACTACTATCACCCATACCCAAGAGGTAACTACTATTCTGACCTCAATGACATAGATTAATTTTGCTGAATTCAACTTTATATATGTGATATTGTTCAGCATTTTTTAAAATTTAGCTTCCTTACACAGTTATGTTTATAAAATATAATCATGTTGTTCCATGTAGTGTTGGTCCTTTCTTTCCTCATCTATATATATAAAGAAGTAATATCCAAATGAGGTTGGGACTCCATAATGGTTACGACCAGCTCAGAAGGAGGGGCCGGTTGCGGCCCCAAGCCTGAGAGAACGACACAAAGGCGCAGCCTGGAGCCTGAGAGATCAACACAGATGGGCGCCTGCTCCTGCTCCGAGCCTCCATGGTGTGGCTGGGGGCAGGTCCCCAGCGGACACACACACACACACACACACACACACACACACACGGGGCGCCTGCTCTGAGACTCTTCAGTGAGGCTGGGGGCAGGCCCCCAGTGGACACACACACGCACACACACACACACGGGGCGCCTGCCAGACTGTGGCTTAGGCCATCAGTAGGACATCCCCTGAGGGCTCCTGGACTGTGAGAGGGGGCAGGCTGGGCTGAGGGACCCCCACCCCCTAGTGCACTAATTTAATGCACCAGGCCTCTAGTTGCTCTATATTATTCCATTGTGTGAACATATAGCAATATTTATATCAATTTTACTATTAATGAACATTTGAAAATTTTCCAGTTTATGGCTATTGTAATAGTCTTGCTATCCACATTCAAATATACATCTTTTCTATTTCTATTTTTATTTCTGGTAGGTAAATCTAGGATTAGAATTGGTAGGTCGTGGATTCTTTATACATTTAGCTTATGTAGATAATGGCACACAGTTTGAAATTGGTCATGATAATTCACACTCAGCAACAGCACGTGAGAAAACAGGATACTCCACATGTTCATACACTGTCGTTTTCGTTTTCCCCATTCTGGAACTTACATTTATTAAAAAATAAATACTGATTATATTTCAGTTCAGAAGTATTCTTGCTCTATCTGTCTATCTAAAATATAACCATGATGCCCTGGCTGGTTTGGCTCAGTGGATAGAGCATCAGCCTGCAGACTCAATGGTCCTAGGTCCGATTCTGGTCAAGGGGATATGCCTTGGTTGCGGGCACATCTGTAGTGGGGGGTGTGCGGGAGGCGGCTGATCGATGTTTCTCTCTCATCGATGTTTCTAGCTCTCTATCCCTCTCTCCTCTGTAAAAAATCAATAAAACATATAAAAAATAAAATAAAATATAACCATGCTAAATATTTAAAAGTATAACTTTCTATATATTCAAATGACTTTTATTATTTGATATAAAATTCATATTTTTATTAAACTATATGTATAAACCTCACTCTGCACTTTTTATTTTAAAACTCATTTTACTTTGGGAAAAACCCACCTCTGTATTTCAAAATGTTTCTGTGAATCTTAGGAAGTTTTTGTACTAGAAACTAGAAAGATAGAGGTAGATGATAGAGAGGTAGATAAACAGATAGAGAGATAGATGTTCAATAGCTATTTGTCTAGAGTGTAAAAAATCACCCAAAAAATGCACATGACACAATCCAATGTATAAAATAGGAATTCTTTTGACAAAGAGCTACACATAAAATAAATTACTCACAGTAAATGTTTAAAGTGACCCCTCCTAAAAATAAATAAATAAAACACTGCACTGCTACGGACTAAGGATGGAAAATAAAACAAACTCTCGAATCAGCCACATTCATTTCTCTTTTATTCTTTTGTGGCCCCAGACAGGAAAACTTCAGAAGTCATTACCCGATCACACTCTTGGGAGCCTTTGATCTGCACCTAGTGAAGGAGAAGAGATGTTTGGATAAAATGAAAGCTACAGGGATATGCCTGAAACTACTTTTAATCAGTTTGGGAAAATAGTGCTGGAAATGGTCTCTTCCATCAAATATTTACTTTCAACATCTTTTTTTAAGAACCATATGTTTGAGAAAGGCGCAATTATTAATCACTGATTAATTGTAGGTTTTAACATCATTTAAGGTTAATGACTAATGACTGTGTTCCAAGTTACAAATCAATCATTTTGTTATTATTTTTTAATCCTCACTTAAGGATATGTTTATTAATTTTAGAGAGAGGGGAGGAGAGAGGAAGAAACATCAATGTGAGAGAAACATTGATTGGTTGCCTCCTGTATTCGCCCAAACTGGGGGTCAAACCTGCAACCTGGGCATGTGTTCAGTGGATGGGATGATGCCCAAGCAACTGAGCCACACTGGCCAGGGCAGTATGTTATTATTTTATAGCAATGTCCAAGCCCATCCTATAAAATAAAGAGGGAATATGCAAATTGACCATCACTCTGCCACAAAGATGGCTGCACCCACAGCGAAGACGAGTTCCCGTAACAAGCCTTAATGAGGAATCAACAGGGACCTAAGGCTGCACACACCCTGCCCCCATGGGGTGTGACGGAACCTCAGGCCAGGTCCCCCACCCTGGCGCCAGGCCGGGGGACTTCAGAGACTGCGCCCTCTGCCTGGTGGGGCTTGATGGGGGACCTCAGGCCATGCCCCCTGCCCACACGGGACTTGACAGGGGATTTCCCCACCCGGCAGGGCTTGGCAAGGGACCTCAAGGCACACCCCCCACCCCGGCCTGGGCTGGGGGACCTGATACTGCACCCCCAGCACGGCAGGGCTTGACAAGGGTGGGACCAGCCGGGTCTGGATCTTGCCCAATGTGGGTGGCCAGCCAGGTCTGGGTCTCGTGTGATTTTGAGGTGCATGTGGGTTGTGCGGGGACTTGACTCTGGGTCCCGTCGTGCACCCCAGACTCTGACAGGAGGAAGATTTTCATATACATTTTACTAATTTTCTTTCATCTCTGACACTTCTATTATAGAGAAAGGGCAAATAGCAATATTAAAATATTTCCTCTAATCCCCTTTTAATGTGCATGAATTTTGTGCACCGGGCCATTAGTACGTCTATAAAGAATTATAAAGAGGTGGGTAAGAAAGTGCATGCTTTCCTCCTTTCACCACCTTCTTATTCTAGCTAATATCTAATTGCCTTTATGATTCTATCTGTAATATAACTTCTTCAGTGAACTTTCCTTACCTTTATATTAAATCACATCTAAATGCTAATGTCCTCTTACTGTTTTGTGTGTGTTTTTTATTTACAATTAAAAGTGTAATTAATGTTTATTCTCTTCACCTAATTATAAATTGTACGAGGAGAGAGGACAGTTTTTCCTCCCCAGTACACCCTAAATGCTGGATACAGTGGCTTGCACATAAGAAATAAATGAATATATCTACTTGTTTATGTTCCTACAATGAAAATGGGACATAGATATACAGTTTACTGCTGTAAATAGTACTGGAGAAGATACTCAGTGCTGGAGAAGATGCTAACTGTCATAATGATCCTTCATGTTTGTGAAATCATTTCTTTATTAAAAGCCTTCCCTTTCTTCTTAGTGGAAAGCCCTAGTGGAAGCTGGACACAAGGAGGGTCTCACTGTAACGAGATCATCAAATTCTTGGTCAACAGTGCATCACAGAGGAAATAACTTAAAACATTATTAATCAGATTCAGATTTGTCTGAGCAAAATTGTCATCACTGAGCATTAGAATGAGTTAGGATCAAGTGATATGGAATAATAGGAAAAAAATAAAAAAGAAATGAGTCCAGCCTTAAAGTATAGAGAGGATTTAGTCAAATTAACTTACCTATTCAGGCATCATGAAGAGGAGATAAAGGTTGTAACACCTGCATTTATTTTGATGAGGTAAACTTTCTAAAGAATTCCTTAGAGATAGCAACAGTCTGACAGACAGAGTTCAATCAGCTTTTCTTATCTATATCCAGAGTTTATCTAAGCAGGTCAGTAAGGAGATCCTAGATTATTTTTACCAAAAAAGGTAAACAGTATGCAGAACAATTTATAAGTAATTGAAAGATTTACTAGATGCCTTTCAGATCATAATTAAAGTATTTAGTTCATTATGAAAGTTTTCCTTAGACCCCAGTTTAAAATTAAAGCCCTCTGGTGGGTGTTTCCAGTTTGCAATTTTGATCAAGGCTGCCAAAATCAGCAATTTTCTCCTTTTTTTTTTCTTTTTTTTTCTGGAAGTAAGATATAAAGAAATAAGAAACAACAATAAATATTCAAATTATTCAATTTTTGATGAAAAAGAGGGATTATCTATACCCAAGACATTATCATTAGAAAAAAGGCAACCGTATATAAAGATATAATTAAAACAAAACAAAAAGAAAGAAAGGCTTTTCCGTAATAAAGAAGACTTGAATGCAAAAGGATCTAGAAGAATAAACCCTAAGCCATCTGCCATAAAGTTAATTGGCTTCAAACTATACATAAACATTTATCTTGTACTGCAAGGCAAGAACAATATGTTATTTACAAACGCTTAAAGAATTACAGCTGGTCTTAGACTGCTTTAGAACAACTGTCAAAGCCAGAAGACAGTAGAACAATTCTCTTAAATCCTGAGTGACCCAAGGGTTTTTATACCTGCCCAAAGTAAATACAGGCAACAGAAAACCAGTTTTGACTATGCAAATAGCAGAGGACTATTATTGCCAAGAAACTGTGTTTGTTTGTGTGTGTGTGTGTTTTTCCTTTTCTTTACTGTCACCCTTATTACCAATCTTTTAAGAGTCTCTGGAAGAACAGCTTAAGACCACTCAGAGGTTGTCCCTGCCCATTTGGTGGCCTGAGCAGTGGGGACTGCAGACCAGCCTTGGGTGGCGGCTGAGTGCTCAGGTCTTCAGTAGTGCGGACGAAAAGGGGCCACATGCTAACCTGGCTAACTCAGGGAAGGCCTGCATGGTGGCCTTGCAAACTCAGAGACCTAAAGTAACCACGACGGATGGTCTGATACAAAAACTTTTTAATTAAAAAGCAGTTTATAGTGGATAGTCATGTTCTAGGCCGGTATCTTCCCTGACAAAGATCAACATTAATCTTAACTGAGCCTATTGTGATCCCTCCAACTTTGTTCTTCTTTCTCAAGATTGCTGCAGCTATTTGGGGTCTCTTTTTGTTCCAGAAGAATTTTTGGAGAGTTTGTTCTAAGTCTTTGAAGTATGCCATTGGTATTTTAATAGGGATTGCATTGAATCTATAGATTGCCTTGGGTAGCATGGACATTTTAATGATGTTGATTCTACCGATCCATGAACATGGTATATTCTTCTATTTGTTTATGTCTTCCTCTATCTCTTTTTTCAGCTTCCTGTAATTTTCTGAGTATAGGTCCTTTACCTCCTTGGTGAAATTTATTCCTAGGTATCTTAATTTTTTTGTTGCAATGGTAAATGGGATTTTTTTTTTAGCTTCTCTTTCTGTGAGTTCATTATTGGTATATAAAAAAGCCATAGATTTCTGGGTGTTAATTTTGTATCTTGCTATATTGCCGAATTCATTTATTAATTCTAGTAGTTTTTTGATGGAGTCTTTAGGGTTTTCTATGTACAATATCATGTCATCTGTGAATAATGACAGTTTTACTTCTTCTTTTCCAATTTGAATGACTTTTATTTCTTCTTCTTGTCTGATTGCTATGGCTAGCACTTCCAGTACTATGTGGAACAGGAGTGGTGAGAGTGGGCATCCCTGTCTTGTTCCTGTTCTTAGGGGAAATGGTGTTAGTTTTTGCCCATTGAGTATGATGTTGGCTGTGGGTTTGTCATATAGGGCTTTTATTATGTTGAGGTAGGATCCCTCAATTCCCGCTTCTCTGAGAGTTTTTATCAGGAAAGGGTGTTGGATTTTCTCAAATGCTTTTTCTGCATCAATTGATATGATTATGTGATTTTTGTCTCTCAATTTGTTTATGTGATGTATCACATTTATTGATTTGTAGATATTGTACCAGCCTTGCATCCTTGAATAAATTCCACTTGGTCATGGTGTATGATCTTTCTAATGTAATGCTGGATCCGTTTTGCTAGAATTTTGTTAAGGATTTTGGCATCTATGTTCATGAGGGATATTGGCCTGTAGTTCTCTTTCTTTGTGGTGTCTTTATCTGGTTTTGGAATTAGGGTAATGCTGGCTTCATAGAAAGAGCTTGGAAGTGTGCCTTCCTCTTGAACTTTTAGGACTAGTCTAAGAAGAATAGGTTTTCTTTCTTCTTTGAATGTTTGGTAAAACTCCCCTGTGAAGCCATCTGGCCCAGGACTTTTGTTTGCTGGAAGTTTTTTGATGACTGCTTCAATTTCCTCCTTAGTTATTGGCCTGTTGAGATATTTTTATTCTTTTTGGATAAGTTTTGGAAGGTCATATTTTTCTAGGAATATGTCCATTTCCTCTAGGTTAGTTTGTTGGAATAGAGTTGTTCATACTATTTTTTATTTTTATTTTTTTTACAATCCTTTGTATTTCTGTGGGGTCTGTTATTATTTCACCTCTTTCATTTCTGATTTTGTTTATTTTTGCTCCTCTCTTTTTGTTTCTTGGTGAGCCTGGATAGAGGTTCATCAATCTTGTTTATCCTTTCAAAGAACCAGCTCTTGGTTTCATTGATCTTTTGTATTTATTTTATTTGTTGTCTCTATGTCAATTATTTCTGTTCTGTTCTTTATTATCTCCTTCCTTCTGCTCACTCTGGGCTTTTCTTATTGCTCTCTTTCTAATTCTTTAAGTTCTAGAGTTAGATAATTTATTACCATTTTTTCTTATTTTTTGAACTAGGCCTGTAGAGCTATGAACTTCCCTCTTAGGACTGCTTTCATTGTGTCCCATAGATTTTGGATTATTGTGTTTTTATTGTCTTTAGTTTCCAGGATATTTTTAATTTCTTCTTTAATCCATTTGGTAAACCAATCATTGCTAAATAGCATGCTATTGAGCCTCCAAGTGTTTGAATTTTTTGATTGGTTTTATTGTAGTTGATTTCTAATATTATACCATTGTTGTCTGAGAAGATTCTTGATATGATTTCAATCTTCTTGAATTTGGAGAGACTTTGCCTGTGCCCCAATATGTGATCTATCTTTGAAAACGTCCCATGTGCACTTGAGAAGAATATATATTTTGTAGCTTTGGGGTGAATGTTCTGAAGATGTTGATTAAATCCATCTGATCTAGTGAGTCATTTAGGATTGCTGTTTCTCTGTTGATTTTTTGTCTAGAGTTACCTCAATTTTCAAAAAAGAAAAGCTCAAATTTCACATTCAGAGTTAGATTTTATTTTTATTTTGTTTTAAGAAAATAACATATTTATGCATAGGTAGAGCTTTAAAAGAAATAAAGACACCAACAATGACAATTTTTAACTGCCATGCCTATAATTGATTGTGCTATTTGGAAATATTTTCTTTTAAAATTCTAATGTAAAATTTTATCTCAATCTATATTTGTCTTCACATTGTATGTTTGTGGTTATACCATCTTTACTATTTTACTTTATCAATAAATTTTTAATTAAATTAATTTACATTTTCTTAAATTAAAATGACTGAGCATACCTTTGGGATAATAAAGTCCCATTGGTTTGAAAGAGGTGTTTTTTATTTTTATTTTGTAAGTTTTTAAAATTTATAAAAATGTAGAGTAATTTGAAGAAAGTTTAAATAATCTTAACTACCTCTTATTTTAAGAACATTTGGCTAAAAAGATAATTTTAGCTTTACAGAAGCAAGAAGAAGTCCATTTATATTGCACCAGCAATACCTCACATATCATAAGTCATTAGTATCCAATATAGTAGAAATTTATAAGAACTGAAGTCTATTTACATAAGTAAGAAAATATATTAAATGTTTTATTGTGTTTTTTTTGCTTTAAAGAAAATGCTGGCTCTGGTTCTGAGATACTATGTCATAAACTCAATGTTTCCTTAGTCCTTCTTTCTGAGAATAACTCTGAAAATAATTTAACTTAATTCAATGGACAAAAAGTGAAACCTGAAAGGTTATAAGAAGGTAGACCATCTAAGGACATTTGGGGGTGAAGAAAGACATTAAGATGAGTCTTTGGTATTATTTTTATGCCCTGCCTATATATTAAATCCAGACTGGGTGAGAAGATGAATTGCAATGTAGTAATGCCAATAGGCATACACACACACACACACACACACACACACACACACAAAAGGGAGGGGGGGGAAGAAAAAGCAAAACAGGAAATGCTCATGTTCTTGACCAAAATGTTCAGTTTACAAAAAACAGATGTCAATACTGAGGTGAATTAGATATTGAATCTTTCTGACAAAGGGATTTTAAAGCAGTTTTCATAAAACTGTGAACAAGTAACTATAAATTTCCTTGAAAGAAAGATAAAAATAGAAAAGTTCAGCAAATAGATAGAAGTTATAATAAAGAACCAACTAGAAATTATAAAACTTAAAAATATAATAACAGGGAGAAAAGATAGTCTTTTCAACAAAGATGCTGGAACAACTGGACATCCCCATGCAAAAAAAAAAAAAAAAGAATATAAAGTGTCCCAAAACAATGTATGCACACACGTTGAATAATTATAGAGGTAGTAATGTTTATTAAAATACATTTCATTTTCACAATTGAACTATCAGCTGTTCAAGTGTGTATGCATTTTTGGGGGGACACCCTGAATAGACATCTTATACCCTTCAAAAAGATTAACTAAAAATGGATCATGAACTTAAATGGCAAATGAAAAACTATAAAATTCCTCGAAGATAACATTTTTTTTAAAAAAAGAAAAAAATGGAGAAATTATAGATGACCTTTGTTTGGCACTAATTTTTTTAGATACAACATCAAAGGAGCAATTCATGAAAAAAATTGATAAAGTAAACCCCAAAGAAAAGAAATACTTAGATATTAAACTTAGCAAAATATGCACAAGATCTGAACTTTGAAAGCAAATTTAAAATTCCTGATAAAAGAAGACATAAATTAATTAAGAGATATACAATGTCTATGAGACATTCTCCCAAAATTGCTACCTAGGTTTGTGGTAGGCAGAATAATGGCTTCCAAAGAAGCCAGAGCCCAATCCCTAGGAACCCTGGATGTCTGATGTTTCATGGCGGGGAAGCATCAGGTGACAATGATATTAAGGTGGTTAATTGGCTGACACTGAGAAGACTATCGTAGGGTATACAGGTGATACCACTGTAATCATAGGGTCCTTAAAAGGGGAAGGGGAGCAGGAGGGTAGAGGCTCAGTTACACAGTGAGAGAGACACTCCACTGGCCATTGTTTGCTATGGAAGTGTGCAGGGAGCCTCGAGCCAAGAAAGACAGCCTGTAGAGACTGGAAAAGGCAGGAAAACCGGCTATCCTCTGGTGCTCCCAGAAAGGAACACAGCACTGCCTGAATCTTGCTTTTAGCCCATTGAGACCCCTTACAGATTTCCAACCTCCAGAACGGTAAGATCATGAGTTTGTTTTTGCTTTTAGCCCACTCAGTTTGTGGCAGTTTGTTGCAGCAATCAAATAATGCTTTGTTATTAGACTGGTTTGAATTGTGCAAGAACGTTGCAGTAGGCAAAATTATAAGAGGACTCCCAATGAACCCCAGTGAGCTGTTATGATCCCTTCTCCGTGGGTGTGGGTGGGGCATGTGGGTATGATGGAGTATCACCCTCATGATGACCTATAGCATATCTAAGAGGTATTGCGGGTTTAGTTCCAGATCACTACTTTAAGCAAGCGAGTGTCCCACCAGCATGGCTCAGTGGGTAAGCTTGGACCTATGAACCAGGAGGTCACAGTTCCATTCAGGTTGGGGCACATGCCTGGGTTGCGGGCTCCATCCCCATTGTGGGGTGTGCAGGAGGCAGCCGATCAATGATTCTCTCTCATCATTGATGTTTCTATCTCTTTCTCCCTCTCCCTTCCTCTCTGAAATCAGTAAAAAAAAATATATATAAATCAGTAAAAAAAAATATATATATATAAGAAGAAGCGAATATGGTAATAAAGGGTGGTTTTTTTTTTGTTTGTTTTTGCTTTTGTTTTGGAGGGTTTTGCCCTCAATTTGTAAAACACGCAACATGTGTGAAGCACAATAAAGCTACGTGCAATGAGCTGAAGTATGCCCTTTTAGGTCAAAGGTCAAAGGATTTGAGGGATTTAATTGAGATCCCTAATCAGTTAGCCTTAGTTAATCATGTGAGTCCTTAAAAGACACTTGAAGCAGGAGACTCTCATTGACTTTGAAGAGGCAAATTCTTCTGTTTTTGGAGAGAGCCATGTGATTTTCATGACAAGAAATCACTAGTGGTTAAGATGATCAATCCTGCAACTTCAAAGAACTGAATTTTGCCAGCTACTTGAGTGACCCTGGAAAACGATCAGATCTTAGAGGATAATATAGTCCAGCTGACACTTGTTTTCAGCCTTTAAAATTCTGAACAGAGAACCCTGTTGAGTCCATGCCTGGAATTCTTACCTACATAACTATATTATTATTTTATTTTTTTAAATCAATGATGAGAGAGAATCATTGATCGGCTGCCTCCTGCACGTTCCCCACTGGAGATCGAGCCTGCAACCTGGGCATATGCACTGACAAGGAATCCAATCATGACCTCTTGGTTTGTAGGTCAACGCTAAAACACTGAACCATGCTGACTGGGCCAATAAGGATATTATTTTTAAGCCATTAAGTTTGTGGTGGGCATTTTTCATATAACAGTAGAAAATAAATGCAAGCCTCTTTATATGCATAATGCAAATTAATAGTTAAAAAAAAACCCTATCATTTCTTTAGCAAATGATAGCCAAAAAACAAGTGAAAGCAGAGGAATTTGGATAGCCTGTTTATTTTTCTAGTGTGTGACTCTTGCCAGTTCCAGCTTGGTTAAGTGATAAGGTAGATCCAGAATTTATTTGACATATTAAATAATTGTGTTTATAATAAATACTAGCCAATTATACATTTGTCTGTCATTTTAATGACTGATTATTTGTAAATAACTTTAAATTATCCTACTTATTTGCTGAATTCTTGCCCTACGAGATTATAACCTAAAGTTAGAAGTTACCAATATGCCTTCTTTATAGCTTTTTTATTACTTCCTACCATGACAATATATGCAATATATTTATGGGAATTGGTTTTTGAATAGTGCATTATAAAAATGCTTTTATTTTGTTATATCTGCTTATTTCTAAACACTACTTTTAAGTGCTTCTTCATAGAATGCTTATTACAAGCTTATACTCTCATTTCCAAAATAACCTTAATTAGTAGTAATTTGATCAATTGAAAGTTTGCATCTTTACCTATAATGATTATGCCAGGGTCGGTAGTTCCTAGATTTGCCATTATTCCGCTTACATCACTCTTTAAAGAGACTTGTTTCTCCCATGGAAGACAAAGGAACAAAGTTTCCTTGCAACGATAATTGAACTCTCATCAGAGGGGAAATGGTCCCATCTTAGATTTAGGCAGTTGCTCTTAGTCACAAATATCCTTATGTTTATGCTAACATATTCAAATTGTTTAAGCAAGTTAATTTTATTTGGATTCCTGTTGACACATTTCCTCACAAATTTCAAGGGATTCCCTCATTAAACTAAATCTAACACAATATCCCATCCTTTACAAAATTGGTTCAAAAGAGCCAAGTACAAAATACAGCAATTCCACTACGTTTAACAACGGATGCTCCCCTCATATTATACTCTATGCTCTCTGTTTCCTGCTGGGCACATTGACTTGAATCTGCTTTTGGGACTTGTTTTCCTTTCAATAGTCTTGGCTGTCTTCCTTTTGCTTTGCCATCTGTTGTTCTTTTTTCATCTTTGAATTTTTCTTCATCATCATCATCATTATTATTATTTTTCACTCTTCCCCATTTTATGCGAGACTAAATAGGGGAAGAGCTTTCACAAGGTAATTTACATATTTCTCCTGTGCTAGTCATGTGTCTTTTTTCCTTCATTTCAAAGTACGCCTTTTCTTTGACATTGGTTACATATGGTTACTTATTCCCAGTGTTTTGTTGTCTCATTATCATTTGTCTGCTAGGCATCATTAGCTGTCTCGTCGTGCAAGCTCCCTCCCTATCTGTCATGTGAAAGTGAGACTCACTCTTCCATGATGAAACCTTCTAAGGACAGTTAGTGTATAATTGCGATGAAAGGAAGTGGAATGTCCAAGTCTCCCAAACACTGGGTGGCTGAGACTCAGTGCACTTGCTCTCATCCATCAGTGTCTCTTTAGACGCACATGAAGGGAGTAGACAAACAAGCATGTTCCAGAGAGCTCCCGGGCCTCTTCCTGGGGAACACCTTCAGCAACTGGAGATGAAATTTTTTGCAGTGAATATTAATGGTGTTCTGCCGGCCTGTAATTGCATGAGACTCTCATTTCGTATCATTCCGTTACATCTTGTCAAACTGATTGCAATGGATATAGCAGCTAGATCACTAAAGAGAGGAAATACCCATTAGAAGTAAAAAGCAGTGTAAATATTCAAACAAGTTGCATGTTTTTCTTAACTTAAATAGTTTCAAAATATTATTACCAACTACCCATTGATGCAAAAGAAATCAGCTGAGAAACGCTTGAGCATTATCATAGACCTCTGCCTTTCCATCTGATTTACCTTCCCGGCTTGTTTGGAAGAACAGATGTTCATAAGTATTATTTTGATTTTGATTGCCAAAGTCATGTTTGAGTGATTGAAATATACACAGCATTAGAGATAATCTCAACAAAACAAATTTATTTATTAGCTGTGGCGACATGAATGGGAATATTTGACATAACTATTACTGCTTTTCTTACATAAAAGTGACATTGAACCAGTCTAATTACCCGGTTATTATTTAACAGGAAAGGAGTGAAAGGGAAGACCAAATATAGGCATGCCATTTACACAGCTTTGCCATAAAGCTGCATTTAACATTCTCCAAGTCTATTCCGCATTAGCTGATCAGAAACTCTGGACACTGGCCCTGTTTCTGACTTTACTAAACTCTCAGCTGACCCTTTTTCAGGACTGGCTTGGGGAAATGGGATTTTTTAAAATATACTTTATTGATTTTTTACAGAGAGGAAAGGAGAGGAATAGAGTTAGAAACATCGATGAGAGAGAAACATCGATCAGCTGCCTCCTGCACACCCCCTACTGGGGATGTCCCCGCAACCAAGGTACATGCCCTTGACCAGAATCGAACCTGGGACCCTTCAGTCCACAGGCCGACGCTCTATCCACTGAGCCAAACTGGTTGGGGAGGAAATGGGATATTGCAACCTGAGAAATGTAACTCCATGCCAATAAAGCCTTCCTCCACATTCCATCCTCCCGTGCTAGTCTTGGAAAATTCATTTTCTGAAGATATAGCAAGAGCCTCAACCCCACTCATGTCTGAGAAGTCTGGCCCTTTAATTCCTCCAGCATTAAGAACATGAAACACCATATCCATAAATGATAATAAAAGGGTTAACTAGCTAGCTTAAGACTGATAGAGAGGGGGCCCATGGAGAAATCTTGGCTTGAGCAATTAAAATAGCCATAAACCAAGGACAGAGATATCTCTGGCCTGAGCAGCTGGAGTAATAAATCTTTTCTAGCCAGGAAGAAAGAGAAAAAAAAGAAGCCGCTTTACTCTTTTGAACAGAGAAACCAGCGGTTTCAGTCTCAAGGTTGCTAAGTACCGTAAGTTAGACTAAAAGTAGCCCTGACCTGAGCAGCTGGGAGAGCTATAAGATAAAACATTTCTGGCCAGCATAACTGGGAGAAAGCCATAAGATAGATTAAAAGCAACTCCAACTTAAACAGATAAGGTGAATGTGTGAAGGACAAAGAAAAAACACAGAATAAGGGAAAAGAAGGAGGGAGGCACTATGTGGGCTTCGGCCTTAGCCGAGTGACCAATGAGGAAAGCACTGGAGTCCTAAGTTAGGAAAGAGTCCAATTAGAAAGGGTCATGTCCAGACAAAGAAGTACAGCCCATTTAATGCCTCAAGACAAAGAAAGTACTGACCACCCTTCTTAGGGGACCCCTCTGTCCCTCTGTGCCAGCCGGAAGAGACAACATATGATTGCAATAAACTTTCTGTACCTCTCACCTACCACCTTTTGTCCATGGCTTCATTCTTCGAATACATCTGGACAAGAACTCGGGAAAGAAATCACCCTTGTTGCCCTAACCCAGTGGTCGGCAAACTCATTAGTCAACAGAGCCAAATATCAACAGTACAACTATTGAAATTTCTTTTGAGAGCCAAATTTTTTAAACTTAAACTATATAGGTAGGTACATTGTTATTAACTTAATTAGGGTACTCCTAAGGCTTAAGAAGAGCCACACTCAAGGGGCCAAAGAGCCGCATGTGGCTCACGAGCCGCAGTTTGCCAACCACGGCCCTAACTGGTTTTGCTCAGTGGATAGAGCGTCAGCCTGTGGACTCAAGGGACCCAGGTTCCATTCTGGTCAAGGGCATGTGCCTTGGTTGCGGGCACATCCCCAGTAGGGAGTGTGCAGGAGGCAGCTGATCGATGTTTCTCTCTCATTGATGTTTCTAACTCTCTATCCCTCTCCCTTCCTCTCTGTAAAAAATCAATAAAGTATATTTAAAAAAAAAAGAAATCACCCTTGCAATTGTGCTCAATAAAACAACTTGATTCAATAAGTCAGTACCTGGTAATGGAGAAAAGACAAAACATCAGAAAATATCAATATTTTCTCACTTATAAAATGTTACACAATCATAAAAAAGTAACAAACTATATGCAATTATTATTTGTTAAGTGAACAAATAGACTGCAGTTTCAATTTATAGTAAATATTACTAATATTTGATAATAACCAAAAATATAGAAATGCTAATAAAGTCTGGACTTGATTAGAAGATACAAAATACTCTAAAATTGTATTAAAATAAAATAATTTTCATATTTTATCCAACAAATAGTTCAGTGTAAAACAATATATGAAAATAGATACCAGTACACATCTGTCTTATCCCTTACCTTTTATTCTCTGATAATACCATTTACTCTTTCTTTAAATGACTTTTGACCTTTTTTAGATTCCACCTGTAAGTGATAGCATAAAATATTTGCCTTTCCCTGACTTACCTCATTTAGCATAATATCCTCAAATGCAGTACACCTTAAATTTATACAATGTTATATGTAAATATATATTTCAATAAAAAAAACTACGCAGAGAAGAAACTACTGGAATAAACAAAAAGATGCCAGTATTCATTTGAATTTCATATGTGAAAATAGTGGTATTTTAAATTATTGAGAAATTATGTTTTATTTCATAAGCAATCAAAACAAAATTGGTCTCTGTTCTTATGCTATATACAAAAGTAATTTCCATATAGATTAAATTTTAAACAACATTTATATGAAAGTAATGTTTAAAAACAAAGTTATTCTGGTTTGGGGAAATCTTTCAAAATAATAGAAGGCACAAAAGCTATACAGTTAAAAATATATTTAATTACAGATTTTCAAAAGTAATGACAAAATTTCCTTGGTTCAAATTAAAAACAATGGGCAGATTAGAGAAATACACAAAGCAGATGAAACATTAATAACCTAAATTCTGTAGAGCTAATAAATATAAATACAAAGACCCAAATATTCACAAAACAACAGACAATAATTTGAATAGACATTTTTGAAATTATAAACTATAAATGATTAGTAAAATGTAACTATCTAGGCTACATATGAAGAATAGTAAAGCCAATCAGAATCTGTAAATAGGAACACATATAAAAATGTATCACAGAATTTACTTATCATACAATTTTATAGACAACACACTTTTGTGTATATGTGTGTATTTGCATATGGTTAGTGAGATCTAGGAAGATAGTTGTCATGTTATTAGTGGGTCATTTACGTATGACTAGATTTCAGGACATTTTTATTTAATTCCCACTTTAAAAAAAAGGGAAAACAAAACACTTAAAATATTTGTAATAATATATAAGCTATAATAAAATGGTCTAGAAGAGCATTTTCAGCAAACATAGTTTATTTTATATAGCTTCATTGTGTAATGGCAGCTGTAGTTATATAATATGTGCATTTTTATTACTGAAAAATCAATATATTTATTTATTCTCACATATTATAAAAACAGTTGCCAATATTGTTATTTTTAGAAATATTTTAATGTATTTAATGATAAGAAATAGCAAGATACAACGGGACATATGCCTGTGATTGATCAAAGGAAAAAAGTAATTTTGCCCACTGGTCTAAACTCACTTCTCACTGAATGATTTGTATTTTTGTTTATGTCCCTTGTCATTTTTTTCTCTATCTTAAATATGACCTGTGGCAGTACTTGCATTTAAGTAGGAATCTTATCTTGTGGCGTGAGTAAAACTTTAGCAACATATTTATGTATGCAGTTGTTATCATTAACTCTCGTTCCCTCTCTGTGCACTGTAGCCCTAACACTTCTAAAATAAATTTCTTATGCCATGTTTTCCATAGTGCTCAGAGCTTACTGATCAGTATTGGTATTGTTACTTCCATTTGACACTTCTGAGATATTTTTTCTTTTTTTAAATCATAATTTTCCTGTAAAATGTGGTTTCAGCTCTTTCCACATTTATCAAACTTTTAAACCTTTGATTAAATAACTCTAACTTTGACAAAATGTAAATACGTAAGTTCTTATAAATACCTTTACTCATTGTATTTAAGTTCAAAAATTACAGGCAGTAATATCTGTTGAAAATTATAAAACTTAATTTTTTAAAGAATATGTCAAAGCTCAGAAATACAAAAAATTTTACATATAGTAACAGATTCCATGTTACTATAGTGTCAGCCAATATAAATATCAGGTACAGTTTTCATTTGATCACTAGATCTGTGTGTATTACCTGCCTGGGATGATCACTTGAAACCTACACCCAGCTTGAACCATGAGAAAACCCATTTGACATGTTATAGAGAGATGTGCCTTCAGAAATTTCTTTGCATGTTTTGCTCAATATGTATTATGAAAATATTATTAGTATAGCTTCTGAAACTAGAATTTACATTTCCTTCATATATAAACCAGTGTTATGTGATTTAAAAAAGCAACAGACTAAGCAATTCCTTTTTTTATTATTATTTTTAATCAGAAAAAAATGAAAATGAAAAAGTGACAAAAAGAAAGAAATTATTCACTAACTTTGAGAGACTTGACAAATTACTTAATTTCTGAGCCCTAATATCCTAATCTATAATATTGGGACTCTAGGAATTCTTTTCATCATGGATTACTGGGAGGACCAAGTAACATAATGTGTGAGAAAAACTTTAAAAACTACTGTGCAAATATTAATAGCTGTGATTCATAGCTTCTGTTACTTTGGGTGTTACTCCTAGAGATCTACAATCAATTGGTTATTCTTTTTATTCTAAAGGAGTTATGTAAATATTTAAAACAAACTTTAAGAAATATCTGAAAGGAAAATATAGTCTTGTTTGTATTTGAATATATTTTACAGAAGAGTGTAGAGATAAGAAATTTTGAATTTTTGAAACAAGGGTTAAACTGCCTACTTGGGAACTTTTTATTACCATTAGCCACAGGACTCATTTTCAAATGGTCAGTCTTAAAAAAGCAGCTTTTCGTATTTAACACGAGTGTTGGGGAGCTTAACACTAGTTTGGCAGGACATGAAAAGATTAATAGAGTATTCCTTCTCTGTAAGCTTTAGAATTTAAAGCCAATATATTTTCCAGGGAAGAGATGCAGAGCATACATATGAACATATTTAAGTGGATGTTATTCTTTAGTACTGAAGCTGTCGAACGTTTTAAAACCTAAGAACTGAGAAGAGTTATATTCACAAAGTTGCAAGTTTTCAAAAGAGCATGTTTTAGGAGTAAACTTCAGACCTGCAAACCTTAAGTAAGATTAAAATTAATTCAGACTCTCTTTTACCTTCTGACTTGATAACCTACTCTTAACAGCAATTTGTATGCAAATGTTTATTTTAAAAAAGTACGAGATTATTGGGATAAACACCCAACTCTACCACGTGTCAGGATAATTTTTAAAATTAAAGTAAGACTCATTCAGTCTGCATAATAAGTCTTGTTTGTGTTTGATGGTTGTTTATTTGAATCTATAAGGTGGTACCAACCAGATTTCTGAATTTCCATTTAGAGTTGACTTATTCGGAACAAATCAGTCATCAGTGTTCATTACCTTAAAAAATACCTAACTGTGTTCCCTCTCTGGAAGTTGAGCAAGTGGATATAAAAATCTTCAGAGCAGCCCTGGCCAGTTTGACTCAGTAAATAGAGCGTTGGCCTGGGGACTGAAGAGTCATGGGTTCGATTCCGGTTAAGGGCACATGGCCAGGTTGCAGGCTTAATCCCCAGAAGGGGGCATGCAGAAGGCAGCTGATCAATGATTCTCTCTCATCATTGATGTTTCTAACTCTCTCTCTCCCTCTCCCTTCCTCTCTGAAATCAATAAAAATATTTTTTTAAAAAATGTTCAGTGCTTTTACACAAAGTTATCAATAAACGCTTGTTAAACTGAGTTGATAAATGATCTGACAAGGAGTATTGCAATGTAGCGTTGACTAGTATCTTGCTGCTCATTTCCTTCTGTATCCCAGCCTGGGGAAGGGTATCAACTCTAAAAATTGATCATACTCCACTCAATTAATCATCTAATCCAGAGAATGCAAGTGATTGGCAAAGCAAAATGTTTATATGTCATTTTTTTGTTGTTGAGTGTAAGCTTCCTACTTTTCTTTTTTTTAATTCTTTATTGTTTAAAATATTACATATGTGTCCTTTTCCCCCCACTCCCTGGCCACTCCCACCCCCCAGCACATACCCTCACCCCCCTACTGTCTGTGTCCATTGGTTATGCTTATATGCATGCTTACAAGTCCTTTGGTTGATCTCTTAACCCCACTCCCTTCCACCCTGCCCTGCCTTCCCTCTGAGGTTTGATAGTTTGTTCAATGTTTCAATGTCTCTATCTATTTTTGTTCATCAATTTATGTTGTTCATTATATTCCACAAATGAGTGAGATCATGTGATATTTATCTTTCTCCGACTGGCTTATTTCCCTTAGCATAATAAGATTTCTACTTTATTTGGTGGCTAATCTTGGTGAAAGATTAAAATCTCCAAATACAGATGCCAAGAGGCTGTCTCTTGCTTTACTCACCATGGTCTAATTTAGAAATAGGCCCATGATCTCTAATGCTGATCACTTAGAAGCACTCTAAATATAAATGGAGCATTTGCAATGAATCATTCTTGACTACATTATTTTAAAATCCCCTAATCTCTACCTAGTCACTCTGTTTCTCTATAAGCCTTCTTAGTCTTTATTTCAGGAATTAGGGCAGTCTTATATTGATATGATCATGTTTATGTGATGTATCACATTTTTGATTTGTGGATATTATACCCACCTTGCATCCCCAGAATAAATACACTTGGTCATGGTGTATAATCTTTTTAATGTCTTTTTAAAATATATTTTTATTGATATCAGAGAGGAAGAGAGAGGGAGAGAGAGATAGAAACATCAATTATGAGAATCATTGATAGGTTGCCTCCTGCACACCCCCACTGGGAATCGAGCCCACAACCCAGGCATGTGCTCTTGGCTGGAATCATACCTGGGATCCTTCAGTCTGCAGGCTGACACTCCCTCCATTGAGCCAAACTGGCCAGGGTGGATCTTTTTAATGTATTGCTGCATGTGATTCACTAATACTTTGTTGAGGATTTTAGCACCTATGTTCATTAGAGATACTGGCCTGTAATTCTCTTTCTTTGTAGTGTCTTTATCTGGTTTTGGGATTAGGGTAATGCTAGCTTCATAAAAAGAGCTTGGAAGTGTTCTTGAATTTTTTGAAATAGTCTGAGGAGGGTAGGTTTTAGTTTTTCTTTGAAGAATCATAAAACTCCCCTGTGAAGCCATCTGGAAGTGTTCTGATTACTGCTTCACTTTCATCAATAGTTATTGGTCTATTCAGGTTTTCTGATTCTTGCTGATTGAGTTTTGAAAGATTGTATTTTTTCTAGGAATATGTCCATTTCATTGAGGTTGTCCAGTTTGTTGGAGTAGAGTTGTTCATAGTATTTTTTTTTATAATCTTTTGTATGTCCATGGGATCAGTTGTTACTTCACCTCTTTCATTTCTGATTTTATTTATTTTGGTCCTCTCTCTTTACTTCTTGGTGAGCCTGACTAGAGGTTCCTTAATCTTATTTATCCTTTCAAGGAACCAGCTCTTGGTTTTATTGATCTTTTGTATTGTTTTTCTGGTATCTATGTCATTTATTTCCACTCTGATCTTTATTATTTCCTCCCTGCTACTTACTCTGGGCTTTTCTTGTTGCTCTCTTCCTAATTCTTTAAGTTGTAGGATTAGATAAGTTAATACCAGTTAATGTATCACTTATTAATGTATTGCTGCATGTGATTCACTTTTTCTTGTTTTTTGAGGTAGGCCTGTAGTGATATGAACTTCCCTCTCATGACAACTTTCCCTGTGTCCCATAGATTTTGTATTGTTGTGTTTTCATTGTCATTTGTTTGCAGGATGTTTTTTTTATTTCTTCTTCGATCTCTTTGGTAACCCAGTCATTGCTTAATAGCATGCTATTTAGCCTCCAAGTGTTTGATTGTTTTTTATATCTAATTTTATGCCATTGTGATCTGAGAAGATGCTTGATATAATTTCAGTCTTCTTGCATTTGTAGAGACTTAGTATGTTTCCTAATATGTGGTCTATCTTTGAAAATGTCCTGTGTGCACTTGAAAAGAATGTATATTCTGTAGTTTTGTTGATTAAGTCCATCTGATCTAGTGAGTTGTTTAGGCTTGCTGTTTCTTTGATGATTTTTTTGTCTAGAAGATTTATCCAGTGATGTCAATGGGGTATTATAGTCCCCTACTATGATTGTATTGCTATTGATTTCTCCCTTGATATCTTCCAGAAGTTTTTTTTTTTTTAACGTATATTTGTGCTCCTGCTTCGGGTGCATATGTGTTTACCAGAATTATATCCTCTTATTGTATAGATCCTTTAAGTCAGGGGTCCTCAAACTTTTTAAGCAGGGGGCCAGTTCACTGTCCCTCAGACCGTTGGAGGGCCGGACTATAGTTTAAAAAGAAACTATGAACAATTTCCTATGCACAATGCACATATCTTATTTTGAAGTAAAAAAACAAAATGGGAACAAATACAATATTTGTATTTGCATGTGGCCCATGGGCCGTAGTTTGAGGACCCCTGCTTTAAGTATTATGAAGTAGCCCTCTTTATCTCTTGTTATGGCCTTCACTTTGAGTTCTATTTTGTCAGATATAAGTATTGCTACCCCAGGTTTTTTTCATTTCCATTTGCCTGAATTTTTTTTCCATCCCTTCAGTCTGTGTGAGTCCTTTGTTCTGAGGAATGTCTCTTATAGACAGCATATACATGGGTCATGTTTCCTTATCCATTCAGCCACCCTGTTTTTTGATTGGAGCATTTAATCCCTTTACATTTAAAGTTATTATTGATAGGTACTTCCTTGTTGCCATTTTTATCTTTTATGTCTTTGTTTCTCCTTTCTATTTCTACTTCTTTCAACAGTCCCTTCAGATTTCTTGCATTGCTGGTTTAGTGGTAACAAACTCCCTTAGCCTGTTTTTGTCTATGAAGCTCCTGATTTCATCTTCAATTTTGAATGACAGCCTTGCTGGATAGTGTATTTTTGGATTCATTCCTTTGCTTTCATTACTTTGTATAATTCATTCCATTCCCTTCTGGCCTGATGTGTTTATGTTGAGAAATCAATTGATAGTCTAATCAGAGATCCCTTGTAAGTAACTTTCTGTCTCTTTCTTGCAGCCCATATGACTTTCTTTGTTTTTAATGTTTGCTATTGTAATTATGATGCATCTTGGTGTGGGTCTTTTTGGGTTCATGTTTTTATGACTTTTTCATAACCAAGTCAAGGAATATTTCTGTCATTATTTCTTCAAATTTGTTTTCTATTACTTGTTCAGCTATTCCTTCTGGCATCCCTATTATGTGGGTGTTGCTTCGTTTCATGTTGTCCCAAAGCACCATTAAACTCTCCTCCTGCTTTTGAATTTTTTTCTCCAATTGCTGTTCAGATTGGGTGTGGGTCTGCCTTGAGTCTCATGCCTTTATTACCTCTGCTCTGAGTTGTACTCCCCCCATGGATCTGGTCTCTCAGTTGTCCACCGCAGATGCTCTGGGTGAGGGTGGAGGAGACAAATCCTCTGGTGTACGACTCTCTGTGAGGTCCCAGAGTCCTATAGCATGCAATTCACTGAGTGGCTCCATCGCCTGCAACAGGGTGACACTCTGGCTCACTCCATTGGTGCAGTCCCAGGGACTGGGTGGGCGCTGGGCCTCAGCTCACACCATTGGTGCTGTCTTGGAGGGTTGGGAGGAGGGTCAGCCAGGTGTCCCCAGCTTGCATCCATTGGCATGGGCCTGGGGCCTGGGCAGGGAGGGCCATGGGTTCCCTCTGGCTGGCACTCACAGTGTTGGGTCCTGAAACCTGGGGTCCTGGAGCCGCGGGTTCCTGGGGCACAGGTTCTGGAAACGCAGGGTCCAGGAGTGCAGGGTCTGGGATCCTGGGTGGAGACATGATGCGCAGGCGGTCTCTCTGGCCTGTAGTCATTGTGGATGTCTGGGAGCCCGTGAGGAGGTAGGGCACCATTCACTGCAGGGGCACGGTGGTGGTCCCCCATAAGTTATGGCTGGTGAGCAGCTCACAGCACGGGTTCTGGGTGGTGTCCAAGGGCAGTCTGGGTGTTGGTGTGGCTGCGCTCCTGGCCTCTGTTGCTCCCCCTTCAAGATGGCATGGGTTCTGTGCCTGAACCGTGGCTGGCCTGGGTATGCCTGCAGCAGTAGCAGGGGCCCCCCCTTCATGGAGAGCCTGATCATCAGTCCCCAAGACTCCTGCAAGATCTAACTGTCCCTCACTCACTTCTGTCACACACCACATATGTCTACCCACTCCCCTCTCATCCTTTTACTCACTCACACCCTCTTCCTCTCTGCTGTCCTGCTAGCTGCCATGTTGGGATTCCCACAATTATCTTAATAACTTTCTTTTTATTTAACTTTACCAGCATCACTTTCTATTTCTTGAAACTGATTTAAAGATAACCCTAAAAATCCTTCTATGATCTCCTTCTGAAACTATGACATTCAATAAAAGGAAAAGTACAAGCTTCTAAGTATTATAATACTATAAATCTACATTATTTCATTTTGATACATAATCAGTAAAAACAAGGTCAGATTTTTGCCATGTGTGGAGAGGGTGTTTTAGGTGGTATGACCTTTGTTTAAGCTCATGGTATTTGCTGACACACCTTGTAGGCCTGTGAGATTAACAGGAGACAGGCAGTCAGAGTTTAGAGCATCTGTTGGCATTAATTTAGTGGATGTTTGTGTGCTTGAGCAGATCTGTAACATACTCATGGGTAGGAGACAGGATTTTTTTTAATGGTTTATGATTATCCCAAGTTTTGAAGAAGAAAGACTACTGGTATCTTATATTTATAAACTATTTTACATAGTGTTTTTACATATCTCATCAGCAAAACAATCTCATGAGGTAGGTGGTACAAATATAAGTATGGCACTCATATTTTTATCGAGAAAAAGAGCCTGAAGTATAGAAAGTAATTTTCACAATAATCAAACATTTATCGTTTTAGTTCAGTAAGGGAATGCTGGTGCTATCATTCTGTTTTCACAGTCTTTCTATTTCGTCCTAATGCCAGAACTGAAATGGCTGTCGGGAGCCTTCTTACCTCATTCCCTCTCTAATTCCATCCTCACTTGACCCATCGTTCCTTTATTCTTGGCTTTTCTGTATATCCAGTTGGATTTCTATGTTTCTATCCTAACTTCTATCTGAAACATTTCCTGAACAGGTGTCACTTTACAACTCATGTGCAATATTATTTAAAACTATTATTAAAAATACAATTTAAACATGAATGTGCTTTTACTTTGGGATTAATCACCAATTTTCTTGGCATTGAGGTTATGATGTATGGGAAATAAAATATCAGATTATAAAATTACGATTAAATTGAAGTAGTCAGTTACCTACATATAATATTTACTAGAGGCCCATTGCAGGAAGATTCCTGCAAGAATAGGGCTTCCTTGGGCCTATTCCTGCAAAAATAGGGCTTCCTGAGACCAGAGCGAAGCAGAGAAGGGAGCGAAGCCCACTGAGGCGGGCTTCGCTCCCTTCTTTGCTGCCTTGCTCCCTTCCTTCACCACTTCGCCCACGGCTCCCTCCCGTCTCCACTGCCTTGGCTCTCTCCCTTCTCTGTCGCTTCGCTCCCTCCCTTCCCTGCCACCTCAGCTCCCTCCCTTCTCCGCTGCCTTGGCTCCACTCCTGTCTCTGCTACCTCCGATCTGTTCCCTTCTCCACCACTTGGCTCCCTTCTGCAGTGCTTGGCTTCCTTCTACTGTCTTCAGTCTTCCCTGGGCGCCTGTGTATGCAAATTAACTGCCATCTTTGTTGGGTTAGTTTGTGTACTCTTCTGATTGGCTGGTGGGTGTAGCAAAGGTATGGTCAATTAGCATCTTTGTCTTTTATTAGTGTAGATAACTTTGTAGAAAGGTAATGCTATCCAATGATAAAGAACATTTCTTCAGTTGAATACCTGTTACTAGCTCTATTGGAAGAAAAGTAGGCTTTAGAGAGGAAGTGGTCAGGATTTAAATTATGTTTCACCTGCTCACTAACTTTGTGAATTTGACCGAGTTGTATAAATTTGGAGTAATATTCCATTTTTATAATGGGGAATGGAGTAATTATAAAGGTTACAGAAAATCACATAGGAAACATGCTTTATAGGTTATAGCTACTTTGTAAACACAGGGCTCCCCTTTAACTTGCTTCTATTTTTTAAAAATTGGTCACTGGAAAAAATAACTTTAATAACATGTGACAATAACTCCACACATGACAAAGGCTTACTGTTCTCTTTATTTTCTAAAAAAATATGCACCAGTATAATCAACACCCCTAGAAAAAACACACAGAGACTTTCTGTCTCTGAGTGCAAATAGAAATATGCAAGGTAGAATCAATACTTAAAATTGTTGTAGAGGTAGCAGTTCCATGATTTAACCTCGGAGTGTCTTTGGACTCAAAGAAATTTTACTCATCTTTAAGTAAATTAATTATGGCTATTAACCTATAGCACATTATGCATGCTTATAGAAATCAATATTGGATATTTAGGGAATTCTAAAGAACCTCATCTATTTCTCAGATTAGAGGTCTAATCACATTGAATGATGGTAAGCTAATTAATCTTAGTTAAAGAAAGCAGTAGGTTTAAGATCTGACTTGAACACTTAACATTTTAGTGAATTTAAGCAAGTTACTATGATTTTCTAAATATTGCTGATTTTAGCTATTCAGTGGTGATAAAAAATACATGCATACAGTAACTCTTAGAAAAGAAAGTGTGTATTTTGAGGCAGGTAGTGGATGTTCAACACAATGGTAGCTACCATTACCTTACTTATACAATGGAAGTGAGGTTTACCCCCAAAGAAGTGTGTGTGGCTTTGTGTATGCGGCTTTGTATGGTTTTAAAATCTAACATCATTTAGTTATTTTTTTGTAGTATTAACAACTGTGTCTCTGTGGTATCTTTCTGAAATTTGGAAAGCCTCACCAGTGAAGTGTGTTTTTCATTCCCGCCTTGAGCTGGGGATAGTGTCTTATTCATTTGTGATTCTCCAGAATCTGGCTGGTGACAGACATGTATTAGTTAATCAAACTTAATGGCATGCAGAAGTTTTCACAGTTCTAAAATGTTTCAAGGTTTTATTTTTCTTCATTTTCCTCTTTTATATTTTCTACAGTTATAGAAGTTTTTCTTGTTTCTTAAATCTGTTTTTCTTGTGTGTGTTTTTTTGTGTGTGTGTATGTATGTTTTTTGTTTTTTGGTGTGTTTTTTTTACAGTTAAGAGACATGCTTAAAAGTAAATATATATGATAAAGGAAACTCTCCAAACTGACAAGTGTAATATTCATTCACCTGAAGGTTGTCCTCTTAAGGGATGCTATCTTTTCCAGTTCAGACAGCTAATGAATTGCAAACACTCATAGTTTGTATTTGTTCTTTGACCCTTTCTTTATCTATGAGATAATCTATTTGGAGTAGTATCTGCTCATTCCATGCAATCTATAAGCTATAAGGTTTTCAAAGGAATATCCAATGTTTATTATTTTAAATATAAAATATATTTACCTTTAATGTAAAACTAATGTCCTTTACTCTGAAGTATAAAATGTGCTAAGAATTAAAAGCCAATGGGAACACTTTCTGCATCATTGTGATTTGATTTAATAATGTAGGGACTGACAAGAGGAAAATTCTGAGATGTTCTACAGTAGATTACAGAGGCTGGGGGGGGGGGAGGGGGGGGGAGTTGATCTGGTAATAGCTGTGGGTGGACTATCAAAAGACTTCTCACATTCCTGATGTTGGTCCTCTGAGCCAACCTCCAGGCATCTGTTAGCTGAGGACTAGACATAGGACATCCTGAATATGCATGAGCTCTCGGGACCATTGACCACAACCAATCAAATGTAGTGAATATTTCTTCCTTATAGACCATGCCCCTGCCCTTCCCCCAACCCCACATCACCTTTCCACAACCCGTTATCTGTAGCCAATGTAAATTATTTCAAACCAACTTACATCTTTTCCCCCCAAAAAATGTATAAAGGCACTTTTCAATTCCAGGTCAGTGGGTGTGTTACTTTTTCCACCTAGTGAAGCTGCTGGTAATTTAGACTTCATGCCTCAGGACCTGGTCCTTTTCTTGGACCAGGCTCAAGAAACCCTTTCTTTTTCTTCCTTCCTTCCTTCCTTCCTTCCTTCCTTCCTTCCTTCCTTCCTTCCTTCCTTCCTTCCTTCCTTCCTTTCTTTCTTTCTTTCTTTCTTTCTTTCTTTCTTTCTTTTCTTCTTTCTTTTAATGGATAATTGATTTATTATGTTATCAAGTACCACATAAAATATAAACAGAATATCTATAGTAGGGAAGAGAAAAGTAGTAAGAAAGAAATATCAGAGGTGACAGCTCATTTCTATGCAGCATATTCTGAGAGGGTACTGTAGGAGGTTGAAGAAATCTGTAAATATTTAAAGACAAATGAGCACAGGCATGAAATGATTACATTTCCACTGATACTGTCATTAGTGTCATGTTGATTTTAAAATATGTCCACATACTCCTGTATGGTTTTAATTCTCCTGTCCTTGAATATGGGCTGGTTTTAGTGGCTCAGTAGTAACAACCAGAATGTGTGACTTTTGAAACTAGGTCATTAAAAAAAAAAGTAAATCTTAGAACACATGAGGGGGCCCAGGGAGATGGAATGGTCTCTGCTGTCTAATAGTGTGTATAATCCACAATAATTATAGTTTATTTAGGAATAACTTTTCATTTCCCAATAAATTAAATGAATCTTTTTTTCATATGTATTTCTGAAAAAATTCAATACCCAAATTTCTCATTCATGTTAATGAAATATAATTTATAGTATCAGGGAAATCCTTAGAAATCATTTTTGATCTTTCTTTTTCTGATGGCTGTCCCATATATTCAGCTATATTTGTTCCCTCAATTTGGCATATCTTAGATCAGCAATGTTTGTCCCTTCCTGACACAACTCCAGTCCTAGCCTTCATCACCACTCTCTATTTTTACAAACTATTTTCTTATCTTCTCCAATTAAATCCACATTGTACATGTCTACTATATTAACTTTCTATACAGGGTGGGGCAAAATAGGTTTACAGTTATGAATACACAAAACACAGAGTTTACTCTTATTATTTATTGATTATTGTATTATTTTTTAAAGGCTTTCAGTCTTTGAAGTTGTTTTTTGTTTAACAGGACTCTCAGACTTAGTCTATTTTTGTTATTCAGATAAATGGTCTAGCAAAATCAATTCCTTAGCTATATTTAAGTAACTATCTAATAACTGTTAACTTTAAAATTTTCCAACTAGATTAAGAAGTGATTCCAGGGTAAAACATGTAATAGTTTATTCTCTTTCTGTGGTGTAGACACAGTCTGTTTCTATGTGTGTATAGGTGAAAATGAATAAGCAAGCAGTTTATCAAAACATTTATATTCACAGCATTCACATTTTTTAAAGAATAAAAATAAATTCCGTTAACATCGATCTTCCATCCAGGGGCATTCCTTTCTAGGTGTTAAACTGACTCCCCCTCGCATGGTGTGCATTTAATGAGAGACATAGCATTACTCACTTGGGTTGGAAATGTCCCACCCCAATGGGAAAGCAGCAGGAAGGTTGCCTTTGCATTGGTCTCTGTTATTAATCTTAGTTTAATCCTACTGTTTTAAAGCAAAGTCAATACTAGGAAGGCACTGGTGGGGAATAAACACAAATAAATCTGCTTGGTATGATAGACAGTTTTTGTGGTTGGTTGGTTTTTTTTTTTAACAACTTCTTGAATATTTTATAACCTGGAGATTTTCCTTTCCATATCTTAGTCCTCCCTTTACCATATTAAGAACTTATAACAAATGCCCTTCATCTTCTTTTCTTGAGGGTTCTCAGGTAGAATCATCACACTACTGCAGAGGAAATGTATGACTTCTTCTTTTCTAGGTTTCTTGGCTGGCCTAATAACCAAACTGACATAAAATAGGTTAACCTAAGAAAAAAATTTAATTTCATATGTACCGAAGCTCATAAAAATATGAGACTCAAAGAAGTGACCAAAACAGATGGGCAAAGAAATAATACATTTGTAAAGAACTGACAAGACAGAGCAGTTAGGGCGTGGGATAGTAAATTAATAAGTAACGAGGTTTGTTTACTCGGCCTTCCCAGCGCTAAGTTTCCTGGCTCTGGTGATAAGGAAGTCCCTCGTCCTCCTGGAACAGGGAGGGTACCTCTCATGAGGCAGATTCATTTCCTACTTTCAGGGGGACAGAGGCAGGTCAGAATGCCCTTGCTTTGGCTATTTTTCAGGTAACTTTAATTCAAAATAATCGCTGTGCCGAAGTGGCATATTTTGGGATGACATATTTTACTCTCCTTCGCTATTCAATGGAAGATCACACATCACCTGCATCTTCAGCAGGAAGTAATGTTTGCTTTTTCCCTGAGAAGTGTTTTCACACAGCTTCCCTTTACTCAATGTGGTATAGGAAACAATCTTAGATCAGCAATTTTCAACCTTTTTCATCTCATGGCACACATGAACTAATTACTAAAATTCCACAGCACACCAAAAAAATAGATTTTTTGCTGATCTGACAAAAAAGTAGATATAATTTTGATTAAGTCATACCAGATGGCTATTGGATGTATTGAATGTTGTCAATTTTTTTAAAAAAATTTGACTATCTAAGGAAAAAGAGATCAGTAATCCTTGACTAAATAGTCAGGTATTGCATGTTTTAACAATTCTTGTGACACACAGGTTAAAAATCTCTACTTTGGATGAAAGGGATGCAATGGAAGGGAAATGCTCAAACCAGATGTAACCACCCTCCTGAACAAGTCAGATAGAAGATAGTTATTTTTTCAAGAGCAGGTTGAAGCACCATAACTTTAACAAATAATAAAAAATGTATGTCTAATGAATGCAACTGGAGTAAGTCTATGAGTAAAGCCTAAGAACTATTGCCATTTAGAAATAGGGCCCTGAGTAAATAAACAATTATTCCTTGGAAACTCAACAAAAAGAGCAGTTTAATTAGAATAAAGATACCTATAACCTGGACAGGCAAAATCTAGACTGGAAAAAATGTACAAATTATCATTGTTATGCCCATATTTCAAGATCCCCAAGAAACCAACATCAGGGAGCCAGCCAGTCCGATGCAAAAGCATAAGAGTCTGTATTTCAAGCTAGCTTGAGCTCCCCGTCCACCAGACTCACCGACACAATGGCAAGCCAAGTGGCCGAGAGAGAGAACCCCGCGTAGAGACGGGTTTTATAGTAAGGGGAGGAGAAAGGACTGTGCTCTGCCGATTGGCCAGGCGCAAGTCGGTGTCTTGTTCCTGGGTGTGGCTAGCAAAGTCTTAGACTTCCGGGAAGAAGCTCCTTGCCAAGCACGTGGCCAAGGTAAGATGGAGGACATAGCCCTTACCCTGGGGCAAGATGGAGGGCCTAGCCCTCGCCCTTTCAATCATTTTTTTGTGGCCAAATTAATTGATAATGATGTTACTGTATTGCCTTTGTAGTTTGTTGGTGTGTCTCATTTTATGTAACTATGCATAATAAAATGTACATGGTTCTCATTTCAGTATGCATAGTTATAATTTCAAACAGTTCTCAACACTATCAGCCTCACTTTTACTGAGAAATATTTAATAATGTTTATATGTGTAGGTTATAAGCTAAGCTAAGCTTGTATAATAAAAAGAACACCAAACAAAGTGTGTTTTCACAGAGGGGAATCTATTTCTCCCCTAGGTAACAGCTCTGAGTTGCAGATGTTTGAGGGCAGGTGGGCAGTTCTGATCTCCAAGGTCATTCAGGGACATGGGTGTTCCGTTCTGCTTTCCTACCATCACATATTTTGTTGTCTTCCCCCACACGAGTGGAATAAACTCACAATCATTAGTCCCTAAGTCCTGGATAAAACAACACATTCCCCAAACTTTTAAGGGAAAAATCTGATGTTGCTTATACATTTCTCTTATATCCCATTGATAAAAATCTACAAAGAGACACATAACTGCAAGATATTCTGAGTAATCTGTCTTGATAGATCATTTTCTATTATAGTTAACTAGAGGCCTGGTGCATGAAATTTGTGCATGGGTGGGGCCCCTAGGCCTGGCCGGTGATCAGGACCAATCAGGTTCCCTGTCTCCCCACCTTCCCTCCTCCCCACCTCCTCCTTCCCTGGCTGCCTGCGTCCACCGCCACCACCCACCCCAAGTTCCCTGTCCCAGCTCGGGCCCTGCCAGCCAGGGGGAGGGACCCAAGAGATTGACCACCAGCTCTGAGGAGGGAACCAGCCATCGGGCCCCCTGGGAAAGGGGCTGTGTCCACTGCCACCCACTCCCAGTTCCCAGTCACAGCCCAGGGGCCTGGCCCCGATCAGGTGATCAGGGCCTGCCAGCCAGGGGGAGGGACTGGGAGGTTGGCCCGTAGGCCTCATTGGTGATTGGGGCCTGTGGGCTGGGGGCAGCTCCTGCATTGAGTGTCTGCTCCCTGGTGGTCAGTGCGCATCATAGCAACCACTCATTCCAGTTGTTTCATTGTATGGTCACTTAGGCTTTTACATATATAGATAAGATTCCATTGATATGAAACGGTGAGAATAGATATTGTAGGAAAATAAAGTTTCTGGTAAAACCACACCATACAGCTAATGGAACTAAGTACAAAACTAAACAAACAAATAAAAAGCCCATACTGCTATAAAATAATAAAGATTTGCAAAATTAACTTATAACAAGGTAATATAAATACGTGATGACTATATCAGAAGCAGGTACCTTTATGAAGAAATAGTTTCAGATACAAAAATTATGCAGTGGCATTAAATTTGCATCTTAAAAACTATCTGCTACATTGACATTAATGACTTAATTATTTAAAATTTTACCTAATTTTGCAAAATTCAAAATGAGAAAAGGTAGACTTTTCTCTCAGTTTGCATATTTTGTATTCCTAATAATTTTACTGTATAGTAAAATCATGTAAAAATAATTTGTTCTTATGATTAAAGCAGAGTAATGTTCTAGGCTTAATAATTATTAATACATTTTCCATCTACATGAATAACTGGTAGTTTTCTTGAAAGTTGTAGAGTATAAATCAATTATTTTCCCCCCTCAAATAGACAATAATATTCTCTAATCACAGTGACAAAAAAATATCCCCAGATTGCCTTAGAAAGAAGTGAAAATGCCATTGGCAATCCCTGTTCAAATCAAATAAGTGTCTTATTGTTATCAAGTGTATTTAAAAAAATCATGAAAGTATTTTCATGAGTAGATAACTCAGGTAGATACTCTTTAAAAGCAAGAATCAAGATCCAGGAGTTCAAGGAGAAAACTGGTAAGCAAGACACACCCGTTGTGAAATCAGAGTTTCTGAAGCTACGTATATTTACGGTTGCATGCTATCCTTGGGATTAAAAGATCTGTGTATGTCTAGCCAAATCACAAAATAAATATTGTTCATCAAAATAAGGCCTCTCATATTTGCACACATATGATAGCCTAGTCATAAAAATGTTCTATATCCTCTCTATACAATTAATTTTCTTTGGTGTCTCCCACCCTCATATCAATGGCATTTTTAAAAATCAACCATTTCTTTTTCCACATTATTTTTATTGAATAAAGTAATCAGTTACATCAGAGAAACAATAATCATGCTAATTTTTCTTCCACAATTTATATAGCTTTTTAGAAGATTTGCATACACGCAAGATTAACTATAATGAACTATGTTGAACTACAACAATTATTGATTTCATTCTTCTGAGTTCCTAAAGCACAGTCTGTTGCATGCTTCCATGACTCCATGGCACTTCCTTTTGTATAAACATCACCAACAACCATCTTTCCCTTTCTGTTACTATGAGAATTTCAGAGCTACTTCATTCCTTATTAAGTTTTAGGTCTTCTCTCTGAATCCATGAAATCTTTGATATTGCTATCGTGTTGTTGTTAATCCTGACCCGCGGATATTTTTACATTGAATTTTAAAGAGAGTAGGGAGGTGGGGAAGGCGGAGAGAAACATCCATGTGAAAGAGACACATCAATCGGTTGCCTCCTATATGTGCCCTGACAAGAGCTGGGGATCACGCCTGCAACCAAGGTATGTGCCCTTGACTGGAATTGAACCTGGGACCCTACAGTCTGAAGGCCGATGCTCTATCCACTGAGCCAAACTGGCTAGGGTGATATTGCTATCTTTGATATTGAATTGATAATTGCTTTATGTATAAGATAGCAAATAATATCATGCTTTTTACTTGGAATTCTCCTCTTGCTAATAAGAATATCAGTGCTCCTGATTTTTTATTCTATATTCTTCTGCTGTTTATTTTAGAAATTTTTAGGCATTTTGTGTAACTTGATTTATGTCTGTTTCTTGCAAACCTACACAGCTTTGTGGCATCATTGAGCTAGCCTTAAAGTCTGGATTTATTTTGGTTATATTGCTTTATGCTTTCCTACTTTCTGCTTATTTGCAATTTAGAAATACAAATTTTTTTCATCCACAAAAACTTGAAAGATTGAAATCTTGTTCTTAATTATAAGAGCAGTTACTTATAATTTCATCGTATGCATAGGTGAATGCATATTTCTGTAAAAATAATTACAAACACAAAAAGGAAGTAATTCAACCATTCCTTCATAGTGAAAAATGAAGTACATTTTTACAAGTTTTAATATTTCTTTCCACTTTACAATGCTTGTTAATCTATTTTGAAAGTTAGAAATGCAGCTTATAAATCATTTATTCATCGTCAAAATTATATTTTTCAATAACTTGTTTTGATTCCTGCATTTATTTTAACTATATTTACTGCAATATTTCTATGTTTAGTTTACTTTCCAATATTATTATACCATTACTTTTACAATATTGGTATTTTAATGTATCTCTATTTATGAATGGATCTTTAATTCTTCTCCTCTTGGGAAAGAGAAATAATGATTTCTAAATTCTTTTATAACTTAAATGTCTTTCTGTTATCTGAGGGGAGAGGACCTCATCTCCCCCATTTTCAGGGGGTCGGAGAGGGTGGAATTCTTGCAATATCCTGAGAAGGGGAATTTTCTGAGACTCGCACTGGTGAATGAGTGATTTTTATTTGTGTGGAATTAAATCCCTGAGTTCCCAATGTCCAATTTTCCCTTTCTCAGTCATAGAAGTGTAGCTGGGCGTCAGTAGAGCTAAAATCAGAGTCAATATCCAGTGTTTCCTTTCTATGTTGGAGCCAAGTCCAGTCCAGCATCAGGCTAGCTTAGCTTGTGCTTCCGGTTATAGTCTACCAGTCCATTGCGTTTGGGGTCCACATGTCCATGGGCCATATGGGCGAATGCAAGGAGGCAGGAGCAAAGAGCCCCATGAATCAAGAGTCACAAGAGAGGGGAACAACAAGAGCACAAGAGAGAAAGCTCCTTTGTTTAGGAGATTATGTATTCCAAATTGTCATATGCTTGCAATGGCCACACCCATCTGGTCAATCCATGGTTCCCCAGGCTTGACTTTCCCTATGTCACCCCAACTTTTCTGGGCATGATGTATCTATTTTCGCTTTGTTAGATCCCTTCCTCCAATGTTTTGCAGGGCATAGGTTGGTGGTTCCCTGGGGAGTGCATAGTTGCAGCTTCCTGGTGAAGCTGCCCAAATGACATGACTATAATGTTTGGCTATCCCTTTGCTCCTTTCCTCTCATTAATAACTAGCTTATCACAATGGTATCATTTCCATTGCCTGTATGCTGGTATAGTTAGAGATTATTTGAGTTCTAATAATCTCTCCCTTGTTTATACCCTGCACAGGACATTTTTAAAACTCATTTTAATAACTGGCATTTCCTTTTTTTAGAAAAATTATCTGTAACATTTAAAGCAGTGGTTCTCAACCTTCTGGCCCTTTAAATACAGTTCCCCATGTTGTGACCCAACCATAAAATTATTTTCGTTGCTACTTCATAACTGTAATGTTGCTACTGTTATGAATCATAATGTAAATATCTGATATGCAGGATGGTCTTAGGCGACCCCTGTGAAAGGGTCATTCGACCGCCAAAGGGGTCGCGACCCACAGGTTGAGAACCGCTGATTTAAAGTATTACAGATGTCCTCCTCTTTTCCCCATTGATCCCTTCCTCTCCACTCACATCCCCTTCCTTTACTCCACTATTATCTGGGTCCATGGGTTATGCATATATGGATATAAGTTCTTCGGTTGATCTCTTCCCTCTCCCTACCCCGCTTCCCTCTTGCATGCTTCCATGATTCTGGATGGCACTTCCTTTTGAATAAAGCATTGTTATTAGTCCCATGTGCTCTTGAAACAGAATAGGTTTGAAACTGATATTGGCTTAATATTTGTTCAATACGATTAGGTCACTCAACTCCTCTTTATTTTAAATTATTACATGGAATTAATGAGGATATTAAGTTTACAGTTTGTGCAATGGGTTAGATGAGTTAATACTCGTGTTTATATGCCCAATGTACTTAACAGAGTACCTAACATATAATAAGTTACTCATAATATTAGCAGTTATTGTGTAAGTATTCTGAGCTGTATCTGATTTTTTTCATTGCAGATAACCTGTTTTTCTACCTGGATGTTTGCTTAAACTTAAAATTCAAAAAACTGCTTGAAGCTTGGTGACCTATTTGTATTTGCAGACTGAAAAATATTCTTAAGAAAAAAAACAGCTTAAATTATGAATTAACAATATATTACTGTTGTTTTAGATTCTTCTCTTATAATACATTTTTATTAGTTTTTATGTCTTTTCACTTAAAAACTTTTTCAATGTTTCCCACTGCTTTGCTAATTTTACACTCTATAATAACTGTTTTTATTTATAATATTTTGACAGTGTTTTCACATTGTGCTTCACACCTTTCTGAATCTCTGTTGTCATCTTGACTTTTTAGATTTTTATGTGCCCTTGATTTCACTGAAACCATATCTTTTGACCTCTCTGGGGAGGTATCAAGGAGATTGCTTCAAATTATTATTATTGTTGTTGTTATTGTTTTTGAAAACCATAGTTTTTTCAAAGGTAGTACTTTCAGAAGAGCATAACTTTTAGTATATTAACCTCCTGGTCTTTTCTGTATCCACTATGCAAGAATCACAGGACATAAGCTTTCTTTACTAATTCTTTCTAGTAGTGGGTCCTAAGAGTTGTACTCTAGAAATGAATGGGAAAACAATGCCCCGATGATGAAGGAAGGTCAGAGCTACAAATCTGAGCAAGGCTGGATAAATCTTCCCTGGGAAATTACAACTTAATTTTATGTTTGGCATACTTCTACATCCCAAAGTTACAGGCAGTGAAACCACTGTCCTTGATCATGCATCACTATCCACACTGTTCTTTGCTCACTGCTTATCACATTTTACCTAGGTAGCCCAGCTGGTGTGGCTCAGTGGTTGAGCATTGACCTATGAACCAGAAGGTCACGGTTTGATTCTGTTCAAGGCATATGCCTGAGTTACAGGCTCGATCCCCAGTGTGGGTTGTGTAAGAGGCAGCCAATCAATGATTTTCTCTCATCATTGATGTTTCTATCTCTCTCTCCATCTCCTTTCCTTTCTGAAATCAATAGCAATATATATATATTTTTACCTATATAAAGCTTATTCATTTTATTTCATTATTCTACACTCAATTTTTCATGGCCCTATTATAAATTTTATAATTCAAATGATGGAAAGTTAACATGTTTCATGTATAAAAATCTCAGCTTGAAAACCCTTTCCTTAAGAATGCTTCCCCTTATAAACTTGGTTGGTATTCTGTGTTCTCCCATAACATCTTGTTTCTCTAGTTACACTTGCATTTACCACCACAGGTATTCTATTCCTTGGGAGACTATCAGTGAGGGAAAGGGTGTATTTTACCTTATTTACCAATTTCCTTCCAGGGCCTATCCAAGGGCCTAAAAATGTTTTTTTGGAATTACTTATGAAATTGTATAAATTTACATTATGAGATTGTAGATTGTTGCTTGTTTCTTTTTTATTGAGAGGGTAGGAGTACACACTATATTGTGTAGTAGTACATACACAATGCAATTTTGTGTATATCTATAATAATCTATAATAATAAAAGTGTAATAAGCTAATTAGACCAGACAGCTGAATGACCTTCCGGATGTCATTTCGGACATCCTTCTAGATGAAGCCGCAGTGGTGTGGGCTAAGGCGGAGGTTGTTAGGGGCGATCAGGCAGGCAGGCGAGTGGTTAGGAGCCAGCGGTCCCAGATTGCAAGAGAGTGCAGGCCGGCCTGAAGGACCCTACCCCTCTCATGCATGAATTTCGTGCATCAGGCCTCTAGTTTATGAATAATAATAGAAAGTTGGAAGGAGGCCTATCAGGTCCTGCTTTAACATTTTGTTGCCATTTTGATCAGGAACACCTTATAGAGAATTATAATGGTTATGTTTTTAATTAAAATGCTTTATGAAAGATGGAGGTCATTGATGTGAGCAAAAACAAAAATATGATTTAAGTCATTTAAATACCAATTGTTCTCACCTTGCCTCTTGATTAGAGATAATTCATATTGAACAAACTGATGTTGATACATTGCAATATTGTTACTTTGATTTTCTTAAAAAATACTTTAAACATTTTTATTAATCACTGAATTATGTGCTGTAACTTTCTATCATTTCCTCTCACAATTTTTCTTATGATTGGGGATTGAGCAGATGGAGTTGATTAATTATGACAGTCAGAAAAATGCATTTTCTTAGTTTAAAAAATACCAGCTACTTCTTTAACTAGACTTTTGGGAAGAATAATTTAACAAATGGTCATGAGTTAGTTGATTTTTGCCAAATCTACCTTGTGGTAGATTGAGAATTAATGACATTATTCTTCAACCCTCAAGAACAAAGAATTAAGCAACTTCAGATGAAAGATTTCAACAACAAATAAGTGGATAATGTAAAGTAAATTGTGTACCGATAAATGACACATCACTCCAGACAAAGTGATTTGGCACCATAGTACTTTAGAAAGGTAAAGCAGTTCAGAAGATAGGGTTTGAGATATTTCTTTGAATCAGAAGATATTTTTAAAAACTATTTTAAAAAGCAATTAGACATTCAGATCTCCATTCCAATGTTTGTGGTGAAGTGATTGCTCCTTCCCTAACCCAAGAAAGACAGAACATTGGGTTAATGTGAGATTGAAACATTTCTGTACATTTTATCACCAGCTACAGCTGAAGGCAGGAGTGAGTGCACCAGATACAGGAGGCTAAGTGAATATTTACACAGTGACTATCAGGCCCCTTTTAAAAATATATATTTTTATTGATTTCAGAGAGGAAGGGAGAGAAGAGAGCGATAGAACCCTTAATGATGAGAGAGAATCATTGATCAGATGCCTCCTGCATGCCCCCTACTGAAGATCAAGCCTGCAATTCAGGCTTTTCCCCTGACTGGGAATCAAACCATGACCTCCTGGTTCATAGATTGATGCTCAACCACTGACCACACTGGCCTGGCTATCAGGCCCCTTTTACCTTCTCAAACTCTCCTCCACTTTCAGCTACAAGAACACTAGTAGCCAGGATTATGGTCCCAAGTAAGAGATTGGAGAATTTCTTCCTCCATTGAAAGAGAAAAGAACAGAAGTTTCCAAGTTGAAATGCTGCCTCTACCAGCTTACTGCTTAGGGAATTGACAAGGCTCACACATGCTCATGGAGCTTTCAGTAAGAAAATTAAAACGGAATAAGACAAAACCAGACTAAAAACTTCATGAAATAAAATTAAATGGAGGTAGCAATGATAGATAATAGAGACAGTAGAAAAAAATGTAAATAATATTATCAAAGAAGAAAATATATTATATTGAGACCTAAGATGACTTTACAAAAAAAAATTTCAAAAACAATCAACACTGCCCATTAAAATAACAAACACAAAACAAATGGAAAAAAAATCAGCAAATAGAAAACAACAGAAACTATTAATAACCAAAACTGAAACAATCCCTAACCCACAAGAAGAGCAAATGCTGAAGCGAAATGACTTTCAACTTGAATTGTATACAAGTTTTATAGCATCAAAGGTAGGAACAGGAAAAAGATTTAGACTGGCATATTTCCAGAAAAAAAAATCTACCTCCCATATTGCCTCATTCAGGAAACTAAGGAAAGCATATCTTTCAAAATCAGGGAGTGAAACAAGATATAGGGAACACTGTGGTTGATTCATTTCTCATTTTAAAATTTGCAGTGCTGTCTGAATCTTCACAATGTCTACATGCATTCATTATAACAATGTCTACACCTTGATAAACGCACTGAGTAGATTTAATGTGTGCTATTAGAAGTACAATGAATTATCACATGATAATTTATTAGCTTATTTTCTGTTTGATATCTATTTATGACTTAAATCAATAGTTATTAAGGTAAGTTAATTAAGAACTACAGAGAGTCCACAGTATTGGAGGAATCAGGGATTAACTTAACTAACATTTTGAGGGTTACATAGAGACTCTTAAGATACCACTGTTATTTTCTTCTAGGTTTTAGGAAAAAAATAAACTTCTGAAAGCTGAAAAAAGTTGACAATATTATGTCACATAGAAGGACAAAGGCAGCTGTGACACATGAACTCAAGCATTTCTGACGTGTATTTCTTCCCTGGCATCTGCAATCATTGGACCAATAAAAAGCAGAAATGACACACTGCCATTCTCTGGGCTTTAAGGAGCTGGCAGCTGTTACTTTCTGTGTCTTGAGATGCTTGTTCTTGGAAGTACCATGCTGTGGGAAGAGGCCGTGTAGAGATGTTCTGGCTGACAGGGCCAGACGAGGTCTCAGCTCACAGCTGGGATTAACCTCTAGAACCTGAGCAAGGCTTCAGATCATGTCAGCCGCCAATTTCAAGCCACCTCTCATGATGCTATGTGGAGCAGGAGATGAGATGTTGCTGCGAGCCTTAGACAGAACTGCAGATTTCTGAGCAGAAGAAACAACTGTTGTTGTTATGTAGCAAAAGATAACTAGAATTCCTAGATATATAAGCCCAGGGAACTCAATGATGGTATAAGTATGGACTAAAGGCTGGAAGTTAAGTGGTATAAAGTAGGGTGCAAAGTGAATGGACTAGGATTTCCCATTGAATAACAAAGGGAAGTAAAAGGGAATGGTGAGAAATTTCCTAGAGTTGGCCCTTACTTTGTGAGAGAAAGTACAGAAGAAAGCTCACCATTGAAAAGAAGTGTGTTTGGTGGGGGGGAGGGGGAGGCTTTCAGGGTTCCAGAAATATTTTGCTTCATTTAGTTGAAGAGGAAAATGAGCCACCTTAACAGAAATGAAGAGGCAAAAAGACAGTTGTTCCTACTGAGTCAGAAAATATTTTTGGACAGTGACAAAGTTCATCTTAAGAGTTGGAAATTTTTCCCAGCCCTTTTCCCACAGAGAATTTTTTGAACCTCCAATGGCTAAGCAGCTAGATAGCATGATTACTTAAAGTGTAATTCCAAAAATTGTGAGCTAATTCCAAAAGTTGCTCCTCTAGAATTCAGGAGAGCTCTTTTGCATGTTGGTGATGATTATATGGAAAGACAAGGCTGTGGCAAAACCCTTCAGACAGTAACTGTATCTCAGTACCTCTCTCTCCAATGCCAATTGACAAGTTGCCCCACTCTTCTCATAGTTTAAGGTATCGATGTATTACATCTGAAACATTGAGGATGATTTTCCAGCACGTTTCATTATCAAATATTTCCTGAATTAGGGTGAAGTGAGATGGTGACACTTAGGAAGAAACTTAGTTTACACCAGTTTGTCCTCCTTTTCAGATCAGTTGTTTTACCTTTGCTACTACAACAATGATCTATTTATTACCAAATGTTTTGCAATTCATATGCCTTACATAGGGTTTTTCTCAAAATCTTCAGGAACTATAAAGGAATTGATTATTGATTTAATTCTCATGCTTCCGTGTTAACCTCATTGTAAAGGCAAAATAAAAATTTTCAATATCTTTTATAAAAAAAATATGATGTGATTATACGAAAGGTCTCATTTTTGCTATGCCCATGGGAATCTGGGCTCTCACAGAAGTAGTTGAACTTCAGATATTTATAACTAACTTCCCTCCCTAATAACTGTGTGGATCCTAATTTTTTTTCATACTGTATGCATTAAATCGTCACTCTTCAGTGACTTTCATCCCATGTCTCCTCTGATGGCTCCTAACTACTCGGACTTGGGTGGGGCTTCAGTGTGAAGGAGCACAGGATACAAAATCCAGGGGAAATGACAAGTCTCCCAAAGGAAGATGCTTCTGTCTTCCTCCGCCCTGTGAGACTGGAGAGAGGAGGAATCATGACAGAAATATAGGCCATGCTCTAATTCCAGGCAGGAGAAACCCAATACAAACAAACAAGAATGCCAGATGATGACAAGTACCATGGAGGAAAATAAGGCAGGGCAAGTGAATGAGGAGTATCGGGGCCCGGCTGTGGAGGGTCATTATTGTTATTGTGTAAAAGTAGAGAAAATCTTCCTGATGACATAAGAGCAGAGATCAGAAGAGATCTATAAATACGGCTGCTGTAGGAAGTACATTTCCAGCAGAAGGTCTAAGGCAGGAGCATGCTCCTCTGTTATCAAGTCAGCATCACTCAATATCTGGCACTTAGTAGGTCCATAGTAGGTCACGAAGAGAAGGGTAATTAAGACTGATTTAAAAATCCTACTTGTACAATATATCTAATATTCCTTGTTTAAAAAATATTTCTAAGTTATTTCCATAGATTACATATACCAGACTCTCTCCCCCCCCCCGCCCCAATTTTAGACTTTAAGTCTTTTGGGGGTTTTGCCTACATCATTAACTCTAGGAGTAAGGCCAAGTGATGCCAAGGCAGATTGCTGTAGTGAAGTATTACATATTTACTACCTAAATGTTTAATGTCAGTTGATAGTGGTTCAATTACATTGACATGTCTCCTGAGAAGCTATCTTTGCCCCAGGAACACGGGTCTATAGTTTATTGAGTCATTCTGAGGAGGCGCTCATGGTGCATTTGATACAAAGTCAGAGGGGACTGTAGATTTAGTTAAACCTATTCAGAGTGACAAGAAATGTCACATAAGATCACTTCTGCAACTACAAATGCTTTGTGTCATTTGGATAAAGTGCTGTAATGAGAGAAATAGAACAACCTTTACCAGTCTTAAGTAAACTTGCTATATATTTAATGCCTGCTTCCCTATCCTCACTTACTTCAAGCTTCTAACCGTAATCAGTTTTACCACCTCCCCCCATCCTTTAAAGCTTTCATTTGGTTTTCATTATAAATAGTATAGGCTTTTGGAATATTCTTGGTGCTCCAGTGGAGTTATGGAAAAAAGAAATGCCTTTGAACCAAAAGAAACAGAAGGAGATTGGATGGGATCACAGGTTCATGACCGGGCTTCGAACAGGGCTGTTTCACCTTTGCCAATTTAGCTATTGAGTGTCCATGGAAGATTTTCCAGAGAGAAATATCTCAGGTCTAGTGTTAGCCTGATGTATCTTTCTCCAGGCATTTACTTTTAATCTAAATGTATCTGGTTTTTAAATTGGGTTTCTTTTAGACAATAAAAATTAGGGCTTTATTTACTGATTTATTCTCACAATCTGTCTCTAATTGGTAAATTTAGACTACTGACATTTAAAGTGATTATATTATAGTTTGGTTAATAACTACCATATTCTTGACTGTTTTCTATTTGTTGGACTTGTTGCTAGGATGAAGTGGTGACTTCTAAGCTTTTTACACAACAGACTGGAAAAATACAGACCATTATTAATATCTTTAGTAAATCGAGAAATAAACTTAGCAATAACTATAAATATTGATGAACTAAAGGATAATTCTAATTTCCACAAAGCCCACTAAGATATAATGCTATCTCCATTTTATAGATGAGAAAAAATAAGTCTAGTGATTAATTGATTTGATCCATATCATGAAGATAGCAAATGAAGCTCTTTAGAATATTCAGTCTTTTTCTTCAAAGTTGGACCCTTAGTTACAGACCCGAAGCAACCCAACCCTTCAACTCTTCCTTTATTTTATTCTATTCACTCTATTTTCTTCTCTCGAGTACTACCATTCATTTGGTTTTGTCTTTTCTACTTGATTATTTCAAAGTCTCAGATTTCAGCAATGTCTTCAGATATATCTTTGGATAACCACATTTCTAATCAGCTGTTCTCCTGGACAGAGCTGAGATTTGCAGGCAATTTGGCCTTGATATGATGATAGGATAGTGATAAAGCTCTTTTGCAATGTTTAAGACTACTGTGCTTTTTCTAAGGCAGTTGATCTTTTATTACTTTCACCAGTTTTTAAATTTTGTACTTAAGTTAAATCCTATTTCTCCACAAAGGAACTAGTAATAAAATAGATCTGTTACTAGCTAGTGCATTTATAATATTGCAGCAAAGAAAAGATTATGTATTTGATGATATCTTCTTTCAAATGCTGTTATTCTTTTTATTTTTATTTTGTATTATTTTGTTTTGGTTATTTTGTGTGAGGTCCTATACTCTATCTGAAGTTCCTTTTTCCTTCATTCCACATTACTTAGAATATTATATCATCATTGTTTTTTGTCACTCAAAGTCAAACTAGAGACTCTTCAACCTATGGATCTTTCCTTTGAAGAAATGCTGTGATAGCAAAGTTCCCCAAATGTGTTCTCTGTGATATACCTGTGTATTTCTAGGGACATATCATTTCAGTGCCTGTAGTTTATATCACAGATTTTATAGACAATTGGTTAACAACCCAAGTTTAATAAATCTGACAAAACTGCTCCCTTTAAACACACACACACACCTTATCACTGCAGATGTTTCAGTTGCATATGAATCATTCTTAGCTTAGTTGGTTGTGTGTTAAAACTATTAAAAATAATTGCAAATGTAAGCAACACATGTCAGTTGCTCTGAATGCAAATAGCGAGGCGAGAGTTTTATGGCAACAGTCTTAGTCAAGCAGTCTAATAATTCCTCAGGGCGGAGGAGACTCAGAAGCAACGTGTTAAAGTGAAACTGAATCTGGGGTCTTAACATCTGGGAGAAGTTTCAGAAAGAAGTTTTTGTGATCCCTTTGAAAAGTGTTATTTTTTTCTGTTTATCCCCCAACTCTACCTGGGTAGCCTGTTTGGATTAAAAGGGCCTTTCCAAGTCTCTGACTGGTGTCTCACAGGCAGAATTATCTTACAAAGACGCCAACTCTTGGTCTTTAAAACCTAGATAAGAGTTCGAACGCCCAGATTTTTCTGAACCAGTGCTCTGCGCCCTGCTGTCCTGCTGCAAGCTGCTTCACACCATCAAGGGATGCATGTGTGTTTTTCCTTTTTTTCATTGTCTGTACTCCTTGAAAAACTATTACAGTGAGTAAATATCTTCATTTGTCAGAGTTCTTAAAGGGAAATATAGAAGCACGACTCTGCCAATTAATAAAAAAAAACCTGTCAATCCATCGGTTTATTTCCTACTATTATGCTTTGTGAAGTGATGCATACATTGAATTATTAAATAGCAAACAACCTACTGGACAACTGCTTCTGGGGTTCAATATCCTTGCATATAAAAATTAATTAATGCATTAATTTATCCTTATTATTGAGAATCTATTTTTTGCCAGGCACATGCCATTGGAGTAAGAAGATTGACATAGTCAATGCCCTCATAGAATTCAGAATAATTAGATAAGATGTAATGAGTATTATGAGTGTTTTGTCTAATTATTATGATAGGGCTTTTCAAAATGCCCCACAATGACTCCCCAATAGACCACTAAGCACAGTCAATAGTGTTACAGTAAGCTTCCCAGGAAAATCATTTTCTTTATTTTGTTTTGTCTTGATTAGATCTGGTTTTTATTTCATGTCCTCTTACCTACTACGTATAATAATAGAAGTGATAGAGGCAAAAGGAGGTACGAAACAGGTGAAAGAGAGACTGTATGTTCCAACAGAGACCAGATTGGAAAAAAGTGTGAGAAACCAGAAGGAGACTTGACTTGGGGTGGTGAGCACACAATACAGTGTACAGAAGATGTGTTGTGCACCTGAAACCTGTATAATTTTATTAACCAGTGCCCCCCCAAATATATTCAAAGAAAGGAAAAATAAAAGGAAAACAATGTGAGAACAAAAATGGGTATTTATTTTTTCATTTTATTGTTGAAAGTATTTCAGATGTACCCTGTTTTCCCCATTGACCCCCTGCACCCTGCTCCCACCCCTCCCTCAGGCCTTCACAGCACTATTATCCTGCCATGGGTTATGCATATCCTATATAATAAAAGGCTAATATGCAAATCGACCAAATGGCAGAACGACCAGTTGTTATGACATGCACTGACCACCAGGGGGCAGATGCTCAGAGCAGGAGCTGCCCCCTGGTGGCCAGTGCACTCCATAGGGGGAGTGCTGCTCAGCCAGAAGCCCGGCTCACAACTGGTGAGTGCAGTGGCGGTGGCGAGAGTCTTTCCCACCTCTGCAACAGTGCTAAGGATCTCCGACTGCCAGGGTGGGGAGCAGGCCTAAGCCATCAGTCGGACATCCCCTGAGGGCTCCCAGACTGGGAGAGGGTGCATTCCAGGCTGAGGGATACCCCCCCCAAGTTCATAAATTTCATGCACTGAGCCTCTAGTATGCATATAAATTCTTTGATTAATCTCTTCCCGCCCCACTCACCCTCTGAAATTTGTCAGTCTTTTGCATGTTTCAATGTCTCTGGATCTATTTTGTTAGTTTATTTCAGAGAAAGACAAATATCACATGATCTCACTGATATGTGGAAGCTAATGAATAAAATAAATAAAAATGGGTATTTAAAAAAACTACAGGGGGTTATATTTGATATCAGATTATCATAAGAGGTGAAGTGTGAGGTAGTGCTTCCCTCATAGTAGGCACCACTAAAGGTATGATATTTTGGGATATGGAGAATTAACAATATGAGCCTGGCAATAAACTATGGATGATATTCTAAATCATGTGTATTATCCAGAATAGGTAGGCTGCACTAAGATAATTTATAACTCCCAAATCCCTATAGATTAACACAATAAAAGTTTATCTCTCTCTCACGTTTTAGTCTCGTATAAGTGAGGCAGTCCTTGTCCTTCTTGTACCTTATCCTCTGGAACACAGGGCTGCAAGGAGCCACAGAGGAGAAAGATAGTTAGAGGACTGTGATGTGTTTAAATAGCCAGGCTTAGAAGCGGCTTGCCTTACTTGCCTTACTTCTGCTTGCATCCCAGTACGGTATTACTGTCTATCATCTGGATACGATGGCAAGGTAGGATGGGGAATGTAGCTTCTATGTCGAAGAGGAAGATGTGGTGTAATGGGCACCTGGCATTGTCTCTGCCAAACAATGTTAAACAGTTTAAATATTTCTAGTAACAAAATCGGTAAGTGGTGAAGATTGCAAAATGCAGTCTAAACACAGAGAAGTTGTCCTCTTTTGTGTCCTTCCCAATAAAGAGCCTGTTTGCCCGATGTAGGAATATCTCGCCGTAAGGATGACTTAGTAAAAGCATTTATAAGTAAATTTAAGAATAATGAATGTCGTATCAAGATGTCTACATGAGGACTAATGGAAAGTTTGGGATGATCAAATTGTCAGGTATTAAACTGTAGACATTCCAGAGACTGACCATTTCTTAGATCAGTTTTCAAGAAAGCAATGAGCATATTCCCACGGCATAAAGTGGTATTTACATAAAATCAGTGTCCATAGCTCAGAGCCTGTTCTCAACCTTCATCTTTGCCTTTATATAGTTCTTTTCCACAAGACACTGTAAACTTTCCTACAGAAAGACAATTATTTTTAATCAAATTTAATAGTTTATTATAACTGATATCAAACACCAAACATGTTAGTATTTATATAAACTAGTGTTTTTCTTTTAATCTGACAAATTTTGACACCAAAATAAGAATAAATCCAAAGGTATGTTTTTACCTTTAAAAGTGAAAATTATATGTGATCAGACCCAGTTCTGGCAAGAATGTGAGTGGTTTGGACCTTATTCTTCTGGAAGAATATGATTATAGCCTTGGCCGGTCAGGTGGCTCAGTTGGTGGGAGCATTGTCCTGTACACCAAGGGGATACAGCCAATTGATGTTTCTCTCTCACATTGATGTTTCTTTTTCCCTCCTTCCTCTCTCTAAAATCAATGAAACATATCTTCCAGTGAAGATAAAAATAATGATTTTATACACAGTATTTGAAATATGATATGACAACATTATTATCATTTAATTATACTATAAATTATGCCTATGGAATCTATCTTATAGAATTAAAAGCACTAGTGTGTGAGGCAATACATATTTGATTTCACTGGCAATAAACTATAATAATTGACTTTAATAATTATTTCAAATTTTACTATACATGTACTGTATAGTACTGTATTGTTAGAGGAAGTTGTGAGGTATGTGTACATGGAAGAATCTTTAAGTCAATTCTAATATAGTTGTATACATATGCATGTATGGAATTATATGCTAATAATAAAAATATAGGAAGAGTATCACTATATTGGACTCACTACCTATTAAAATGAAAGGGCTAGGTTTTGGGTGGAATTTTTAGCCAGTGAAAAATGCAATATAAAATTCTATCAAACATATTGCTTGAAATATAATATATGGTTAAGAACAATGTCTAAAAATTATATGCACAGATGGGCATTTATTTCTCTAGCTGACTAGAAGGTGGGGAGTATATCTTGAAATATCATTGCTTTAATAGGTTTGTAGCAATCAACATTATTTTCTTAAAAAAAAGAAATAATAAAATATTTATGAAAACTTTAATATTATGATGTGTGGTTAAAACTTTCCATACCTGTGATTTTTATAAATGCTCAGATTGGAAGCCTCATATTTTACAAAGCATCCACTGTTTGCCTGAAATGCAATAATCTTGGGGATTATGCCCAACGCTGTTATTTAATATTAGATCAGAAACTATGTTGAAGATGAGAAAGTAAGAATTTGGCTTTTCATGAACCTTTCAGAATTCTGAGCCCCTCTCCCACCACATCAAGACTGTCAGGACTGTAGCCTCCTTCAGGGCTCCTTTTATATTCTGTCAGTAAATCTGTCAAAATCCAGTTTTTCTTATTCTTAGGAATTTGCTCAAGACATTTCCCCAAGCCTCTAGCTCTAAGTTATGTGAGACTGAACGCCACCGATATTTGAACTCTGAATAAAATACAGCAGTTTTAAGCAATACAATAACTTTTTTCAGCGAGAGCCTATCACACTAAAACACACACAGAGCAAAACCTAAAGGAGATAGGGTACCACAATCTCTCCTTCCCCTTGGAAGCACTTTCCCCTCCCAAATCTTTTTATGCCAGTAGCATGGTGCCTGAAATATGAGACTTGAAGGTGGGCAGACCTCTTGGCTCTCACTCAATGGGAGCTTGCTTCTTTGTAAGTCTTGGTACTAAAAAATGCTGGCATGCCTGCCCCCTATAATTCACATTGCAAAAGGACTGCCTGCGCCTCGCAGGTGCCTGTGAGCTTCAGCTTTTCAGATAGTGCATTTTCAAAGGCCAGCTGCCTTCTACCAAAGCTTTGACGAAGACTTTGAAGAAAGCATCTCAGAAGCAGCCTGAGAGTAGTTTCTAGAAGTCTCTGTTCAGCACCAGCCCAAATAAACAATCTGATTTCTTTTTTCTTTTTTAAGCTGATAGTTTTCAGAAAACAGTTAGTTATTTAACCTATCAAAAACATTTTTTTGGGGGGAAACAGAGGGTAACACAAGGAAATGTACTTAGGGACTTCTAAACATGGTGACATTCTATTTCCAGAATATCCATCTTCAACAAACAGTTTCTGAGCTCGTACATGATTTCAGACAGTGAGTGGGAAGCAGCCCAGTCTTCAAAAAGTTTAAAGTCTGGAAGGAAAGAATACATTATTGATCAGTACCCATGCTTTCTAATATTAAGGTTTCCTTGTACTCACTCTCCCCACATATATGAAGAAGCTTTTGCCAGGATAACACCAAGGCGTGAATCTAGGTGAATAATGTAATTCTGCCTGATTTCCACACACATACATACACGTATACACACACTAACGCGTAAATATATAATAGCTCTTACAAATAGATGGTTGTTTAAAAAAACAGAAATAGGTAAAAGGAAAATAAGTCTTTAAAATCTAACTTTGAATCCTGAGATTAACGGTTTTTTAAGTGAGTATGTAATTTTAGTTGCTACCAAATATCAGCCTCGATATCTGCCAAACCAGCTGAAGAAAGGGATGCCTCTGTTCTTTCAAAGTTCATGTACACAAAGTGACTCTCAATTCCCAGGGACAGAAGAACTTGACACAAAGTGAAATATAGATACCGCATGCCAAGTTCACGGTCAAAGGGACAAAGTTATCCTAAAGAGGGAAATGGTAGAGGAGACAGGCTAAGTGAATCCTATCCTTAAGCCGTTTTTTCCCCGCAGACATTAAATGTGAGTTTTTTGTTTGTTTGTCTTGTTTTTATCATGAAGCAATTGAGCTAAAAAACTATCTACTCTAGGTAATTGTTTTGAATTCTTATTTATCTACTTGTGATCAACTTAATTGTGACAAATTGAACTGAGTGTCAAGGGTGACTGTAAGTGAAACAGCAGTCACTCTTTTGATGGCCTGAACCATTTTACTTCAGCCCTGTAAGAAAAATTCCACCTATGACAACTGAAAAAATTTAATCCATTTAGAAATAATGAGCAGGAACTTAGCGACTTTTCACCTCACGCTAAAATCTTATTTAAACCAGTTTGAAATGTAGATTTAAAGGAAAAAAAGCACAAAAGTTGGTTCATATTTTAAAATGAAAATCTGCTGGTCTATCCTTCCAGTTCACCTACCACATAGCTACAGAAATCTCTCTTGATACTTCTTGGATATGATGAACTCTCCTTTTTTAATATTGCACTTTGTTGTTGTAGAGTGCATAGCATCTGATACTTCTCTTCTTTGATATTACATTACACTGTAGGCGCTGAGCTTCTGATCCATTTAGCTGTTTTTAAACCCATCTATTTCCATATTACATATCACCAGGTACCACAACGATAGACATGCCGTTAGAGGATCTCCATAACTTAGAAAATGGTAACTATCATTTCTATTTCTAGTCTAAAAGGTTCCAGAGCCAAAGTTGCACTGATGCAAAACAAAAGTAGGTACAGAAATATAGGTACAAAATTGTATTCTGTTCTGAAGGGGAATTTCACATTTATTAAAAAGAGAAATTAAATTTATTATAGAGAATCCTGGTTAGTCTCAAGGCACCTCATACGTATCTCCTGAAATAATGTAATGTGCTGTGGCCCTTGCTGAAACTCATCATTTTATAGTGAGGAATATATTTAATTTGCCCTTTTGATATATACTTAAGCTCCCTCCTTCTACTGCTCAGGAAATGAGGCTCCTCTCTTCGCTCCCCCTCTGCCTCCTATGGTCTGGGGAAGGAAGTTCTGAGACCCTGGGCTGCACAGTAAGAGCTGAAGGTGAGGGCAGGAGAATCACTGGAGTAGAGGCAGGACATTCTTTTTGTACAGATGTCCTGCCACTCCTTTCCTCTGTAACGCTCTTTCAATAATGAACGTAGTGTCAGAGTTGTTCAATAAATATTAATGCACAACCCCACGGGACCCAGAGGTAGGTTTGACTCTAGAATTCAATGAGTGATAAACTACTCTCCAGGCAAGTGGAAGTTTTGCCTTTTGGGAAAATAGCACAACATAGCAAGTGTTATGGCAGGCAAACTGCTGGGTCTGAGCTCCTCTGCCAGGGGTGGGACCTCCTTAGATGCTGGAACTGGAAGAAGACACAAGCAGCCACAAGTCAATGGGGCATGCTTTATTGCAGACAGAGCAGACAGCCACTGGCTGTTCAGTAGTGCATTTTATACTCACTCAGACAAAGAGGATTCTTGCCAAATAGTGACATCAGTGTTACACGAAGTAGTAACATACTGTAAAGGTGCACCTGTGCAGTGCATACAGTAAAGCGGCCATGTCCTTGCCTTTGTGCATGCATGTGGCACGTGGACCTTTAACATCCAGCGTACTCTGGTCAGGGTCCACACATAAGTGGACACTGAATAAGGCACTGAGGCAAATTGCCTGGATAGTCGAGATGTCTTCATATAAGAGTTGATTAGATCATGAAGTGTGTATTGTTCAAATGTTGCTGGAAGGAAGACCATTCCACACTCCGCCGAAATGAGATATAACTGCTCTTGTTCCTACCCTTCCTGACTCCATCTATATATATAAAAGCCTAAGCAACCCTTACGACCAGATGATCAGACGACTGGTCAGTACCTATGATGTGCACTGACCACCAGGGGGCAGATGCTCAATGCAGGAGCTGCCCCCTGGTGGTCAGTGTGCTCCCACAGCCAACCTCTCTCAGCCAGCCAACCTCCCATGGTCCCTCCCCCTGGCCAGCCCTGATAGGCCCTGATCAGCTCTGATTGCTGGCTAGGCTGAAGGACCCCACCTGTCCCGAGGGGAATCGGGGTGCGGGGCTGGGACGTGATTGGCCCTCTGGGGGATCTGTCCTGCTGATGTTCACGCTGGTTGTCTGGAGCCACCTGGCGGCCACTTTTATATCATTTCTTCATTGCAGAGTGTGTAGGGAGGGGAAGCAGCCGTGGTGCCTGAGGCCTACTTCCAGAAGGCTGGAGGCACTGTTGGGATCATGCTGGTGGCACCGGTTCATTAGTGCCTGGCCCGTTCTTTGGAGATTGGACCTGCAGGACTACTGAGGGAGGGAGTGGCTGCTGCCGGGCTGATGGGCTGCCGGGAGGGGTCGGTCAGCTGAGCGGCACTCCTGTTGTGGGAGTGCACTGACCACCAGGGGCCAACTCCTGCATTGAGCGTCTGCCCCCTGGTGGTCAGTGTGCATCATAACGAGAGATCTACTGGTCGTTTGGTAGTTTGGTCACTTAGGCTTTTATATATATGCATACCCATGGGTTGCTTTTTGGATCTATGCAAAATATTTATCGAGAAGCATTTGATAAATGTTCAGGGGGGAAAGTTAGGGGGTGGCAGAAGTGAAGGAAACAAACATATAAATAAGTTAAGACAGAAAACCAGACATGAAGTTCTATTTGTCTTGCCTTTGTAGCCTCTTTCATTTCCAATTATCCCTTTCTTCCTAGGTATTTTTACTCGATAATGGAAAGCTGTGCTTTTAGATCCCTCTTTCTCGGGAGACGTAGAACAATATAGGTCTTGTTGGTTTAAGACTGCCACAATACATCTCCCCGGGGGGAAGATACTATTTTCAATTCCGAAAGTTAGCAGCATGTGAAATCACTTCTGATTGCTGTTCTTCTATTCCACCCTGGTTCAATTAGTAGAGGATATTGTGTTTGTGAATTACCTGTCATCCAAGGTTTCCTGGTATGTTTATAATGGCAAATGAACTATATGCTAAGTATTTTCTATAATGTGCATATAAAACTATTTATTATATGATGCACAACAATTGTGTTGGTATATTAGCAAGAAGGAATGACCTGTATCCGTTTATTTTACAACCACAGTTTCATTTTCCTGTGCCATCAGTATCTTCTCCAAACAAGAATGAAGAATACAGATTCTTTTCATTGGCAATTCATGTGGTTCTCAACATTAGATAAAGTTATTAAGCTTAAAGTAGAAAATTAGATTAAAACTATCGGTTTTCAAATTATTTTTGCTGTACAGGGAATTTATTACTGAAAGGAAGAAAAATAATTAGAGAATCTGTTCTTACAACTGAATTCTAAATGGGCTCTGAAGTTTCTAGTAATTTCTATTTTGGTGATTGTTCAAATAAATCCAAGTTAAACTCATTTCTTACTTCTACTGGTGGCATATGAAGCATCAGTACAGCCTCCATTAAATATATATTTTTCTTCAGAGATTAGAATGTTGAACTCCATAAGAGTAAATTTAACCCTTTGAATATAGTCATGGCTAAGTGATACTTAAAACTAACACAGGATTAATGCATTGTAGGAATTAAAATATCCCATGTCTTTTTCTATTATCATAAACAACACAAATCAGTTTTATGTGTAAACCAAGAAAGAGGCTTAAGTAAAAGAGAAATAAAATGCATTTATTTCAGTGTCAGAGGTTGCAACCAGGACACCTAGATTCAGGAAGTAGTCTGAAATGTGCTCTGAAGAGAACCACAGAAAGGCACGGCTTATAAATCCTTGGGCTACATGTGTCACCACATGTAACATCTGGCCCTCTTTTTGTAAATAAAGGGCTCTGGTTAGGTTAATTGGAATTGGTTGAGTTCAACATGCAAACAGAGAATGCTGGTTGGCCAAACAGGGTTGGCTTTTTTCAAAGTAAATAATGGCGATGATCTGGTTGTCATGGTGAGAAAGATGTAAGGGCCAGGCCTAGCTGAGAAGTTCAGAATTTTATGGAGAAACATGCTGGTGGAATATTTGTAAGACTAACTTCTTCATGGTCTCTCAGCTGTGTGTGTGTTCCCATGACATAAATGATTCTACCCTCACAATCTCTGTATGTATGTGTGTGTGTGTGTGTGTGTGTGTATTAGTATATGCATTCAGCACTGCCCACATGAAGACTAGGAAGTTATTGCTAGGGAGAAGACAAAAAATTATTTAAATGTCTTCAGTATTTTTCAAGCTCTACTATATTTGACCTAAGAAGAAAATAGTTATATGGATTTTCCAGACTTTTTAGATACTGGTGTGAATTATTCCAATTGGTGAATAAATACTACTCCTGCCTTTTTGCCTTTTTTCTTTCCTCCCTTATTCCCAACCTTCTATAGACAGTTGAGAAATTAAAGGAGAAAAGTGTAACAACTGGGCTTAAAGATATATGTGTTATTGATATTGAAGAAATAGTTGGTATTATATATCATCAAAATATATCTAGCTGAACTACTGGAGATATAGGAGACTTAACGCTAGTCTGGAAAATAAATTGCATCAGGTGAGAAATGAAAATTTCTTACATGCAGAGCATAGGTCACTGTCAGTATGTTAAAAAAATCATTTCTACTATATCATTTCACTGAGTAAATCCAATTGCTAGGATAGAGTAAATCCTCCTCTCCTCACCTTTATTTCCTTGAGTCCAGATTCTATTTTCTTTCCTGGAGGATTTTGAAAGTTAAAATAGGTATTTCCTTTCTTTGACTCTCTCAGACACATTTCCCTCACTTTTAAGTAAGACAAAGAATGAAATGTGAGCTTTGTTGTTGTTTTTCTGGTATACATCCAAGCAACCTCTCAGGTATAAGACTGCAATATCGGAATCTATAACCTTTTCAAATGAAAGATAATTGCTAATTCTCAGTAAGAAAATTATGAAGCTGAAAGCCAAGTGTATCAACTTCTAATTTGTTTTACAATGTAATTTTAAGGATTTTAGTTAGCCACACTTATTTTCTTCACTTATAAAATCGAGGTAAAGTATCTAGTCGCCATGCTGTCTTTTGGGGTTGGCAGGGGATTACTAGGTGATTAATAGAGGGTGTGATTGAAATTTCTATGTAGTTATGTAGGGCTTAATGTTTTGTTCAAAAAAAGGCTGCATATGTGTTGGTGGTCTCATCCTATATAATAAAAGCCTAATATGCTAAGTGTCTGGTCCACTGGTCGGCTGTTCAACCAATCAAAGCATAATATGCTAATAATATGCTAAGGCCACTCAACCACTCGCTATGATGTGCACTGACCACCAGGGGCAGACACTCAGACCGGTAGGTTAGGTTGCTGCTGGGGTCTGGCCGATCAGGACTGAGTGAGGTGGGCTGGACACACCCTGGAGCCCTCCTCCAGTCTCTCCCCAGCTGGCCAACCTCCTGTGTCTCTCCCTGGCCCTGATCATGCACCAGTGGGGTCCCTTGGCCTGTGCCCTCTCACAATCTGGGACCCCTTGGGTGATGTTGGAGAGCCGGTTTCGGCCCAATCCTGCAGGCCAGTCTGAGGGACCCCACTGGTGCATGAATTTGTGCACCAGGCCTCTAGTCAGATTATAATGGAGATGAAAAATTGCTATCCCCTAGTGAAGTTGTAGCAACCTGTATTGTAACATCATGGTAAAATGCATTATTCACGGGTTTGTGGTGATGCTGGTGTAGACTTGCCTACTGTACTGCCAGCTGTATAAAAGTATAGCGAAAGCAATTATGTACTACACATAATACTTGATAATGATAATAAACAACTATGTTGCTGGTTTATATATTTACTATACTATACTTTTATTATTTTAGAGTATACCTTTTTTACTTATTAAATAAAAAATACAGATTTCTGGAAAATAGTATGCCATGTTACAATGGCCACAGTCTTGCTTGCATCATTTTCTCATGTGCTTGCTTTAAGCTTGTGTTGTTTTGTTCATCATGGCCTCTAAGCATACAAAACCCACTGCTAATGTTGCCAATAAGAGGCCACCTCAAGTGACTGACCTGAAGAGGAAATTAAAAGTGAGTAAGAAATACAAAAGTGGAAAAATCAGTGGCGGTCATTGCTTGCCAGTCAAGCATGTCCCATTCCAATAGAGCCACGATCTTGAAGAACAAGAACAAAGTGAGAGAAGCTGTTAAAGGCTCTGCTTCACTGAAGCAACGAGACCAACAACAACCTGAAAAGGGACTTTACCCGCTGTGGAGAAACGCTGACGGCCTCGATTGAAGACCAGACACAGACGTGTATCCCTCTCAGCACCATGGCAGTCACTACCACAGCAACGTTGAAAGACAAGGCTGGACCTGACCGTGCTGTCGGATTTACTGCGAGCTTTGGGTGGTTTAATCAATTCAAGAAACATTACACAAAAGCAAAGGGAGTGGCACGTCTGTGAGTGCTGATGTGAAGGTAGCTGATGAATTTTTAGAAACTCCAGATAAGCATGTTTTAGAGAAAAATTACCTCGTAGAGCAAATATTTAGTAGGGATGTTTCCAAACCTCCCCGTTCTGGAAACAGTTGTTTGAATGGGCCCTCATCCATCAGAAGATCAAGTTAATGCAAAGTTCCAATGCTTTTGAGGACAGATAACAATCTTCCTTGGGGGCAATGTTGTACCTACAAATTGAAACCCTTTGTGATCTGGCATAGTGAGAACCTCAGGGCCATGGAACATATCAATAAACCCACACACTGCCAGGAATAAAACGGTATGGATGACCCACCTTGTCTTCCAAGATGCCCTCCTGAATTGCTATGTTAGTACAATTGAGAAGTACTGTTTTGAGAATAACATACATTTTAAGATTTTGCCTATTGTTTGTAATGCCCCCCAGACATCATTTTTCACTGGTGAACTTCATCCTTCTATCAAAGTGGTGTTTTCCCTCCAAACACAACCTCTTTTTACAACCAGTGAATCAAGAAGTTATAGCAGCTTTTGTGGCCTACTTCCTGGGGAGGGTCTTTGTCCAGGCTATTGCTGCAGCTGAGGAAGACACTGATGCAGTTCTGGAAGGATTACAGCATCTGTGACTGCATCTAGAACCTTGCTTGAGCTGGGGTGATGTCACTAAGGAGTGTATGAATGGCATCTGGAAGAAGACACTAAAGAGGTTTGTCCCTGATTTTGAAGTAGTTGTTAAGGATGAGAAGATTGCAAATATCACCAAGGCTGTGTGTGAGATGCCAAAAATCTTTAACATGGGTGTGGATGAGGATGACATGAAGGAGCACTAGAGTTGGTTCCTGGGGAACTAATGAGCCGGGAACTGGGGCAGGCATGCGTAGCTGCAGAAGAGGCCGGGGAGGAAAAAGGAAACTGCAAGGGAATGAAAAGAAGAACCCCCATGAAAATTCACAGTGAAAAGCTTAGCAGAAGCTTTTGCAGACCCAAAAAGTTTGAAAACATAGACCCTCAGCACCCAAAGGTTTTCATTAATGAGAGAAATGTTCACAGTGCATTTTCTGTTTACAAGTAAACCTATGATGAAAAAAAAAACCAAAACAAAACACAAAAACAAAAACAAGTAAACCAACTTGGACATTTTTCTAAAAAGAGTAAATCTCATTATTATAGGACATGAAAAGCTCATTGTGTTATTGTCCCAGAAGACTTTTCGGTGGGACAATGTGTGGACAGAACAAGGCAGTTGATGATCTTGACCATAGGCTGATGTCTTGGTTTTTAACAAAAATTTAAAAAAATTTAAAAAATAAAGAAAAAAGCTTATAGGATAAGGATGTAAAGAAAGAAAACATGCATGTACAGTGTGTTTATGTTTTAAGCTAAGTGTTATTTCAAAAGTGTTGAAAAGTTAAAAAATTAGGTTTATAAAGTAAAAAGTTACAGAAACGTAACATTAATTTGTTATTAAAGAGAGAAAATTTTATTGAAGAGACTATCTTGGCTCCATTGTATGTTCTTGCCTCCTTTGTCAAATATTAATTGAGCATATTGATTCAGGCTGATTTCTGGGGTCTCTATTCTATTCCATTGATCTATATGTCTGTTCTTGTGCCAGTACCAGGCAGTTTTGAGAACAGTGGCTTTGTAATACTTCAATAAATGGTGTTGGGAAGATTGGACAGATATATGCAAGAAAATGAAACTAGACCACCAACTTACACCATACACAAGAATAAACTCAAAATGGATAAAGGACTTAAATGTACAACAGGAAACCATAAAAATTC
>NW_005871267.1:2001105-2003297 GCF_000147115.1 Myotis lucifugus | reverse complement strand
AAGTCTAGCTTTCAACTCCTCAAGTTATAAAGAAGAAGTAAAACAATCGGAAATACAATAGTAAGTAGCAGCCTTCTCAGACCAGGGAGTCATGAGCATTAATTCCTTAGTGTTAGTCTTTCATACAGGTGTTTACAATAAAAGCAATAGGTTAAATATCATGACTACAAAAATAAAATAAACAAAATAGGAAAACCAAAAACTTGAGAATACTTGCTTCTTTTTTTTAATATATATTTTATTGATTTTTTACAGAGAGGAAGGGAGAGGGATAGAGAGTTAGAAACATCAATCAGCTGCCTCCTGCACACTCCCTACTAGGGATGTGCCTGCAATCAAGGTACATGCCCTTGAGCGGAATCAAATCTGGGACCCTTCAGTCTGCAGGCTGACGCTCTATCCACTGAGCCAAACAGGTCAGGGCAAGAATACTTGCTTCTTGATGAGTTCATTAAGGAAAGGCTCCAATGATTCATCACCTTTAGAATGTGGGGCTTGTTAAAAATATTGGTGGTAGAAATTCAGTGGCAAATTCTGATTCATTACCTATCGCACACAGCTGAATAGTTTGCTTTTGAACTAGTACCATGTTTGAGTCTGATGACGATCTTAGAGAAACACTCGCCTAAGGATTTTTCTCGAATTTACCACTTTCAGTAACTGAGTTCTTACATTGCCCAGAGAAAGAGGGACATCAGAGACTCTCATGAAACAGATTCACAACAAACAAATACAATGTAATAATCATTACTAAATAACAAGAAACAACTTCCAACCAGAATAGACTATGTGGTCTTTCAAGGCCCTTCTCCCAGGAAGCCAAATTGTTTCATAAAGAGATATTTCTTAGAGCTTGGAATTAAAAGAAGAGAGAAGTGGGTGATCTCACTAGATAACGTTAAGAACTTGTGGGTGGATGATTCATCTCTACTACAACAAGGTTTCTCAAACTGTCCAAAATGTGCATGTGAAACCCAGGATATCTTGATAAAATACAGATCCTAATTCCGTAGGACAGGGCCTGATATTCTGAATTCCTAACAACTCCCAAGTGATTAGGAATTGTATCCTAATCTGAAGCTGCTGGTTTAAAGACCACACTCAGAGAAGCAAAGCACACCTAGAATTCTAGAATATCAAATATTCTAGTCAGCTGTTCAATATGCATTGACTAAGCTATCATTTTTCACTTATTGGAAGTTTTAATGCAATGTAATTAAATATGTAAAAGTAGAGTTTCTCTTGTGAATTTTATACAGGCTCACACGAACACACACATGTATCTTGCCTGGTGTACCTGTACACTCTCTTCTCTAGAAGGTTTATCTCTTAAACGGTGTTGCTGAATGGAGTATAAATATTTTCAACTTAACCAGTTAAAATTAATTTTTTAAACTTGTACCAACATTCTCTCCTATGAGTAAAGTGTACATGTTCAACTACATTTTATTGTAGTTTTTATTAGCATTCCCATGTTAACAAGGCTGAGGATTTCTCATAAGTTTCTTGACAATTTTCTGTTTTTATTTGGTTGTACAATAATTTATTTAGTCTCTTTTACTATTTTCTTATTTGTAAGGTTTTTAATATATTCTGGGTATTAATAATTTGTCAGTTATATGAGTGCTGAACTAACACCCTGTGTTTTGAACTTTTCCTCCCTTTATGAATAACCATTATTTCAATGTTGTCAATATCTGTCTATCTGTCTATCGATCATCTATCATCTCTTTTTAGTACTTTTCACTTTTTGTAATTTGCTTAAGAATTTCTCTACACAAAATTAATAAAGGCATTTTTTTCTATGTCATCCTTTTTAAACCTTTGAAGTTTTATCTTTCACATATACATCTTCATTCTTCCTGGAATGGATTTATTTTTGCATGAAGCAAGGATTCTTATTCTTTCATATTGATAATCACAATTTGTTGAACAGTCCATCATTTTCCCACTTGTCTGTAATGTCAGTTCTGTTTGAGATCAAGTTTTCTTGTATGAGTGGGTCTACTTATCAGTTCCCTTTCAGTTTCATTGGATGATTTATCAGTTCCCATAGTGTTTCTATTAATGTAATTGATATAAGTTAGGACAGTTTCCCCCACATGTTCTCTTTCTCAGGAATGTCTCAGATGTTCTTTACCTTCAGATACATTTCGAATCAACTATTCAAAATATATACAGACCCCAATGAG
>NW_005871267.1:1911980-2001005 GCF_000147115.1 Myotis lucifugus | reverse complement strand
ATCAACAATGTGAGTAAAAAATCTTGGAAGTCAATTAAGACTGTAGCCCCAGCCAACACCTAACTGCAACCTCATGAGAGACTCTTAGTCAGAGCTGCCCAATTGAACTAGGCCTGATTTCCTGACCCACAAAAAATGTGAGAGATAATAAGTCATTACCGTTATTTTATGCTTGCCATGTTTTTCAGTGATTAGGCAGCAACAGATAAGTAATTGATAATAGTAATATAGTAATATAACTTATAATTAATATGTTATATGGTCAATACTTATCCACATGTTTATCATTCTGTGCAGCTCTTTGTCTTCTCAGTGTTTCATTTTAGGATGGACTTTTTGACTTTTCTAGTTATTGAAGTATATATGCCTCCAAAGTGACATAAATGAGTTTCTAGGTTTAAATTTTTTTTCTATTTAAGTTTGTCTGAAATTATATAATTTCCACCTTATATTTGAAGTTAAGTTATTTTGGGTTACCATTATAACTTACCACTTGCTTTCTGCTTATGTTTTGGAGGCACCATCAACAGAGGTCTAATTTACATTAAATTATAGATTTTTGTTTTGTTTTTAGGAGTTGAAAATGGAATGAATTCTAGCCACAAGCTAACATGTAATGCAGCCTATTACTCAAATTCTTAAAAGACACTTTTATAATTGTTCTCCTAATCGTTCAGATTCACATCTGACACAGATGTACTGGTACGTATTTGCTGTCTTCCAGCCTATGGTAGATTTATTACTATCATTTTTGTTTGTTTGTTTTCTTTATCTGAGAATGTAAACATCTGATCTTAGACTGAAAGCTTTTTATTTAATAAGCCTTAGGTTTAGGGGGCCATTAAACTGAAGTTCTGGGCTATTGGTGAAGCATTAATAACACTGATGCCCACGACCTTTCCAGCCTGATGCTCCTGTAAATCTTCTGGCCTTGGAAGAGTTATCTTCTTGTCCGCTCATCCACACATTAAAGGGAATTGCTACAATATTTGTTCTGACATTTAAGTGTTTTTGTAACAGGCGTATTTTTTAATATCTGATTTACAATATTGCCATAACAGAAGTCATTGGCATTGAAAATTTTAAGCTACTGTTTTCTGAATATCAATCTTAAAATGTTGTAATAAATGATTTGGGAAAATAAAGAAACAAACAAAAAAATAACTTCAGAGATTTCAACATAGAAATTTTTATTTTGAGCTTTAAAGTAAATCTCAACCTATTTATTTATTTATTTATTTATGTATTTATTTTTACTCTTTTATTTATTGTTTTAAAATCTTTATTGTTGAAAATATTATATATGCCCTCCCCTTCCCCCCATTAACACCCTCCAGACCATCCCCACTCCTTGCCCCGGGCCCTCACTACCCTATTGTTTGCATACATGTGTTATGCATATATGCTTACAAGTTTATTCACAATTGAAGAACTTTGTCCAGAACTGCATGACCAGACTAAGTAAACAATATAAAGGCCAAAATAATTAGTTTGATCATCAGAGAGATGCAAATCAAAACCACAATAAGATAGTATTGCACACCTATCAGAAAGGCTATCATCAATAAATTAACAAAAAACAAATGTTGGTGAGGATGTGGAGAAAAGGGAACCCTCCAGCACTGTTGGTGGGAATGCAGATTGGTGCAACAACTATAGAGATCAGTGTGGAGGTTCATCAAAAAATTAAAAATGGAACTGCCTTATAACCCAGCAATTCTACTTCTGGGAATATATCTGAAAAAACCCAGAACATGAATTAATAAAAATATATGCACCGCTATGTTCATTGCAGCATTATTTACCGTAGCCAAGATTTGGAAGCAACCAAAGTGCCCATCAGTAGATGAGTTTATTAAGACCTGTGGTACGTTAACACAATGGAATACTACTTGGTTGTAAAAAGAAGGAAGTCTTACTTTTTTGCAACAGTATGGATGGGTTTAGAGAATATTATGCTAAGTGAAATAAGCCAGTCGGAGAGAGAAATCCCATATGACTTTATTTATATGTGGAATCTAATGAACAAAATAAGAGAAACAGACTCATAGATACAGAGAATAAACTGACAGCTGTCAGAGGGGAGGGGATTGGGTAGGTGGTGAAAAAGGTGAAAGGACTGAGCAGGTAGTTGCAGAATAGCCACAGATGTAGATTACAGCAAAGGGAATATAGTTAATAATATCAAGATAAATAGGTATGGGGCCAGGTGGATACTTGTAGCAGCTGGGAACCACTCTGTAAAGTACATGATTTTCTAACCACTTTGCTATACATCTGTAACTAATATATAATAATATTGAATGTAAAATGTGATTTAAAATAAAAAATAATAATTTGGCACTATCTTTAAAATAGCTTGAGGGATTTACTATAGTCTTTCCTATAGATTTTTATAGAAAAACAACTAGAGGCCCAGTGCACAAAATTCATCCCTCAGTCCAACCTGAACCCTCTCCAGTCCAGGACCCCTCAGACATCCCTCTCATAATCTGAGACCGCTGACTCCTAACTGCTCACCTGCTTCCCTGCCTGATCTCCTCTAACCGCCTCTGCCTGCCGGCCTGATGCCCCTAACTGCTCCCCTGCCGGCCTGATCACCCCTAATTGCTCTCTTCTGCCGGCCTGATCACCCCTAACTGCCCTCTCCTGCCATCCTGATCACACCTAACTAGCTCTGCCTTGGCCCACGCCACCATGGTTTTGTCTGGAAGGATGTCCGGTCTAATTGCATATTACCCTTTTATTAGTATAGATAATATCCCATCTTTCTGCATTTTAAATTAAGATATTAAAAACCCTTTTAAAAGTACAGAATATTCTACTCACTAAACACTTAAAAGTCTGCATTTTACTAGGCTTTAAAGTGACAAACAGAAATCAAAAGAAAGAGGGCTCCCTGGCCCGGCAGATGCTCCCTTGTCTAATACATTGCTTGTTTGGAACACTGGATAGAATGTATGTAATGTTTTCTAATAAACAGAATTACATGAAGAACTGTATTGTGCATTATAATCATAGGTAGCCTGGCCACAAAAAGCTTGTAACCACATATGCATAGAAAGTAATAAATATTGCCTCACTCTGTCTAATGTTGAATCTAATTAATTTATGGGTGGCAGGGAACATTTCTTTTTCATTCTGTGTTCTACATTATTTCTAATGCACCTTGGGAACCTTTTAAAGCCTTTTATTTATTTTAACTAAAACACACCACATTCTTCTCCTCACACTTCATGAGGGCTTTAGATGGACTAAAGCTTTTTTTATTAAATAGAAGCAAAGCAGCATTTAGAATAAGGTTTAGGCAGGCCTCAAGTGAAGAGTTCTTGTGCAGAAGTTTGAGGACTAAATGAATCTTGATTCAACATAATTTCTTGTCATTCCTGAAATTGTGTTCAAACAAGGAGTTGAACCCCAGACTAAATATATTGATGAACAAGTGCAATAACAGTTACTACTGCAAGAGCAAAAGCATCACTTCAGCAACCGCCTTTACCGCAGGTCAGATCTTATTTGGTTTCTTCATTTCTTTTCCTTCATATTAGAACGTCCTTTAAAAATCTACCCGTGTCTGCAGGTGATGACTCATCTGTGGTCATGGGAAGACTATGGAGCATAGATTGTCAAACTTATTAGCCTTCTTCTCATTAAAGCCTTTGAAATGAATGGCAAAGCCTTGGTTTGGAATCTGTGTTCGATTAAGAATGTGAAGAAGAGGACAATTAGACTTACAAAGCTTCTCTAACCTGTAAAAACATCATGTTTTCCAACTTGATGCTTCCTTTGTTGTGATCTCCTGAGTGAGCGTCAGGAACCACTCTCATGTAGTTGAGAGTTGAAGTCGGTTATGCAGTGCTGCTTGATAACACAAGGGTCTGTTACTCTTCGTTGTTTTTATTGTTGTTGGCATAGGTGGCGGTGACCATGCTTGATTGTAAAATATTTGAAAGAGAAGATACAATTTGCTTTTATTATTAATTTCCTAAAGTTTTGTATGTTACATGACTATTACTTCTTTATGAGGTGAAAGTTAATATTAAGACAAAAATATAGTATTTCTCTAAGAAGAATCTCAGTATTGAATTTTCCTCCACTGAGTTAATTGCAAGAAGTACCAGGCATTACGTATGTATATACATACATACACTTTGTGTGTATCTTAATGATTCCTGATATAAATAAATTGAACATAGCCTAAAGGGCTTTAGTAAATGGCTTCTCTCTTTCAAACTCTTCTATACAAGTATTCAAAATAGACAGATGTCATAAGAATTAAGTACAAAATATTCCAGATGGCTGGCATAATTTTTATAATTCACAACTTCCAATTTATATAAACAGAATAACATTAAGCTCAAATTAAAGCAGCAAATAAGTTGATCGATGGACACATTAAACATATGTTCTACCTTTTACTGTTTTTTTAAAAAGCACCTGAAAAATCAGGAATGCCAAACAAAAATATCAATAATCTTAATGCCCTCACATTTAGAATATTTAATATTTCTGTTTGCTTCAAATATGTTACTATGGAAAGGCATTATGGATACCTTCAGTAGAACTATCAATAGCTATTTTCTTGGTTGCCACCTGTTGTACACAGAACTCAGCAATAACTCCACAGTGTTTCACAACTTGAGTTAGATATTTTCATGTGGAAACAATGAAATTGCAAATGATAAATCAGCAAGAAAAGGAATATGATGAGATATGAAGAGGTGGGAATGAGACCCTCATTCTTGCATTATTTGATGGGCATGCCATGGTCTAGGCCTATTGTTGGATAAGTTCAGTAAGTAGGTTTGTAGTCAAGTCGGGGGACTCTTTTCCTACTTCCCATTGGTTTCCTGTCTCAGGAGCACAGAAGCAAACTTTCAAGGGAAGGAAAGTCACTTTGGCATCTGCATGTCTGGATATGGATGGCACCTAAGGTAGAAGTTGTCTAAAAGTGTCAATTTACAAACACTGAGAAACATTGAGCTAGAGGGATAGGTTCATTCCTCTCTAGTGGCATGACGGAAGCCATAACTTTCCTGGTAATTCAAGCTTGGTATGACCCCATTTAGTGGGTACATGGTTTTATTTGTTTGTTTGTTTTCCAATAGGAAACATTTTCTCCTTATTTATAAAGGCTTCTAACTAAAGACAAAGGATAGTTCACCCAAAAGATAAATGGATCAAATGGTTAATCATATTCTTATGTAAGTGATTACAGAAAGGACAAAAAAAATATACTGGGCCCTATCTGGTTTGGCTCAGTGGCTAGAGCATCAGCCTGTGGACTGAAGGGTCCTGCGTTCGATTCTGGTCAAGGACACATGTCCAGATTGTAGGTTTGATCCCTAGTAGGGGGCGTGCAGTAGGCAGCTGATCAATGATTCTCTCTCATCATTGATGTTTCTCTCTCTCTCTCTCTCTCTCTCTCTCTCTCTCTCTCTCTCTCCCTTCCTCTCTGAAATCAATAAAAATATATTTTTTAAAAATATGCTGGAATACAAGAATCTGGATAGACAATGGAGATATATATATATATTAGAGGCCCAGTGCATGAGATTCGTGCACTCAGGGGCACCCCTCAGCCGGGCCTGCGCCCTCTTGCAGCCGGGAGCACTCGGGGGATGTCCGACTGACTGGGAGTGGGCCTAAACCATCAGTCAGACATCCTTAGCGCTGCTGCAGAAGCTGTGAGCCCGGCTTCTGGGCTTCTGGCTGAGCAGCGCTCCCCCTATGGGAGTGCACTGATCACTAGGGGGCATCTCCAGCATTGAGTGTCTGCCCCCTGGTGGTCAATCTGCGTCATAGCGACCAGTTGGTCTGCCATTTGGTAGATTTGCATATTACCCTTTTATTATATAGGACTATGCACAAAAATTTGTGCGCTGGCGGGGGGGAGGAGGTCCCTCAGGCCGGCCTGTGCCCTCTCGCAGTCTGGGACCCCTCGGGAGATAACGACCTGCTGGCTTAGGCCTGCTCCCGGGTGGCAGAGGGCAGGCCCAATCCCTAGGTGCAGCCCCTGGTCAGGCTCAGAGCAGGGCCGATTGGGGAGTTGGGGCGCCGCCCCGTCATGCACAGAGCAGGGCGGATCGGGAGGTTGTGATGCCACCCTCAGTCACGCTCAGGGTAGGGCCGATTGGGGGGTTGGGGTACCGCCCCCTGTCACACTCAAGGCAGGGTCGATGGGGAGGTTGCGGTGCCACCCCCTGTCACGCACAGAGCAGGGCCGATCAGGGGGGGTTGGGGCGCTGCCCCCTGTCACTCACAGAGCAGGGCCAATCAGGGGGTTGGGGTGCTGCCCCCTGTCACTCACAGAGCAGGGCCAATCAGGGGGTTGGGGTGCTGCCCCCTGTCACTCACAGAGCAGGGCCCATCAGGGGGTTGGGGCGCTGCCCCTGTCACTCACAGAGCAGGGCCATCAGGGGGGTTGGGGCTCCGTACCCCTGTCACACACAGAGCAGGGTCGATCAGGAGGTTGGGGAGCTCCCCCCTGTCATGCACAGAGCAGGGCCGATCAGGGGGACTGAGGAGCTCCCCCCCTGTCACTCACAGAGTAGGGCCAATAGGGGAGTTGGGGCACTGTCCCCTGTCACACACAGAGCAGGGCGGATCAGGGGGTTGGGGCGCTGCACCCTGTCACACTCAGGGCAGGGCCAATGGGGAGGTTATGGCTCTACCCTGTCACACACAGAGCAAGGCCCGTGGAGGGGGGTTGGGGCGCCACCCTCTATCACCCACAGAGCAGGGCCGATCAGGGGGTTGGGGCGCCACCACTGTCACACTCGGGGCAGGGCCGATGGAGAGGTTATGGCTCTACCCTGTCACACACAGAGCAGAGCCCGTGGGGGGGCGGGGGTGGTTGGGGCGCCTCACCCTGTCACACACAGAGCAGGGCCGATCAGGGGGTTGGTGTGCCGCACCCTGTCAAACACAGAGCTGCAGGGCGATCAGGGGATTGGGGAGCTCCCCTCTATCAGGCACAGAGCAGGGCTGATCAGGGGGTTGGGGCGCCTTCCCCTGTCACGAACAGAGCAGGGCGGATAGGGAGGTTGTGGCCCCGCCCCCTGTCACACACAGAGCTGCAGGGCGATCAGGGGGTTTGGGCGCTGCCCCCTGTCACGCTGATCCCGGTGCCGGGAGCCTCGCTGCTCTGCTGATCCCGGTGCCGGGAGGCATATTACCCTTTTACTATATAGAATAGAGGCCTGGTGCATGGGTGGGGGCTGGCTGGTTTGCCCTGAAGGGTGTCCTGGATCAGGGTGGGGGTCCCCACTGGGGTGCCTGGCCAGTCTGGGTGAGGGGCTGAGGGCCGTTTTCAGGCTGGCGGGTGACTGAAGCTCCCAACCGCTCCTTGTTTTCTTTTCTTTCTCTTTTTTTTTATTCTGGGCCAGCTTTAGCTCTGAGGCCTCACTGCTGAAAACATTGATACAATGTTGCCGTCCGAGCCCGGCTGAATGGAAGCCGGTTTTTGGGGTTTTGTTTAGCTTCTTATTTGCAACATAGTACATAGTTGCTTAGAGTTGCAGCTGAGAGGCCGGCAATTGAGGCGGGGAACGTTGGAGTCCGCAGCAAGCAAGCCTCATGCTCGCTTCAGTGCCTGGCTGCCGGCCGCCATCTTGGCTGACAGTTAATTTGCATATACTCACTGATTAGCCAATGAAAAGGGTAGCGGTCGTACGCTAATTACCATGTTTCTCTTTTATTAGTGTAGATAGGATATACACACTATGTATTTCATCAAGCAGTTTGTTGTTGACTCTTGAATATGTGTACTACATGAATTTTACTGAATCTTGAGCAAAAATAAAAGCCTCTGATACCAGAAAAAAGAGTCCAAATTGCTAAGGAGAAAATAATTATTTGATAAGCCTATTGTTCTTGTCAACAAAAATTCCAGAAGACCTTTCTAAAAGGCAGAAGAAAGCTTTATTTATATATAGTTTGTAAATCAGGGTGACATAGCCTTTGGCATAAACAAAGTACACACCACTACAGAGTTTTTAAAGTTAAGGCAGAGTTTTTAAAGGCAATGAGTGCAAGAAGCTGACCTTGTCAAGGGGATTGGTTGTAAGGGAAGCAGTGGGTCTTTCCAGTCTTAGCTGTCTTAGGTTCTGCAGGTGGGGTCTCCAGATAGGGAGCATGGGTGGTGTCATAAGACAGGTGAGCAGGGGGTGTCACCAGACCTGGGCCAGCACCTCAGTTTCCCTTAGAGCTTGCCAAACAAACTTGCAAAACACGTTTTGTGGTTGAATAGACAATACGGAGAGTGCAGTTTGTCAGGAAAGCAGAGTCAGAATCCAAATTGAAAAGCTGTTAATCACATAAGCAGTCAGTGACTGCAAGAAGTCCCAATGTTATGATATTAAACTCCTCATTTCTCCCTTATCATCAAGCCTCACAGGATATGACGGTGCTGAAGAATTCCAGTTCTTAAGTCCCCCTGCCCTTGCCACTATAGATGGCTCCCTGCTCTCAGCAGGTCCCTCTTGTCCCATAAGAGAGGGAATTTAGGTTAAAATTCAATGAGGACCTTACCCCTTGTGGTCATGGTCTGTTAGTATTGGTTAAATAGAATGTGAGTTGTTGGAGTGCTATAATGTAAACATTTATTAAAATATTTGAGTATTGTCTGGACAGTGTGGATCAGTGGATTGAGCATCATCTCATGGACGAAGAGGTCCCTGGTTCAATTCCTGGTCAGAGCACAGGCCTGGGTTGCAGGCATGATCCCCAGTAGGGGATGTGTAGGAGTCAGCTGACATTTCTATCTCTCCATCCCTCACCCTTCCTCTCTCTCTCTAAAATCAATAAAAACGTAAGAAATATATATGAGGACTATTTTAAGTAAAAATAATTGATAGTTGTAATGTAAAAACAGTAAGACAGGAGTACCTATTGTGATAGATAGATGCAATAACTTGATGGATTACTTCTATTCTTTTTTAAAATTTATTTTCGTTGTTGAGAGTATTACAGATGTCCCCTATTTCTTCATCCCCGTCTCCCTGCTCCACCCCAGACCTTCACCACACTATTGTCTGTGTACAAGGGCTATGCATATCTATACTAATAAAAGGGTAATATGCTAATTAGACTGGACATCTTCTGGACATCCTTCCGGATGTCCTTCTGGACAAAGCCACGGTGGTGGGGGCCGAAGCAGAGGCAGTTAGGGGTGATCAGGCAGGCAGGGGAAAGCAGTTAGGGGTGATCAGGCAGGCAGGGGAAAGCAGTTAGGGGTGATCAGGCAGGCAGGGGAAAGCAGTTAGGGGTGATCAGGCAGGCAGGGAAAGCAGTTAGGGGTGATCAGGCAGGCAGGGGAAAGCAGTTAGGGGTGATCAGGCCAGCAGCAGAGAGCAGTTAGGGCCGATCAGGCAGCAGGGGAGAGCAGTTAGGGGCAATCAGGCAGTTAGGCAGGCAGAGTGGTTAGGGGCGTTCAGGCAGGCAGGCAGGCAGGCAGGCGAGCAGTTAGGAGCTAGTGGTCCCGTATTGCAAATTAGACATCTCCCAAGGGGTACCGGATTGGAGAGGATGCAGGCTGGGCTGAGGGACACCCCCTCCCGTGCACGAATTTTTTGCACCTGGCCTCTAGTATACATATAAATTCTTTGGTTAATCTCTCCCCCACCCTTCACTCTGAGAGTTGTCTATTCTTCTATTCTTTGCGCTACCATTATTTTAGTCTTTGCAATTAATTTTAAATAGTGGGGAACATGATAGACTTTTAGCTTCAACACTTTGAACAGGATTAGTAAACCTACCAAAGTCATGGCAATAATTTGTAACAAAGATTAGAAGAAAGTCCCTATCTGGAAGGTAGCCAATGAAAAAACCCTTCAAGGGGTCATTTTTCCTTACTTCCTATAGCCATTTGGCTTGTTGAGTGATTTTTTTTCTAATTAAGTTTCTATTTCTCCAGAGGTGTTTATATAATTATAGCAAGTAGTGTTGGGAGCAGCACAAACTCCACCTGGTTTGGCCAGCAGATAATCTGGTGCTATATGATGGTCAAGGACTACCCACACAGGAGAACCTGGAGATTTCTATTGGGCACCAAGGCTATTAGGCACCAAGATTTGTAGTTGGCCTTTTCCTCCACTATTTATCCTACGGTAATGGACAAGTTTATGATCATACCTCTATTAATGTGTACTTGGGCCTTGGTATTAATATGTTGAGTATACTTTGTCCTATGCTGTCATTATAACCAGCCAGCATGTCTCTTTTGGATTTATTGATTTGCTTTTGGGCTTTTTGAAATGGGCCAGTAAAGTGATTTCCTCCATGGAAGGGCAAAGAGTTTTTTTGTATGGATATGGGGGTAATACATTCTTCCAATACACAGAGTCCTTCCATTCACCAGCTATATAGACAACAATGTGTCACCCTTTAATGGGGGAATCTTCCCCAGTTCTGCAAACCAAAGCAAACCAAGGTGGGGCACAAACTTCCTCCAGGAGTAGTCTCCTTTATGGACTGACTCATCGGTATTACAGAAAGAACTGTCTCTAGCTGAGGAGGAAACTGCTTACATGCCTTTTAAAATACATCATCACAGCCTGGCCGGTGTTGATCAATGGTTGAGCATTGGCCTATGAATGCAGGAGGTCAGGGTTCCATTCCTCAGGGTGGGTGTACGGGAGGCAGCTGTTCAATGATTCTCTGTCATCGTTGAGGTTTCTATCTCTCCCTCTCCTTTCCTCTCTGAAATCAATGAAAATAAATTAAAAATAAAATACCTAAGCACAATATCTGAGGTATAAAAAATATACATAGATTAGCTGCATTTCTATTATTAATTTTGCCCTGCAGACATTTAGGGACTGAATAAGGCCAAGATTGGTGGTGATGGGGGGTTGGAGGGTAGGGTTAGAGGGTGAGGGGTGGTGGGGGGGAGATGAAGCATGCAGGTCTAAATTCAAATCTAGGAAAGGGTAACAGGGACAGAAGTCAGTGACAAGCAGGGGATGGATGTTTTGATCCTCAAATAAGACCCACCTGAAAGGTGAAGCTGGAGGAGGGCTAGTCTAGGGAAGCAGTAACATTGGGAACAGTGTCAAAAGAAGATGATAAGGTGGTCAGTTTTGTCATTACTAGAATGAGCAAACTTTTCACAATAAGAAACGAGTAAGAAATAAAAAAGACAGTTAATGTTTACAAAGAACACAAGTTAGTCCATTGGAAGAGCCCAGTACAGAACAAATAATGTAAAGAAGGTGATTATGAGGATAAAGGGGAGATCAGGGGGCATAGAACAAATGGGAGATTTTAAGAGTTTAAGAATGTTAAAGTCCACTGTCTGCTGGGGCAGAAAGAACCAAGAGCAATGTTAATTAATGTCTTCCTTCCTCCTGTAGCCCTTAAAAATAATAGCAACAAACAGAACTCAACAGCTTAACTCTCAATGCTTTTTCAAGCCCGCTCCATCAAAGTTGTTTCCAGTGTATATTAGCTTTTAAACATGAGTCTCAGTTGGAGCATGGAACCAAATTTGATTAAAAAACACACTTGGAGTTCCTGTTTGGCAAAAGAGTTCTATTTACCTCTGGCTGATCTCACATCCTATCATTCCAGGAACTCCTGGTAACACTGAATTAGATGGAGCATTTAATTTGATTTCGTGTGAGACCTTTCTATGAATGGGAATTGTGTTTCATGCTGTTAACTTATCAAATAGTCTCCATAGTGCTCATAAGTGACCCGTATACTGAAAAAATATAGTTTACAGTACCTTTAGGTTGGAAAAGTGAGATTCAGGAAGGAAAGATGACTGGTGATAAGACAGTGATAAAAAGGGAACCATTTGAAAGCAAACTAAGATTTTCTTCAGATCTTTCCTCCTGTGTAAACTATACCTATGCAAAAGAGAAAATCATTATTTAACCCCTAGTGGTCAGCGCACGTCATAGCAAGTGACCGTTCTCTCGAACTCCTGAGGGGACAATTTGCATATTAGACTTTTATATAATTAAATTATTGCAACCATAAAGTGGAAATATTAAAATTTCTCAGAAAATGGAGACATTACATACAGGAGAACAAAAATAGGAGTTATTACTAGTTTCTCCTCAGAAAAGATGTCACTCAGAAGACCATGAAGCAATGCCTTTAACATGCTAAAAGAAAGGCAGTATAAACAAATAAAAACTGGCCAGTAGAGAATTTTGTTTGGGTGAAAATATCCTTCAAAAATGAAAGCCAAAGGCACATGCTTTTCAAACTAATATACTAGTAAAGGTGTTTTTCAAGTAAGCAAGCACCAAAAGATTTTTGTTACTTACAGCACTGTACTATAAGAAATGTTCTTCAGAGTTTATACCAGCTGAAATCTTACACCTATACACACACAATATGAGAACTCCCCAAATTATCAATATATAGATAAATGTAAAAGTTTTTCTCACTTTTTAATTTCTTGAAAGTATAATTGACTGTTTAGAATAACAAACATACACACTGTTTTACATAAATGCTAAAATATAGGATGTAGTTAATAGAAATTCTATAAAGATATAACAGAGTCCTGGCCTATGTTGCTCAGTGGTTAGAGTGTCAGCCCCCTCACCAAAGGGTCTCGGATTCGATTCCTGGTCAACAGCCCATATTTGGGTTGCAGGTTCAATCCCTGGTCCTGCTTGGGGCATGTGTGGGAGGGAGGCAACCAATTGATATGTCTGTTTCATATCAATCTCTATCTCTTTTTCTCTCTCCTTCCCTCCCTTCCACTCTCTCTAAAAAGCAATGGAAAAAATATCCTCAGGTGAGCATTAACAACAAAAAAAGATATAACAGAGAAAATGAAAACAAGAAGGAAATATTTTTAAATGAAATTATTGAACAAATTACCCAGAAATAAAGGAGAGGAATTTCCAGATTGAATGTATCTTTTTGATTAATCACATTAGGAAAAGGAATAACATCAAGACATCATTTTAAGTTATAAAACAACTAGAGGCCCAGTGCATGAAATTCATGCACTGGTAGGGTCGCTAGTAGCTGCTGGGTGCCAGCTGGGTACTCCCTCCCTTCCCCCAGCTGCCTGCCCCCTGCTGCTTTTGTTGGTTGCCACCTGCCAGGCCCGATTGCCCCACTGATTGCCCCAACACCACCCAGCTCCCAGGCGCTGAGGGATCCAAGCAGTAGCCCCGCCCCCTGTCACCACTGCTGGTCACCCTGCAATTGGATCGGTAGGGCATCGGGCCTCTTCCTGGCTCCCTCAGCATCTGAGAACCCAGTGGCGGTGGGGCAGTCGGCCCCTGCCGGACAACCAGTGGCTTGCACCCGCCTTGTCCTGGCCCCACCCACTCACCTCCACCATCCTGTCCCGGTCCTGTTCTCATTTGGGCCCATCAGGGCCTGCAGTGCCTCCACAGCCGCCTGCTGCCAGCACCTCGTCGCCAACGGCCACCATGTTTCGCACCGCCCCCTGGTGGTCAGTGAACGTCATAGTAAGTGGTCAAACTCCCAGCAGAACTCCTGGTCAAGGGGGTTGCATAATAGGCTTTTATTGTATAGGATAGTAAAAAAAAAACCAAAAAACAAAATCCTAATTGTTTCCAGAGAAAGAATGAAAATATATCAAAAGTCACTTGTACAGTTATTGACATTAGATTGGTATCTCTTAATTCTTGCAACAGACCAACCCCTAACTATAGAAGACAATGGAGCAAATCTTCAAAATTCTAAGAGAAATTAATTTTCAACTTAAAAGTATGCAATCAAGTAACCAAACATTTAATCGAGCATACGGGTAAAAAGAAGACAATTTTAGACATGCATACTACATCATTCAGGGTTTACTTTCACAGAAGAGACTCTTTTCTATCTACTTTAGGCATGAAGGGATTAATGATGATTACTCAACTGCCAAAAAGTATTGAAAGTGCTATTGTAAAAAATTTAGGAGTTGACTTTAAGTAATACTATCTAAATCCTAGTATATTAGTCAACGCTCTCTGAAGAAGCAGAACCAGAAAGATGTCTATATACACAGAAGAGGTTTATAATGAAGAATTGGCTCATGAAATTAGGGCTCTTCAGGGTGAGTCAGCAAGCTGGAGACCAAGGAAGGTCAAATGTGTTCCAGTGTAAAGGCTGGCAGGCTCCAGACCAAGCAAGAGCTGATGGTTCAGTTGAAGTTCAAAGGCAGGAAAACGCCAATTTTGCAGTTCAAAGATAGGCAGGCAGGAGAAATTCTGACATTCGTTCTGTTCAGGTCTTCAACTGGTAAGATGAGGCCCACCCACACGAGAGAGGGCAATCTGCTTCACACCATCTACCAATTCAAATATTAATCTCATCCTCCAACACCTCGCAGACACTTCACAAATATCAAGGTGCCCTGTGGCAAAGTCAGTTTAACAGTCAGTTAAAATTAATGGTTACACTAACGCACAAAGCCAAGTAATCAAGGGAGCTGTTTTCACAATCTCACAACTCTGCCTCCTCAGTTGGAAAGTTATGGGCTCTGGAATCATGCACAGCCAGAAGCCTCTGGACTCTTGTTAGTATGAAAATAGAGACTGTTTACTAAAACCTTTTTGAATGTGGTCACAGAAAGAGCAATACCAAAAAAAAAAAAAAATCTAAACTCTTTTGTGATTTTATTTGCCACCTGAAGTATGAAGACTGTCAAAGCCTTACTTTTGACTTCCATGTCTTGTGTGTCAATTCACCACAGTCCTCTTCTATGGTAGTCTTCATCCACATACATACACAAGAATCTTCCCACACTTAAGCATCTAAAACTATCAACATCGCCAATGTGCTCCTGGATTACATAGTGCAGCTATCGCAGGCTCAAACACAAATATGCTCATAATCGCCCCAGAGGGAAAGACCAAAATCCTTCAGACATAGACTCCATGTTTATTAGCATTTATTTCTCTCTGGTTCAGTCAAAATCCCGACGTGGTAACCTATAGCCTACGAAATAAACTATAAAACTAACCACAGTCATCACAAAATATACCATAAAATAGTAGAAACGGAGAGCAGAAAGAGAAAAAGGAAAAATATGAGGCCTTGCTTTAATCTCCATTTTTGCAACTAGTCATAAAGCTGCATTTTTTGGTTCATAACTTCTTTTCTTATCCATTCCATATTACCTTTGGTCTCATTCACAACATCAGTTTATAGGTATTGGAAGTTAGGTTTTAGAAATAATGCATTCCTCATTGTATAGCATCAAATCCAATTTCCTGTTGATCATCTGGATAATCATCACAGATGACAGAATATCCTTTTTTTCTCTTTTTGATCAGTGGCATAAAGAATACATATAATAAAGGTGAACATTCAATGAAAAAAATGGTATATTTCTTTGGAGGTTTTAAAACCTCTAAAACTGCAAGCAAAACTTTTCCCAGTTTAGCATAGGGAAAATTCTCTCTTCCCTTCTTAACCTTTTTTTCTTCGATGCATATACAGTAGGTCTTCGGGTTACCTTGGAGATTCATTCCTACCGTGTGATATAACGCGAATTTCGCTGTAAGTCGGAACCCGCCTACATAAGCACCTACGTCACTCACATGGAGCACAGACACAGCAGTAATGAAGTGAAACAGTAAAAAAAAATTTAAAAGAAAGATAACAATCCCTGATCTTTACTTGTGGTAAATAAATAATAAAAAACATAAAGCACATATGTACATACGTCAAAATGATGGAACTTTTTTTTTAATAAATAAATGGGAGATGGTGACATAACAACAAAACAATGTATGTCGAGTCCGACGTAACCCGAGGACTGTCTGTATTATGGTACTGGGAGAGACAGTACCATATTGAATCACAGCTTCAAAGCATATACCAAATTTTCTAGGATGACACTAAACTTGTGCTATCTCTTGGCTCACTATAGTATGTGATTCTTCAATAGGCCATTCCACATTTTTCAGGTCAACTCTTTCTGGATGCCAGGACACAAGGAATGGCCAGTGAATATCAAGAATGTCAACCCCCTTCCTTGCTATTTTATATATTAAAGTTCATTCTTTGGTAAATAGTAATGATTTGTAGGTTTAATAAACAACAAATCAGATATTCAATAAGTCATTGGGTGGTGTTGCCAGCAGATACCTGGCAGGCAGGGAAAATCATGCCCAGAATAAATGCCCATTAGAGTGAAAACAAATTGTTCTCCTCTACATTTTTGGAAGGTGGTCAGTGTAATTGGGCTGACCAGTGCCTACTGCCACTGAGCTTTGGATTCTGTTCCTGGCAGATTGGATACAGTGGACTGTGACCACTGCTGTTTTGCCTGGATCCACTACTACACTGGACCCACTGTTAAATGGGCAAGTATAAAACTAGTGACAGGACAATGATATGTCTTCTCACCATGCTATAGAAAGTCCAAAATCTTCTATGACCATGCTAACCAGGAAAAACAGAAAAAGCAAAGAAACAAGAACAAAACAAGACAAACAAAAACCTGAAGTAAAGCTTTCTAGTAACTAAATCTGACAAAAAGTGCAATAGGTTGGTAAATTATAAATTATATTGCGAACCCTCACTGCAAAGGAATCTGTGAAATGTTTTCAGCGTTCTTGGCTCTAAAGTAAAGGAGAGCCCATTGGAAGGTGGTAGGAATAGGTGCTGAACAGTGCCAACTTGAGATAGCCACCACTCAAGAGTCCCAAATAATTATCTTCTGTTTCTCCTTCTCAGGAAAATGCTGAAGAGTATGCATTACCAAATGAGAAGTAAACAAAGAAATACATACTCATGGAGTTATGAAACAAGTGAATTCACAGGGAAAAGGATAAGGGAATCCTCATGATGATGTTGGAGGGAGAGCCCATAGAGCATAGATGTGAAACAGCCAAGTTGACGTGGGAAGACAAAGTCTTCAGAAGGATGTTTCAAATAAGGTGTTTTAATATGACTCAGATCTTTAAGTGAAGAGAAAATAAAAAATAGTATAAGAAAGCAAATATATCCAATATGCAAAATGTGGCTTCTCTGTGAATAGTACTTACCTTGTCTAATAAGATGCACTCTGGATATTGATTTAACCAAAGCCTCTGAGAGAATTATTATGGGTGCACAGACAAAGGGAAATTATGTGTTTAGAGTGGGTGACCTGGGGCTAATCCTTCATTTTTAGATAATCTGAATTAGGAAAACATGAAAAGAAACATTTTTAGAAAATCTAAAAATGACAAGTTATAGGGATGGAGAACAGAGTATGGTTGCCAGTGTTGAGGGATGACAGGAGGGGTGTGTGACTATAAGGATAGAATCAAGGAGATATTTGTGATGATGGGGCAGTTCTGCATGTTGATTGCAGTGGTGGCTATAGGAATCTATACATGACACAATGATCTAGAACTATACACACACACACATTGTACCAATGTCAATTTTCTGGTTTTGGAATTATACTCTACTTAGGAGAGAGGTAATCATTGGGAGGAACTGGGTGAAGGATTAAGAAGTACTTCTCTATACTACTTTTGCAACTTCCTTTGAGTGTATAATTAACTCAAAAGTTTTTTTAAAACAGTATCAAGTAAAAAAGAAAGAATATAATAAACTATACCAACTGGAGGGCATAAAACATAGAGGAAAGAGATGTCCTGAGGGCTGTTGGTTAGGAGGAGGAAATGGTCTGTAGGTAAGATGGATTATACTTTGACCTATAACAGGAAGGCTATATAACATGTGGGACCCAGTGCAAGATGAATGTGCTCTTGTGAGTGTGGGTCTCTGTGTGACTGCCCAGGTCAGTTGCCCTTGAAGCCAAGCCTGACCCACGATCTGAATTCTCTCTGGTGTTTCCATTTGGATTATCTAGCCAGTTGTATCTTTAGGTCTAGAATTTAGGAGAAGAGAAGCAAGGAGGGTTATATATTTTAGTGAAATCAGCATACTGGCAGAGAGGAAAGGTGTTAGTGAATCGTCTCCTTGGAAAGTATTTGGTTGAGTAAGAAGGGAAAATAACTGAAAGAAGGTTGCTGAGGACAATATTATTCATTTTACAGTGACTGTCTCCAGAAAAATCAGTGTGATGTTCAGTAAACGATTCCTCCTCTGGCCTTATGGTTCTATAATTCACAACCTTTAATTCAAACTTCCCTTTGGCTTTGAACTTAGTCATGTTTTCAGATAGCCTCTTAACTGTTTAATGTTTTCATAAAGATTTTATAAATGACTACTGTTTTATTATTGAAAAGTTGTGAATATTTATGATTCTTTAAAAGATATTCTATGTTTTTAGGGATATATACATAATAAAATTTATAATTACCATTTATTTTATAATACAATTCTTCAAATAGAGACAGATACATGAAAATTTTAGAAAGATGTTAGAAAAAACCTACAATTATCTTTCATGCCTACTCTTCTTTAAAATATAAACACTTTTATTTCATATTAAATTTTTAAATCTTTATTGTTAAAAGTTTTACATATGTCCCCCTTTCCCCCCATTCAGCTCTTCTAGCACCTCCCCCCCCCCAGGCCTTCACCACCCTATTGTCTGTGTCCATGGGTTATGCAAATATGCATACAAGTTCTTAGGTTGATCTTTTCTCACCTTCCCTCTGAGATTTGACATCATATTAATTTTTGAAGTAACATTTAATTGTATTTCACCATGATGTCTTACTTTTAAAAAAATCAGTTTTATACTTTAATTTACTATATCCCACTAACACATGTGGGAAATCATAGAGTGAAAAAGACAACAGTTCTAAAAGAGAATAATAATGTTGAACTTTGTGCTATTTTCTTTTCTTACTGTAGATTATGGTGTTTTAACCTTGGCACTGGTGGCATGTAGGGCCAGATAATTCTTTGTGTGGGGGGATGCATTGGAGGAATTGAGTAGCACTCCTGACCTCTACCCACGTGATGCCAGTGACACCCACCTCCCCTGCCACTGTAACAACTAAGAATGTCTCCAGGTGTCCACTGGAGTGGCAAGGTTGTCTGTGGCTTAAAACCACTCCTCTACATTTAAGAGGAATTGAGGACTTTCAAGTAATTAAGAACTGAAATGTAACTGTTAGAATAAAAATTACTACATGATTTAGAATGCATTTTTGATGTTTAATTTTGTTAATACTTATTACTATTCTGTGGATTATCATATAATGATGTCTTTTCTGTGAAGGACTACCCGCTCTTCTACATTAGAAATAATTTTCATAATAGTTCTTGCTGGGCTGCAAAGATAATTCAAATGAATAATAGAAATTAAGTAGTGGCATTGAGGAAAAGGTATGATTTAGATCAACACCCCCCCCCCAAAGTTTGCTGGTAAAACATTGATTCAACTTCATTCTCCCCCCACAGGCCTTTGTTAATCTTTTGAATAAGTTAAGTGATTTAGGGTTTGCAAAGAGAATACAGGAATGAAAAGAACATCTTAACAATTTTGGAAATCAGGGTCTAAGCATTTTCCAGATAGAGACATGCAAAAACTTCTTAGTGAGTGTTATCTGGGGTTTTATTTGAACTTAAAGTTTTCTTTCTCTGTTTACTCTGTTACAAGTCAAAGAATTTCACTTGGTCAGTTGGTTATCAAACAATAAGAAGTATCCCTTTGAGAAAATTCCTAAGCCAAAATGTTCCCTCTGTATGTAGAAGTCAGATGCTTTCATTTAACTAACCAGAATCAACATGCAAAGAGCAAAGATTCTAATGACAAATTTCAAATCAGTTTACTTCTTACATTTTGATTTTTTCAAGAACCCAAAGTATTTTTAAGATCCAAAGTAAATTAGAAACATCTAAAGGATAAAGTGATGCAACTACATGGGTGAGGCTTCTGTTTCTACCCCTTTGGTATGTTGTGGTTTCTCATCTGACTTAGTCCAGTTCCTTCTGTGAAGAAGCAAAGGAGAAAAAATGGACAAGACAGAAAGATAGGTTCCAGACAAGACAAGCCTTCTCTGGGATCTAGATCTGATGAACAACTCTCTCTCTCTCTTTCTCTCTCCCCTCTTTCTCTATGTGTGTGTGTGTTGAGAGTGTCCTGAAAATGTCTGCTGTAAACTCAAAATCACTGCCACTATCCTATATAATAAAAGCCTAATATGCTAAGTGTCCGGTCGACCATTCAACCAATCAAAGCATAATATGCTAATGATATGCTAAGGCTGCTCAGTTGCTCACTGTGACATGCAATGACCACCAGAAGACAGACAGTTGATTGATAGACCAGTCGCTATTATGTGCACTGACCACCAGGGGGCAGACACTCTGACCGGTAGGTTAGTTTGCTGCTGGGGTCTGGCCGATCGGGTCTGAGCAAGACAGGCCAAACATGTCCTGGAGCCCTCCCACAGTCCTTTCCTGGCTGGCCAACCTCCCACAATTCTCCCTGGTCCCGATTGTGCACCGGTGGGGTCCCTCGGCCTGGCCTGCACCCTCTCACAATCCGGGACCCCTTGGGGGATGTCGGAGAGCTGGTTTTGGCCCTATCCTGCAGGCCAGACCTAGGGACCCCACTTGTGCATGAATTCGTGCACCAGGCCTCTAGTCCTATATAAAAAAGACTAATATGCAAATCGACCAAACAGAGGAACGACTGGTCACTATGATGTGCACTGACCATCTGGGGGCAGATGCTAAATGCAGGAGCTTCCCCCTGGTGGTCAGTGCACTCCCACAGGGGGAGCATCGCTCAGCCAGAAGCCGGGCTCATGGCCAGCACAGCGGCGGTGGCAGGAGCCCCAGAGGTCCCCAACTGTGAGAGGGTGCAGGCCGGGCTGAGGAACATCCCCCTGAGTGCACAGATTTCGTGCACCGGGCCTCTAGTATTTAATAATTCTCTTCAGAAACACAACTAAACTACATTTCCCAGAATCCCCTTCCTAGTAAGGTTCCAGAATAGAGTCAGCCAAGTAGAGGCACTGGATAATATTTGGAAGGCTAAATCAAAGGAGAAACCATTATTCTCTGGAGTATGTTGTAGCCAGACAGCTAGACGCAGGTGTGGGATTTACAGTCCCAGAGCAGCCATTGAGAGCCACTCACCTTGGTGCACTAGTCTGAGATGGATCTTCTAGATCTTCTAATGGCTTCCTCTACCTTTGCTGCCTCCATTTTTTCAGTTACATTAAATGAGGAATACAGTTATCCCTCTCTTAATGTCATTGATAGGCTTTTGGAAACAGCACTGTTAAGGAAAAGAGCATATAACAAATCCAGTTTTACCTTAGGCTAAACAAGAGTGAAGTGCCTACGACTTATTTTTGCCCATAAAAACATCACCAAACTTCTAAATAAGGACCCCAAACAATTATAATATTAAACAGTTAAGTAAATGTTAGCTCTACATACATTTTTAAAAGATTAGTAAAAACAAGTAAGATAATTATTTTCTAACCTGCTTATTCCAGTTTAGGTTTGCAGGTGCCCAGGCCCCATCCTCGAGTGCTCGGGGTGCAAGGTGGGACCAACCCTGGACAGGATGCCCTTCCATCACAGGGCGCACGCACACCCACCCACCTCACTCAGACTGGGACAGTGGGGGCAGAATTCAGCTCACGCGTACATCTGTGCCATGTGAAAGGAGACTGGAGCTCCCAGAGAAACCCACACAAACCTGGGAGAAGGTGCAAATTCCACATGGACAGTGGCCTGGCAGAAATCCATTTCTTATTGTTCCCCCATACCTCCCCCCCCACACACACACTTTTTGTTTAAATTTATCTTTATTGTTGAGAGTCTTACAGATGTCCCCCTGCCCCAGAAATTCATTTCTTTTCCTCATGAATGTTGTAACAAAACAAGGCTGAACATGGCATTGCTATTTTTCTAATGAAGGCAGTGTCTAAACAGTTTAAAATTGCAAAAAATTATGGCAAAAGAGTAACTAAAATCATAAGTGATTATTCTTATCCTAGTTTTCATTTACAATTTCAGTAAACTTTGTTTTTAAAGGCTGTTTTTAATAGCAGATTTGGTTTTTATCAAAACTGAGAGGGTAGAGGAGAGATTTTCCAATTACTCCCTGCCCCACACATGTGTAGCCTCTGCCATTATTATTATTTTAAAAATATATATGATTTTAATAAGAGAGAGAGAGAGAGAGAGAGAGAGAGAGAGAGAGAGAAAGAGAACTCTGTGTGAGAGAAAAACATCAATCGACTGTGTCTCACACGTCCTCTGACTGGGGATCAAACTGCAACCTGGGTATGTGCCCTGACCAGAACTGAACCTGCCACCTTTTGGCATGTAGGACAACACTCCAACCAACTGAGCCACACTGACCAGGGTATCTCTGCCATTAGTAACATCACAAACCAGAAGAGTAAATTCTTTGACCAAGGATGAGCCAACACTGACACATTATAATCACCCACAGTTCACCGTTCACCTCAGGATTCACCGTTGGTATTGCGTATTTTATAGATTTAGACAGATGTATAATGACATATGTCCATCTTTTTTTTACTCCCCTAAAAGTCCTCTGTGGTTTGCCTATTTACCACCCTACTCCACCCACCTCTCTCCCCCATCACAATGATCTTTCTTATTGTCTCCATAGTTTTCCCTTTTCTAGAATGTTATATAGTTGGAATCATACAGTAGTATATGCAGTCTATATGTATTGTAGCCTTTTTAAATGGAATTATCTCACGTATTAATATGTGTTGTTTCCTCCATGTCTTTTCATGGCTTAGTACCTCATTAGTCATAGCTGAATAATGTCAACTTTTTTTGACAGTTATTTTTAAAATTTAGTATGGAGTTAAAAAATTTGAAATTCCCCAAAGTAACTTAAAATATCCTATATAATAAAAAGCTAATATGCAAATTGTTCCCTTGACTGGGAGTTCCACCAGGGGGCAGGTCGGCTGGCCAACCACCTTTGGCCCCATCCCAGATCGGCTCCCCCAACCCCGATCGGGGGTGGGCTGGCCGGACTCCACCCATGCACGAATTCGTGCACTGGACCTCTGGTTTTCTATAAAAAGCTTTAAAAGTGAGGGTAGATGATAAGTTTGCAGGCTTGCTAATCTTTTTGTGACAAAAATGTTTGCTTTTTAAAAAGTAGCATTACTTATAAAAAGTAAACCAGACAAAGACATAAAACATTTCATTGTGTTTATTTGGGATAATAATTATCTGGCATAGATTTCACAAATTTTCCTGATTTCCCAATTGTAGCTTCTAACATATCAAATACATAAATAATTGACTTTTGCTTATCTATTGATTGTTTTTCAAATTGGTTTTGGTCAGTAGAACTGATATTGTTTAATAAATATTCCTGGTGCATGATAGTATAACCATTTGGAATCTCAGGTGACATCAAGATGACATCAGACATTTATAGAGCTTTGTGATTTTTTTGTTCTGTACAAATTTGAGGGAATGTGCAAAGTTATATAAGAAAATGACAAAAAATAAAAGAGAAGGAAGGTTTAATTTCCTTTGTGTCTAAAATGGAGATAAAGGTTAGAAGACAGTTTGAAGTAGAAATTGTAAGTCTAAGGGAGAATTTTCAAATAAATTGTTTTAAATCTGCATAGATGACCTTAATGGAACATTTTATGATTATACTATCAGAGATTATTAATATTTACACTTAATTATGCATTTTGATAAAGATTCACATTGAATACATAACATTATAGGGATTTCATAAAACACAAATGATTGTAAAATAGACAAAAATAATAAGAGTTATTCAATGAATAGTTATTGAATAACTTTATCAACCTGGCACTGTTCTAAGTTATATTGATATGTTGCTGAACAAAGTTGAGAAAAAGGATAGATAATGTGCCATTTTATATAAGGTTTTGAGCAAAGGCCTTTCTGTGAGGTGATATTTGGGCAGATGGTTTAATGAAGTGAAGTCATGAGTCATGCTAGTTTTAATTGAAGTGTGTAACTTAGAACATATGGTCAAATGTGTGAACTTTCACCAGTCAACAGTAAGAGAAGGAGCTTGCATCACAATGTCAATCAAAGACACCAGGCATGATCTCTCCATTAAGGAAGCAATCTTTTAGTTTTCATTTCAGCTCAACCTCCTTACTTCCTTGAGATTAGCACTGAGTATCCTTAATCTAATAGATGAGTGTAGTCTGTATAATGGTTAGCAAATACTCTGAGGTGAGGTTGTGTTTACAAGTTCAAGGAGCAATAAGAAAACCTCTGTGGTCAGAATAGAATGAAAGGGAAACGTAGAAGGCAAGTTTCCCTTTTAAGGATAATTATGGCTATGGGAGTAGACAAAAATGGAAGCAGGGAGACCAATTCACGATACTGTAAGATAGTGCTGAATGATGATGCATTTACTGAGTAAAGGGTGGCACTGCTGTTTATTGAGGTGAAGAGCACTGATGTAAAAAAAAAAGAAGGTGAAATCAAATGTCTTAGCCTAAGCAATTGCATGAATGGTGTTACAATTTAAAGAGTAGAGAGCCACCGATGTGGAGGTATAATTGAAGAAATAGGAAATCAATAGTATAGTTTACACATGTTAGCTATCAAATAGTCAGTTGAATATATGGGTCTGAAATTCAGGTAGGAGGAAGGAGCTAGAGATTAAAATCTGTGTCACCACCCTGGATGCTTTGGCTCAGTGGATAGAGCATCGGCCTGCAGACTGAAGGGTCCTGGGTTTGATTCCTGGTGGAGCACATGCCCAGGTTGTAGGTTCGATCCCCAATATGGGGGTGTGCAGGAGGCAGCCGATCAATGATTCTCTCTCAGATGTTTCTGTCTCTCTCCCTCTCCCTTCCTCTCTGAAATCAATTAAATATATATTTTTTTAAAAAATTTGTGTCACCTTCATATGGATAGTATTTAAAGTAATAGGAGTAGGTAAATCAGCTTACTTAGGGAGTGGATGTAGTGGTAAAAAAGAACATGACCCAGCCCTGAGGCTTTCTAAAGCTTCAAGTTCAGAAAATAGAGGAAAATTCAGCAAAGATCAAGAAGATACTACATGTGAAATAAAAAAGGAAATTCAAGAGATTGTGTTATGTCTGAGGTCAAGTGAATAAAAGCGAAGCTTATAAAAAGGAGTAAGGAGCTATGTCCCAAATGAAATAAAATGCAGATTGATCACTGTAAAAAAATCATACATATGTTGGATTTTAAAGCAATAAAGCTGCTTTCTACTATTCTCTTTTCAAGGTTATAGCCTCATAAGAAATAATTATCATATAATGACTTTACTACTATAAAACTAATTTCCTATTTCAGCATTGATGTGAATATCACATCAATTGATTAAAAGGGATGGAGGAAATAACAGGCATAATTTCTTGTAATGGGTTGAGTCTAGGGAGTCTACCTTTAATAAGAAATAATAAAGACTGAAATGGAAGTTCACGAAAGACTTCAAGTATCCATAGCTCTCACACATACAGATTAGAATTGGAGCTACATATGGGTGATATAAACCACATAAATGTGTATTTGGGGGTATATTAGCAATTTATGCTGGAGGATGTCAATGAAAGAACATATTGAAACTTCATATATATGCATTTTGTATTTTCCCTTTTAGGAAAGGGTGTCTATATATGAAAAACCAATTTAACAATTTTCCTGTAATTAAATCGCTAATATAATAAATTTAGTAATACCAAAACACAGTGAATTAACACAGTTTGAGAGCAGAGGCTTATGAAAGTATTCAGGGACTTTATTACTGACTCCTCAGCACTAAGTTTCTGCTCCACTGTCTGAAAATATTAAGTTTTCATTATCATCTATTAGGTGGATGCTAAAATATCCTTTCCACCACATTGACAATAAGGCCACATTTTGCATGAGGTGAGAACATGGGCAATATTCCACCTGTTCTACTCGAGAAGATGGGTAGTGTGATTTGATTAGTTTGCTTTGTTAAAAAAAAAGTTAAGTCAACAGTAGAATTCACTTATTATTATAATAAATACTTATTTTTATCTTCCAGGGTTTTTTGCTCTGTTTGTGCTCAGATTTGGGTTTGAAGGAGTATGTAAAATAGGAATGCTTTCTGTTAACTAGCACCTCATAAAGCATAGATAAAGCCCAGATTAGACTACTTGAGGACTTCATTATTATTACATCTGCTTCTCCTGATTGAGTCCATTTTAAGGCAGTCACTGGTAGATAGATATGTATATTCCTTCACTGAAACATCATAGCGATCTTGGAAGATAACTGTCCTCATTTGTAAACGAGAAACTAAGGTTCTGTGAGTTTAATAGAGTTGTTTAGCTAAGACATTAAAGTGCTTTAATAAGGTGGAAATAGTGATTTTGTCAAAGCTGTTGAGAGTCTAGGTAAGATGAAAACATATCAAGAATTGAATTGGGAGTCATTGATAGACTTGAAAAAAAGCATTTGGAGTGAGTCATTGATGAACTTGGTAAGAATGATGCTTTTTGAGTCAAGATAGTAGCCATTCATAGACTTAAATAGAAGGATGTCACAAGGAAATGAAAGCCTGATTAGAGAGGATTAAAAACAGAATGGAACATGGGATTTGGAAACAGTACATACAAACAACTTTTGTGGAGACTGCCTATAAAATGGAACAGATAGTTGGCCAATTGTTAGAGCTGTGTAAAGTATATGGTTGAGGAAATGTTTTATAATATTGAAGAATTATTGTCTATAATAATAAAAGCGTAATATGCAAATTGACCAAATGACCAAACAGCAGAACGACCGTCCAGATGACCTTCTGTACGACCACGCTATGGCACCCACTGGTGCCAGGCCAGCCAAGGCAGGTGCGATGTGATTGTTCGAGGGCCCAGCCATCACCCCATGATCGCCCTGCAGAGGGAGGCCCAGGCCACCAACTGGCAGGGTGATCGATCAATCGGGGGGCTCCATGATCGCCCCAAAGAGGGAGGCCCAGGCTACCTGGCAGCAGCGCTACAGCAGGTGGGTAGGGCCTCCTTCTGCAGGGTGATCAATTGTGGTGCTCCCGGACTGTGAGAGGGCACAGGCTGGGCTGAGGAATCCCCACCCCCCCATGCCCAAATTTTGTGCACAGGGCCTCTAGCATATTTATAATACATTTAATATGTGCTGTAGAAAATCAAAACAATGATGCAAAAGAAAAAGAAATAAGTACAAGAGTGAAATTTTTAAGTACTAAGTGAATTTTTTAAAATTTGGGTGTAGGCAGAAAGAACTGTTCCGACTTTGCAAAAGGAGGCAAGGCCAAAAATATAGCAATATAGCGTACCAAAATGAAGATGTTTTTATGAACAATTAGGTTGATTTTACTTTCTTGGAGAAGTAAGGAGGGAAGTCATTGACTAAGCATAAGATGCTGAGATGTTAAAGTAAGGCTCCTTTGCCAGAGTGAGGAAGTTAACTATTAGGGCAGTATGATCACTTCTGAGAGCTCTCTGAAAGTAAAGTGAGAGTGTTCTGCATAGTTGTGTGTTCCTGTAAATAAATTCATGTGAGTTGGTATAGCCTGATTGATGTATTCTGAAATTTAGAATAAAGATTTTAGTTTAACTAGAGTTCTTGGCATGAAGAAGAGACAGAGGCCAATGAAGAGAGACTGTAATGAAATGGCTATAGTAATAGATTATGAAAAATGTGATGTTTAAGAAATGAGGAAAGCCCATGAGGTGGATGTCAACTAAAATTCACCAAGAATTTGAAGAAATTTAGACATGGTAGAAGTAGTGAACAATAGCTGGAAATTTAGGAAGTGCTATTGAGACAATGAGTTGCTTGAAATGCTATTTTCTGAGATGGTGTACTTATATTTGGTTATGAGTGTCCAGGCGAAAAATGAAATAAATGTGAAGAAAAAGGTGTTTAGAAGTGATCAGGCAAAAGGAGCAGAGGCACCAGGGTATTGGCTGTATCTTCTTCATAGATGTTGAATGATTTTAGACCACGTGTATATTTTGAGGTTGGAGAAGTAAAATGATGGAACTGGTGATGGGCAAAGAGAACAATCAGAACATCTTCAGGCCATGTCGGAGGTAATGTGGGGGAGAAAAATGTAGGTATCGCCTTGAGAAGGCTGGACTCAGTTTCCTTAGTGGGCAGCTTGGATTCAGTTATAGCAAGAAAAACATTGGAAACTGGAGAATTAATACAGGAGATTTTATAAATAATATTCTATGAGTTTTTGAGGACATCATGTGATTTGTGGGGAGATAAGAGTAGTGTAGAAGGTAATGTGTGCTGGAAGGATAAACTAAAACTATGGTGACATGAGATAAGATAATGATGGCTGACCTGGAAGATTTATAATTTTGATGGTTACTTATATAAAAAGATACATAAAACATGATGAGATTAATTAGATAATTCTTAGAGGAAATGGAAGATTGGTTTTAGTTATAGGACTTTTAATAGTGTTTTTAAGGAGTTATTAGTGCTAAGGTATGTAGTACTTCGGCAAGAGGGTGGCTGGAGGAAGTCAGGGAGTCAGGTAGGGGAAAAGAACAAGTATGTATAAAGCAACACCAGAGCTCATGTTATATTCAGAGGAGGATCAAAAGCAGCGGTGGCCTGATGCTCTGTGCCAAGTTACATGTCTTTGCTAAAGATGACCTGCTTAACATGGAGTTTATTCCAAATCATGGGCTGCTGATGAGCCCATCTATACATGGGGCTAAGTGGTGGAAACTAGATTAAGTAGGAGAAACTCAGATAACTTAATTTTTTTCCTTTTCTTTTGCCCTTTTTTCTAGAATACCAGTGAATTGCTTCTCTAGATAACCCACATCACATTTCTTTACTTCTTGATATTTTGTCCAATGGCAACAATGTTTTGAAAGATAAATGAGTTATTAAACAATAAAGATAAATGAGTTATTGCAATATGTAGTGTTAACAGTAATGCTATGTATATGCAATAAGCATTATGCAAAGAGAATTTCTCACTAATTAGATGTTTACTTTTACAATTTTTTCTAGTTATTTTAACTGTTTTTAAAAGGAAATGATAAAATAGGTTATTCCAGTAACAACATTTTAAGAAAGAGAAAATGTTTATTATGATAAATACAATTATCTTCAAAGTTTATAATTTATACTAGAGGCCCAGTGCATGAATTTGAACATGGGTGGGGTCTGGCCAGCCCGCCCTGATTGGGGCTGATTGGGCCGGGCCGACCTGGGGGAGGGGCTGTGGGCGGTTGGCTGGCTGGCCCCACCCCCTGGTCGAACTCCTGGTCAAGGGGACAATTTGCATAGTAGGCTTTTATTATATAGGATATAAGTGAAAGTATTGGGTTACTTAGTAGGTATTTTGTTATCAATAATTTAAAAGTTGCATTAATATTATTTACTTAATAAATCTAGGAGACTGAAATTTAAATTATTGATATTGTTATTTATTAAGGACAGTTACCGGTGAAAGCATCTAATATATACTGCATGTTGTTTTGGTTGAAATTTATGAGAAAAATATGAATTTATATTGATAAGTAAATACAGATGCTTTTTGGTACTTTGCCATATAATATGTGATTATTCTTTAATTAAGCATCTTTAAGAGCTCAAAATTAAATATTAATTTTTATTTTAAGATGAAATAAAGTTTTTTATTAGATTTATTGGGTGACTGGTTAGTAAGATCATACATTTCTATGATACATGATCTGTATATTGTATTGTGTGCCCACCACCCAAAGTCAAATAAAGCTTATTATAAGTATAAAGGTCAGAGACAATGCACTTCAGATTTCTAAAGATTTTTCTAAGTTAACTATATTGAATAATTTGAAAGAAAAATTTTAAAGCATATTATTTAACTGACTTAGCCCATATTGGCCTTAAATTAAGTGTGTTAAACAGTGTTCATAGTTAATGATTCACCAGTACAATTTTACATTACTGGTCATGTACATGTTTGAGTTTAAAATTTAATGTATTCACAAAAAATATTAAAATATACTCTAAAAAATGACTTTATTTTTAGCATACATTAAATAGTCACTTGTTTGCTGAATTCTGTTTGGTGTCCTGATAGGGAATCTTCATAGAGAATATAACATATATTTTGAGCTCTCCACTGCACTCTTAGATATTTGTAGTCAAATTTCTTCCAATATTAGGTAACATTTCAGACTTTTATATTTTCTATTAAGTGTATTACTTCACTCTGAATCTCATTATGTATTCAAAAGGGACTCCTATAAAGAACACGCTGCATTTTTTAAATTTGGTAATTTTTTTTTTAATCTTTCCACTTTTTAACAAGTAGGGTCTGTATGTATTTGGATTCATCTGGGTAAGTTAAAGTTCCTAGACAACAAGCTGTATCAGAGCTTGGGACCTGAGAGAGGGATAGAGAGGGAGAGCAATAGGGGGAGGGAGGGAAGGAGGAGTTGGGGGGGAAGATACAGTTTTTCATCTAAATCCATATATTTTTATTCCAAATCTCCATTAAATTTGACAATTTCCCCCAATTTGTATTCCTGAAGGAGCCTTATTTGTAACCATTATATGACATACATATGTTTATTCTGTTGTTTATAAAATATCTTATAAATACCCTGAGGCATCTATCTATAAAACCCTAATATGTTCCAACCGAATGGCGGAACAACCAAACAACTGAACAACCGGTCACTATGACATGCGCTGACCACCAGGGGGTGCGCGCGGCAGCAGAGCTCAGAACATGGTGGGTGTTGGCTGCTGCGGGATGGTGGAGCAGGTGAGCGGGGGTGCCAGACCAAGGCGGGATGCTGGTTGCTGTCATCAGGGCAAGCCTCTGGTGGTTACTGAAAATTCTTTGCTCCCGCGTGTCGCGGTCCCGCCCAGCGCTTGCACCCACTGCTGGCACCTGGTGATGGTCCCAATTGCTTGGCGCTGTCAGCGGGTGTGAGTGGCGGCTGCTGGCCCTGATCACCCCTGAGGGCTTCTCCACCTCCCCCTGCTCCTGAGGTATGATCGGGGCAGCAGCCACCACTCGCACCTGCTGCTGGTGCCAGTCCCAATCGTTCCATGCTGTCAGGGTGTGGGAGCGGCCGTGGCAGGAACAGGGCTGCCGGCAGTCAGGGGACCGGGGGCCATGGTGGGAGGGGCCAGGAAGGGGTATGGAAGATGGGCCGAGACCTGCCCTGTGCCCACCACAGCCTCACGGCCACAGTTCCTTTCAAAGTGCACGAATTAGTGCACTGGGCCCCTAGTATATCTATAAAGACCTGTATGTTTTTTGATAATCACATAGTAAAGGCTTATATATTGGTGTTTGCTAGAAAGTAATAACACTATTATTTTGCAAGATATACTTCATCTTTATGATGGCTTTTACATAGATTCTATTATTTTTCTAATTTACTAATGAAAAATTAACCCTAAATTAACTAGTAATTGACAGAGCCAGATCAATGCACTAGTCCTATTGAAACCAGAATGTGGGTGTTTGCGTCCGAGTTCATTGGTTCACAAAATCGAAGAATGAAGTCGCAGACAAAAAGATGGTTAATGGAGGCAAAGTTTATTGAGAGAAGCCAGTCCTGGAAAAGGTGCAGCTGGGGTTCCAGGAGCAGACCAGTGTCCAGAGCTTCCTTGCCATGTTACTGTCTGGTGTAGTTCAGTCTCCAAGCTAATTAAAGTCTAATAGTCCCTGTGTGGAGGCCCACAGGGCCCATAAGCCACGTGGGCACAGGGGATGTGCTCCCTCCCCCGCAACAGGAATGTCAGGTGTCCATTGTGGGCTGCGCTGGGGGAGAGGGAAGAGGAAGAAGCACGCGCATTTTTTTTTTTTTTGTATATATGCTGGTTCGTCTGTGATTGGCCCTTTTAAAGAATTTTGCCTCAATTCTATTCTTAGGATTGGTTTCTATGACTTATTGTCTTGTGATTGGTTATCTGGAAGCTGTCTGTCTTGGTAACATCCACACATTTTAAAGCTCATGCCTCTTGTGTGCACCCTTCCATGCCCGCCCAATTGGGGTGTCTTAGAAACTCCACCTCGTTGGGTTCCCTGTTCTATTTCCTCGCCCCGTGGTCCAATTCCTGACTACCTAGGGTCTTCTCACTATCTTACTTTAACTTGCCTAACTTTAAAGATGATGCTTTATCTAGTATGAACTATTTTTAAATGGAAACAGACCTGCTTTTGGTCAGTTTAAACTGACCTCGCTCAAAATTTTATGCTTAAACGGAAACATAATCAGTTTATCCGTATTATTATCACTTATTTCTTTATAGTTTCACACTGAAAAACTCAAGGAGAATATATTTTAATTAGCTTAGCATGTGGGTTTGTTTTGTCAATTATCCTTGAATAGTGTGGGTGGAAGTTAATAACTGTTAGACAGCACCTATGGATAAAAGGTGCCGAATAAAGAAAAAGTTGAATCCCAATTCTTACATAAAAGAAGGATAATCCACATATCTTCAGAATGTTGTTTACGTCAAACATCTGGAGCTACTTAGTCTGAGGAACAAAACACTGCAGACAGATTTTTAATTGTTATAATTAAGAACACAAAGTGACAGGTATATAAAGTAATCAAGGGGTCAATAAAATGTTATCATTTTAATATTAAGTCTCAGAAGCTCAGACCATAAGTGCATGTTTGTAAAAATTCAGCAATATTTTTTTAACAAATATGTTACAATCTGGTCTACAGTGGACCAATTCACTAACTTTTAAAAGAAAAAGCAATACTTGAGAGAGCTGAATACAGAGTTGTGTGAAAACAATGCAACAATCATTAAAAAAATTTCAGTAACCAAGGAAGATAATTATTTATGGCTTAACCCTTTAATTCATTCAATAAAATAAGTAAACATTTCAATTAGAGGTAAATTTTATGTTGGAGGCTATATCAAACTTTTATAGTAGGTATTTTATATAATATAATCAAAACACTGAAGTTACAAAATTAAAAATTATTTTAAGAGAACTAATAATGAATGCAATGAAAATGTAATTCCATAGTTTTTCATTAAAAACATTTCTGTGAACTAGTTCTTGACCTATTGTGTTCACTATTTACTTAATTCAATTAAAATTATTAGACTGATTTGTTCCTAGGGGACAGGCTCAATGTGAGAATATAAAATATGCCATAAAAATAGCATATCTCTTTAATATCTATATAGAGCACATTATCCCTGATATTTGAAAAAATGATGATCACATCATTAATTTTCCTAGGTCAGAATTGCTTTGATATTTGGGAAAACTTCAGAACTAGTTGATAAGGTTAGCGCCATTGTAGCTGATCTAATAACTAGGTAAATTTCCATATTTCTTTAACTATATAAAGTATTCCTGTTCCATTAAACTTCTACTTTTCCTTTATTAAAAAAAGAAAACATTCCAATTTACAATTGCATCAAAATAATAAAATACCTAGGAAGTAAAAGACCTATACTCTGAAAACTGTAAGACGTGAAGAAAGAAATTGAAGAATTTCAATTACACCGAATTTAAATTTCAAATAAATGGAAGCATATACTGTGCTCATGAATTGGAAAGATTATTATTTCATTAAAATGTCCATACTACCCAAAGCAGTCTACAGATTCAATGCAAGCCCTATCAAAATACCAATGCATTCGTCTTAGAACTAGCACAAATAATCTAAAAATGTATATAGTTTGTTTTCAGCCTCTCTCGTCTTTAGAAATTCCCCAGCAGCATAAGTTCCAAAGGCTTCTTCACCAGCAATGTAGAAAGGAAATGATACCTCATGCCTGGAGTTCCAACAAAATTTCTGGAGAAAAATAATTGCATTAAATTCTTAGCAACGAACCAGGAAAAGTGAGTTATGTAAAACTTTAGTCAAATAAAAGTCTTGATTGGATAAGAAGATGTGGTACATATACACAATGGAATACTGCTCAGCCATAATAAAAGATGAAATATTGCCATTTGCAACATGAATGGATCTTAAAAATATCATGCTAAGTGAAATAGGTCAGTCAGAAAAGGTCAAGCATATGATTTCACTCATATGTGGGCTATAAGACCAAAAGCAACATGAAAAAACAAGACAAAGAAACAAGCAAAAACTCAGACACAGACAACAATATGGCGATTGCCAGAGGGAAGGGAGTCAGGGGTAAGTAGAAAAGGGTAAAGGGGGTCAAATATATGGTGACAGAGGAGATTTGACTTTGGGCAGTCAACACTCAATGCAATATACAGAAAATGTGTTACAGAATTGTACACTTGAAACCCATATAGTTTTATTAACCAATGTCACACTAATAAATTTAATAATAAAAAATGGTAGGAGATGGTGGGTGGGAAGAGATCAACCCAAGAACTTGAATGCATATATGCATAGCCCATGCACATTGACAATAGGATGGTGAAGGCCTGGGGCAGGAGGCAGAGTGGTCTGGAAGAAAATGCGGGGTTATGGGGGAGGGGACATATGTAATATTTTCAACAATAACGATTTTTTTTAAAAGGCATTAAGCTTTAAAAACAAACAAACTCCTCATCATGCCAACACAGAGAGGTCATTCACCTTGCTTAAAACTAATGACATGAAAGGGATAGGAATATCTTCCAAATGCTGAGAAGAAAAAAAAAATTATATTCTTTATAATTATTAACATAATTTATTAGTATAACTTATTAATAACAAATAAAGAAGGTCAGAAGGTAGTTGGACAAAGATTTTGGACATAAAGTTTCCCTCTTGAATCTCCCTTTCTTTTTCAATAACAGTGTCAACAAATAATCCACTTTTCACAGGGTTATGTACTGTGTTTCCTGCCTTCTTCTATGTGGGCATTGAGGTGTCAGTAGTCAAACCATGTGGAAGTAATACTCCTCCCAACACTATAATTGCTGAAATCCTTAGTGCATTCAAAGACATCCAGAGCCACACAACTGAATTAATATCTGACTTTTCTACCTTTTAACTAAGTACTTAAACAATACATCAGCCATCAGTTCAAGGAACTATCATAGGAACTGAAGGTAAAAAAAAGAATTTTCAAGTTCTGTCCTCAAAAATTTTGAACAAGTGAAACAATCACAACAATTAAAAATGAACGCTGGTTATAATGTAATATGGTTAGTACAGTAGTAGTGCTATAATAAAAATGTTTTTAGTTACCAAAGAAGAGAATAGTTAATTCTGCTTAAGGTGAAGTCCTGATAAGGAAATGCTTTGCTGTAGACTTTTGAGCTAAGCCTTAAAAATTCAGTAATTTTTTTTTATTTTTTTATTGTATGGAGATGAAGAGAAAGAACTTTAAGCAGAGCTAACAACAGACTCAGTGCCTTGAGCTATAAAAGTTCATGGCAATGTTCCACCATATATAAAGAGGAGGATTCAGCAGGCGGTGAAGTTGGACCCTTATGTGAAAGCTGCTCTGTACCATGCTTAGGTCTCTGTGATATTTTTGTTGTTAACACTACGGTGTCGGGTGAATTTCCCACCAAAATATAAGATGGCGCGGGCAATTATTTAGGTTTCCCGCGCAAAATCAGAGTTAGTTTAAAATGCCTATATCTTTTGAAGTATGGGTTCGATTGAAATGAAATTTTCGGTTTCTTGTGTAAAAAATGAAAATTTATTCAATCACAGACATTTTTTTATCTATTCAGTACATAAATAATTCGATATATATAAACTAAATACGAAAAACCCAAAAAATACTTATTACCTAAAAATATACACATATTTTTAAAGTTTAAAATAAAATTTTCATAGTAAATCAAAACAAATAGAAATTAATAGTTTTTTAGCGTATGATATTTTTCAAAACACGCCCCTTTATGTAGAGGTATATTGCAAAATTTGCACATGTAGCGTGTCTCACTGCGCAATTTATGAACGGAACATACGCGACACCTTCTCAAAATGTTTTTCTTTTTTCCACTTCCGACAATTGCCTGTAACGTATGCTTTCTCATGTCCATCGATAGCCTGCATGGTGGATCAGATGTAGGTGGTTTAGCCCGCATTCCAGAAGTAGACGGTACTGGTTGAAGGTCTGGAACAATGTCCATGTCCTCTGGAATATCATCCGTCAACCAGTGGATAGCTGTTTGTTTCAAAAACATTTTAAAACCCATTTTTCTTTGCCTCACTGATTTGTAAACTGCATAAGAATTAAATAATGCGCAATTTATCATATACATTGCCAACCTTTTTGTCCATTTGACCGTCCTCCGCAATATCGAATAATATGAAAGGTATTGGTCGGCCCAGTCAACACCTTTCATATGTTTATTGTAGTCAATGAGTGCATTCGGTTTGACAATTTTCTTTTTTGATGTTCTGTCAATATTCTGACTTTCTTCCATCTCCGCAGAATGAATCGAAGAAATCAGGTATACAGGCTTTTTTGATTGCCACACTTGTAACAATATATCATTTTTCCTTATAAATTTTGTTTCACCTTTTTTCAAAGAAATTGTTTGAAAATCTTTAGGTATACCTCGATTTTTCCGGATTGTTCCACATATTCTGAATTTGTTTTTCATAAGTGCTTCACAATTTGCGACGCTATTATTATAATTGTCCATATATATATGGTACCACGAATCAGTGTATGGAGACACTACTGTTTGTATCGTTTCCAATAATCGCTTTCCTTCGCCGCAATACATTTCCATGTTACAGATATATCCTGTATCACTTTCGCACAACAAACGAACCAATATTCCATATTTAACGATCTTGCCAGCATTATATACCCTAAAGAATAATCTTCCCCTCCAAGGTACGATCCCTTCATCTAGTGATAATTGCTGATGAGGTTTGTAAATATTTATAAATTTAGGCACAAAATAATCTAGTACTGGTCTCACTTTGCAAAGTCTATCTGATTCATTTACGATATCCGCATTATTATTGAAGTGCCAAGCTTTCCATATCTGTCGGAACCTGTCTCTCGTCATCGTTTTACCAAAATATGGCGTCTCCGTCCATGGCTCCGTGGTCCAATAGTCATCTCTTCTATCTTTGCGCACCTGTCCCATGAGAACAATTAACCCTAAAAACTTCTTCATCTCTTGAGGGGTTATATCTTTCCACTTTAGGCTTTTTTTTGAAAGTTTGAAATTATTCCTATTTTGATTATAATACCTGTTTGACTCCTCTACAAGAAATTCAAAAAAATCATCTCCGATAAATAATTTCACGGCATCTTCTATATTATTTATAACAGCATCTGTGTTTAATCCTTGATGCCCTAAAAAATCTTCTAAGACCGGTGGATTATCAACATGCGACCATTCTTCTCTCCCGCCTTCTATATCTGACTCTGAGTCAGAGCTGGAGCTCGAAATTCTTCGTCGCCTCAATGTCCTGGGACGCACCATTACTTCATCATCACTAGAATCTTCATCACTTGTACTCGCATTTTCAAGATCGCTATCACAAGAATAATTGGACAACTTGTCTGCACAAAACTCATCATCACTATAGTCTGAATACTGCGACATTCTAGGTTAAAGCAAATAAAAATAATACTAACTGAAAATAGCGGTACTCCGATAGATATCTGATATAAAAAAATAATTATTATGCGAACACTTTGCGGAACGATTTTATTTTATTTGGTTAAAAAATTCTATATGAATGTCTTTATCACAATATATTTAAATATTTAAACACGTAATAATATTCACAAAACTCAAAACTAAAGACGTCCGGACACAAGAAGTATTTCTCAATAACTATTCTCTTTGCATGGTGAGATATCCAGGGATATCGGTTATAAAATGAGAAAACAATACATTGGTACCCTAACGGTATTGTACTCGACCAGCGCCATAAAGTGTTCTCTACTTACAAGGGATTTTTATGATACCTATTACCCCAATGGGTATGAAACGGTTCACATACGCAGGTAGGTATCTTTGTGAACGGCAAACAAACAAATATTTGGTAATACGCAGTTACAATCGGCCCGAGTTTACACGTTTCCCGCACTCCACCGCAAATCTATATGAACCGAGTTAAGATGGCTCCCGCGGAGTACGCGCAATTCACGCGAGCCGACTTAACTCGTTTCCCGCAATCCAAGTGTTAATACATTTTGCTTAGAGAAAGTATTCCTAGATAGTTACTTGGCAAAATAAAGGATGCATGTGAAAATTAAGTCATTTTATTTAAAAGAGAAGAAAGAAGGGGGGTAGGCAGAAAGAAAAAAAAATACAGTAGATTAAAAAATACTGATATTATATTTTATTTATTAAAATTCTTTGGAATTTGTATGTAAACTTAACCTTCCATGCAAGAAAGAAAGAAAGAAACAAACAAAAAAACCCCAAAAAAACAAAACCCCAAAACTTCTACTTCCTGGAATTCCTATGAAAAGCATCAGAATGAGCATTTGGTTTGGAAATTCCTGCCCCTTACTCGACTGTACTATCTTTATGCTTCGGCAGAACAATTGATTATAACCTGGAGAATTTAGATATTTTTTAGCATTTTTAACAATAACAATAATGAAATTCTTTGTGTGTGAAATAATTTTCAGCAGTTTTTAAAAGCTGTATTAATAACGTTTTGTTAAGATAGGGGAGAGTCCAATAACACTGGCCTAAATAATACCCTGTCATAGCAGCCAAAAGGTCCTCAGTAATTCTCACCTCCTGGTATTGACACATTCAGGCAATGCCCTCTCCCTGAATGTAGTCTGGAACTGGTGACTTGATCATAATGAAAGGAATATGATGAAAGTGATGTTATGCCATGACTGAGACTGAGTTACTCAAGATACTGTGACTCCTATTTTGCTCTCTCAATTTTCTCTTCACTTGCTCTAAGAGAAGCTAGCTTCCATGTTTCTTTCTTCCTTTCTTTTCTTTTGAAATATGACATATAACATTGCATAAACTTAAGGTATAAAATGTGTTGATTTGATACATGTACATATTGTAATATGATTAACATTATAGACGTGGCTAACACCTCTATCATGTCACATAATTATGATTTTGTTTCTGGGATGAGAAATTTAGATCTAGTCTCTTAGCAACAGCTTTGAAGTTTATAATACAGTCTTGTTTACTGTAATCTAGCTGCCACACTTTGAGTAGCCCTGTGGAGTCACTCACATGGCAAGGACTGATGTCTCCTGCCAAAACCCAGAGAGGACTAGAGTCCTGCCCACACTACCTCAAGCTTGAATGTGGACGCTCCCTCAGGCAAGTGTTGTGATGGCTGCAGCTGTGGGCACAACCTAAACTGCGGCTTTGGGAAGGGCCTCGAGCTAGATGAGCCCAGCCAAACAGCACCTCGATTACTGACCTACGGAAACTGTGAAATAATGTTTGTTAGGTTAAGCCCTTTATTTTACAGCAATATCTTATGTAGCAACAGATAATTAAAATGCCCTTCTTTTGAGAAGCCACAATGGCTTTCATTGCTCTATTTTCCCCTCTTAGCCACAATCTCTTGGTTTACCAGTTGCTCTTGGCACAGGACTGAAAATGATCTGCACTAACTAAACCAAGTATCAAATGGTTTGGGAGGTTGAAGAGACCTGGCTTCATTCCTCTGTATAGTAAGCAGTGTCTTCCTCTTTTAAAGAAGAGAAAACCATGCCAAACTTGTAGGAGTTCTCTCTCTCTCTTTCTCTCTCTCTCTCTCTCTCTCTCTCTCTGTGTGTGGTGGGGTGGTGGTGGTGTGAATATGTGGGAAAACAAATGAGTGTAGAAAAATTAAGGTGAAGGGATGGAAAATTGTTAAAAGTAAAAAAGAAATGGTTGTTTTTATAAGGCTGCTTTAAAATTGTTTTATAGAATAATTTTATATCTGTTATGGAAACCTATAACAATGTTATGTGATAAAATGAGTGAAAGAATAAAAAAGCCTATAACCTCTACTTTCCTAATAGAATTCCTAAAGCATTTTCTATTCTCCAGAAAATATTGCCTTGATATGCTAAGTAGAGAAGCAATGTGTTTAAGAGTCATTAATCTCAATTAGCTTTATTTTTCACCAGAAAGTTGTTCAAATGACCTTACCTATGCAAATTAGGCCTAATTACTCCCAGTAAAAGAACTAAGTTCAATTATCTGGTATCTTGGAGTTCAGCCAGTGTATTTTGTCCCAAATATTTCAAACCTTCAGGAACTCATTTAACATCTCTTTTAACAAAATGCCCCTTATGGCCTCCAGAATCTATAGGGCTGGTGATATAACTTAATTTGTCATTTACTATGTTTTGCCTTATCAACGCATCTTAATCATGGCTTCACTTTAAGCTAAATTGCCATAATCCGAGGTCCTGCCAAAAGTAGCAGCACAACTTTACTTTAAAATTAGAAGATGATAAAATGAAAATCATGAAAGTAAATGTCTCATAAAAGAAAATAAGTTTTAGAATTACTTCTAAAACCAATCATATTTAATCATTCCAGCGTTTTTTTGATCTTTAGCATCGTGCACCATGGTTTGAGCTGGGGACAAACATTAAAAATCTTAAAATGTGTGTGGTAGTGTGTACTTTTTTAGATGTTATATATACACTGTGTGTGTGCATAGAAGGTAAAAAGTAAAAATGAAAGTCATAGGTGTTAAAACTAGCTATTCATCATTTGACACATGGCTCAATTAGACACTAGAAGTATGAATTTTAATTTTAGCCTCATTTTCTTTTATATTTGAACTTGGGACAATAATGGTGCCTAATATTCCATCAGAATTATGTGTGATTATTCATGAAAGTGTTTCCCACAGTGGATTATGGAGGAAGCATTCAGATAACATAAGCCATTATTATTGCTGTTTTAGTTGAAATCTTTCTCAGGGTCAGTGAGTGCTTAACTTTGTTCTATGAATCTTACCCTGAAATGGCATACTGTGGCTGCACATACTTAGGAGTCCACCAAATGCAAACATACAAAATGTATTGACTCTTTGATGCCTTTGAGAACTCGGATAAAACAAAACCACCACATGCAAACAAACACCTCTAAATTCTTTTGCTTTTGTGAAATATGGACTATTCCAGTGTTACTAAGATAATAGATTATTTTACATGAAAAGATTTTGGCCTCCTCAATTTTTTTCTCCTAAATACAAGAATTGCTCAAAGATTTCATAGGAGATGCCAAAATGCTTAATAATCAGCTCATATTTCTCTGCCACAAAAATAATGTTGTCACAGAGATTAGTTACAGTGAAACAGTCTTCTGGAGAAATTGTATTTTCTTGAATAAAACAGATTACAGCTAACAGCTCTTAAAAGTTCTTATATCTCTGCCATGTATTTGGGTTGCTAGTTTATGCAACGCTCTCAGATAGCAAACTAATGAAACATTCTCTTTTATGTTTATAACAAAAGAAATCCCATTATGACTTTAATGTCATTTTATAGTTTATTGTAATAGACAAAATGATGGCCCCACCAAAGATGCTCATGCCCTCATCCCCACAACCTTTGAGAAGGTATTTTATAGATGTGATTATGGTTGTGGACCTTAATAATAGGGATGCTATCCTGGAAGGACCACTCTAAGAACCTGAGCCCTTAAAATCCAAAAGCTTTACCTGACTCAAAACAGAGGAGGACTGAGGTAGATGTAGAGCTTAAGTTGAAAAATGTAGAGGACTTGACTTGCTGTTTCCAGCTTTGAACATGAACCAAGGAAGTATGTAGCCTCTGGAAGCTGAGACTTAGCCTTAGCTCATGGTCAAGAAATGGAAACTACAGTCTTACAACCCTAAGGAACTGAATTAGGCCAACAACTGGAGTGAGCTCAGAAGGGGTTTCGTCCTCAGAGCTTCCCAAATGAGCACAGTCCTGTTGATTCCTTGACTTCCATCTTGTGGAACCTGGACAGAGAACCAGCTGAGCTATGCTATGCCTGGCGTTCTGAGCTACACACTGTGAGATGATAGCTGAACATTGTTTTAAACCGCTGTATTTATGATAATTTGGTAGAATAATAATAAAAATTAATACATGTATTTAATATTTTTCATTTCTGAATCCATGATGCTGATATTTGTAAATCCAGTTAGATTTGGGTAGGAGAACAGAGACTCCCATTTTCACTTTAAAACTGTTCTCATTTGCTTTCTGAAATTCTTGCTTAAATTTGTTCTTTTAATTTTTCAAAGCATGCCACACATTGCTGCTATTTATTTTTAATATTGGGTACAAATTACCTCTTTTAAGAAGTAGCATGCGTCAAAACCATGGGGTAAATCTTTATGGAAATACACTTGCTTATTAGAAGCACTCAATTCTAATACATGAGCAACTGTGGCCAACAAACTCTGTGGTGGTTTCTGGCAATCCCAGCGTCCTGGTATCCATGTCCTTGTATGATTTGCTTCCTTTAATGAAGCTGGGATTTACTGATGATGAATAACATATAGTAAAGGTGATGGGATATATGCAATTATATTATGTAGACTGGAATGTCTATCTTGCTAGATGAAACTCTCTCCCTTGCTGATTTTGAGAAAGCAAACAGACATAACACCTAAAAATTTAGGGCAGTTCAGCCAAAACCCCACAAAACGCTTAATTCTGCTAATAGCTATATGGTCTCAGAAGCAAGTCCTCTCCCAGTCAAACTTCAGATGAAACCATAGTGCCAGCTAATATGTACGTAGATTATCTATAATAATAAAGGAATAATATGCTAATTAGACCAGACGACCTTCTGGACGAAGCCAGGGCTGCGAGGGAAGCCCGGGTCCCAGGTGCCTGCCGGTGGGCCAGAGGGAAGCCTAGGTCCCGGGTGCCAGAGGGAAGCTGGTGCTGGCAGCCGGGGGAAGGAAGGCCTACTCTTTCAAAAATTTCATGCATCAGGCCTCTAGTAGTTTAATAAAATTTAAGCAAAGGACATAGCTAAGCTGTGCTCAAATTCCTGACCCAAAGAAACCATGAGATGGTGAATGTGTTGTTTTAAGCTGCTCAGGTTTTTGGAAATCTTAGTCAGTGATAGATAATAGTAATGTTAAATGATGCCTGTTGCTACTACTCAAAAGACATCACAAGGTGAGGACCAGTAAAGGTGCCCTTTAGGCAAGAAAGTGCTTCCATCATGAATTTCCAAAAGAACCAGAGGTGTTTATTAGTTTTACCAAATCTACTTGTATGTGGGGTATTTTTATATTCATAGAAGCTGATATGAATATTACTTTTAATCAGTATAGAGTTTTGTTTAGAATACGTTTAAATCCCAGAAAGTTTTAAGGGAATCTTCTGGGCCTATTTAGTGCATTGGACTTGAGGTTGTATAAGGCAGATGGAAGCTAGGTTGCTAAGTAGTAAAGAGAGCAGAAGGAATAAAGGAGTAGGGCCAAATACTGGACAAAGACAAAGAAAAACCCAGGGACAGGGAGTAGAAGGACCTTTGGGAAAGAAAATATACGTAATGATAGATTTTAAATGAAGTCATATGCACTTTTTCTGACCCCTCCCCCAAATCTTCAGTGATGCTTTCAAAAATAATGATATGCTGGGTGTGATTTGAAATTATTTTGCAAGTCAAGTTATCAAAAATGCTGATATTATATCAAGGATGTCATGGGGCTTATACACAATCAACAAAAGAATCAATATTTTTTTCATTAATATGATGAATAATAACTAATGACATTTAAACTGAGGCATCCTAGTAGAGTAGAATTATATTTAGAACTAGTGGCCTGGTGCATGGAATTCATGCACATTAAAAGGGAATTAATTAGAGGAAATATTTTAATATTTCTATTTGCCCTTTCTCTATTGCTGGGGTCCAACCCCAGTGGGTCCAGGGGTCCCCAAAGGTGTGGACAGAGTCGGCGAAGAAGGAATGACACGGAGACAGCCTTCAGTTGATCAGCAGCCTAGTCAGGACCTCTAGCCAGTATCTCTAGCCAAAGTTCTGGTTAGGATCTGATTAGGATCTGATGTTTATTGTCTTGTTACATCTGTATTTATACCAGTCGATTTTAATCCTGTCAATTTCTATTGCAAAGGTTAGGGCGTTTCTTATCTCCATTCCAGGGAGTAAAGATTATGTAGCTTAAGCGTGATTGTTTGTAGTTAAAGTGATTAACTACCCGCCTGGCACTTAGTTAAGGGGTTGTATCCCCTCCCTAACCTCAGGGAAAAATCCCCACCTGGGGAAACAACCTTTCTCGGAGAGGTGACCTTGGTTAAAACACATGGCGCTAAGGAGAGCAAACATATTAAGAACAATATGCTATATATGCCAGGTCCCTTGAAACATATGCTGTGCAGATGTTTCTTTCCTGCAGCGACTGTGTCAAGCAGCAAGGATGGACCGGCTTCTGGCACTCTATAATAGAAGTGTCAGAGATAAAGAAAATTAGTAAAATATATATGAAAATCTCCCTCCTGTCAGAGTCTGGGGCGCTCCGCAGGACCCAGAGTCAAGTCCCTGCCCACCCGCATGCCTCGAAATCACGAGAGACCCAGACCCGAACGACCCCACCCCCTCAAGTCCCCCATCAAGCCCTACCAGGTAGAGGGCATGGCCTCAGGGACCCCGGCCCCGGCTCGAGAGCATGAGGGTGCAAGGGCATGGCAACAATTTGCATATTAGCTCTTTATTATATAGGATAAGACTAGCTGTTGAGAGCTGCCTCTGCCATTTAATAGGCTTTGTTCAAGTTACACACTATCTATGAGCCTTAATTTAACTAATGTATAGAAGCATGGATATTATGTTCAATTTATTAGATTACTGTAAAGAAGAGATAAAATAATAGTAAAAGAAGTATGTATAAACTATAATATTAGAATTAGTATAATTAATTTAAATTTATCCCAATCCTTAAGATAATTATCAACTAAAGTGACTTTATTTTATTTTATTTTTTAAATATGTTTTTATTTACTTCAGAGGGAGGAAGGTAGAGTGAGAGAGGGAAAGAAGCATTAATGATGAGAGAGAATCATTAGTTGGCTGCCTCCTGCACACCCCCTAATGGGGATGGAGTCTGCAACCCAGGCATGTGCCCTGACTGGGAATCAAACTGTGACCACCTGGTTCATGGGTTGATGCTCAACCACTGAACCACACCAGCAAAGCAAAGTGGTTTTATTTTGAAGTAAAATCTTAAAAAATATTTCATTTGCATTATTGTCCATAGACATGATAAAAAGTAATCATTAAATTGAGGAAATATTGATCATTTAATATTAGTTAAAGTTGTAAACTAAACTTACAAAATGTTGGTAAATAGAACATCATTTGCCATCATATATTTTGAAATAAAAATATTTAAACACTATAAAATTGGGTGGGAAATGAGTTTAAAAGGGTGCAGGGGAAATATGGTCAATAATATTCTAATAAGTTTGCTTGGTGAGAGATAATTACTATACTTAGTGTGACAATTACATGGTAAGGCATAAAAATGTCAAATCTTTATATAGTATACCTGAAACTAATATAATATCATATGCCAACTATACTTAAATTAAAAAATAAAATATTTAAAAAGTAAAAGTTACAAATAAGCAAAGGAGTGGGAAAGGAATTTTAGATATTTTTACAACTTTAGAATTGAAATTTTATTTTGTCTGTAAGAACAGATCATCATTTGGGGAAAAAACAAAGCAAGCTGGAAAAATTCCCACTCTTTGCTACCCTATGTATGGGATTTAGTATGCTTCTGTTCTAAACAGTTTTAAATGGAACTTTTGCTGTGATAAAAGTATGTCATATATTGATTATGGTGATGCTTACTACACACTGTACACATTCATGAAAACTCATAAAATTGTATTCATAAAATTGGTACATTTTATTGTATGTAAACTGTACTTCACTGTAGCTGATTTGGAAAATGAAAGTGTTCTCAGCATTTCTCTTAGAAAAAGAAACACAAAGTTCATTCACTGTATCTATTTCTAGATAATAAATAGAATGTTAATTTCTTTTCCTATTTAGTCCTAATCGCATCTGTACATGTTAATCAAAACTAATGTTATTTAAATAGAATAGTGAAGTATAAAGGAGAAGAAAAGTGGTTAATATCATAATGAGGAAAGATATGCATGTACCATATTTATATTTTCTTCTTGTATTAATTATTCCATGTGTTTTTTGCCCTTAGCCAACACCTACATTGGCTAGGAATATTTACCTGGTAGGTTGAACTAAAACTTCATACTAAAAGAATCTGAATCTTAGTGGTCCTGCCTGTATTGGAATGCTATGATATTCCTTTTAATTTACCTTTGAATATAGAAGCATTAAGAAGAGGCTCAGAGAATGCCTTGGGTTTCAGACATACCTCTTCATAACATTTTGAAGTAATTGTGTTCCAGTTTCAATATATGTAATTCTTGGTCTACTTCTATTAAAATTTTCTTTTTCTTAACATATATTGAAAACAAAAAACTGCATGTATTTAATGTATACAATTTGGTAAGTATGGACATATGCATATACCTGTGAAACCATCACCATGAAATAATAGATATAACATCACTTCCCAAAGTTTCCTGTGTCCATAGAATTGTGGATTTTTTTTTTTTGTAAGAACACTTCACATGAGACCCGCCCTCCTAATTAATTTTTAAGAACAGTACTGTTGACTGTTGGTACTTGTTGTACAACAGTTTTCTAGAACTAATTCATCCTGCATAACTAAAACTTTATACAAGTTCAACAACCCCTCATTTCCACCTCTCCTGGCCTCATTTTTCTTTTCTACTGCTAATTGACTATTTTTCCTCCTTTTTCATATATCATATCTGATTGTATGGATGACACTGTGCATGTTCAAAGCTTTATTTGTGTTACATTAAAAAGTGGTGAGTTTGTTTTGATGGGCAGTTTATTTATAGGTGGTTCATCTTGATAGTGTTGTGACTTGGCTTCCAGATTTGTTAGAACTGAGATAGCCCTTACTACATGAGGGGGATAACCATACTCCTAAGGGATAGCCTTTCAAGCACCTCACCTTAGTGTCTGGAGTCTTTAACAAAATTGTGGGGTTTTTTGTTTTGTATTGTTGTTGTTTCGGGTTGGTAGAACTCCATTATATCTAAAAACTGTTCCACCACTGGCTTCTGTGTTGAGCTCATAGTACCACGTATGTGCTCTCTGCCAGATCCTGTGTAGTTCTGTCTGGTCACTTAGAGTTTATTATTTGCCCCAAAAGTCAAAGTAATCCTTATGCAGATTTCTGGATCTCCTACTTCATGCCACTCTCAAGTCCCTGCCTTACAGTTCCCGCCATGTCCATTGCCATCAAGAAAGTTGTCTATTTCCTTTGCCCACTGCACCCACTGTTCTCTTCTAGTTTCAATATATGTAATTCTTGGTCTACTTCTATTAATTTTTTTCTGTGCAGTGGTCCTTCTTTCTATGCAGTGGTCCCTAAAGTGCCCTAAGCATAAAGATGAAATTGATATATTGCTCATATCCTGTGTTTTCCTTTTTCAAATTTAAAACTCTCTATGTGTTTTCTATTGTCTAAATATTGTTTTTCCTTAAAATTTGTCTAAAATTATTTTACATGTTTTGTTCTAAAATTGAATATTATAGAAGAACTATTCCCATACCCATTATATTGTCAGTGTTCAGCCATTGTTTATAAATCCGTGTTAATTCATACCACTGGCTATTTTCCCATCCAGGAAACTAGGCGATCAAATATATTGTTCCAAGTCTTCCCCACTGGTACAATTTTCCTTCTGCACTGCCATTCAGGAGAAATCTTAAGTCTATAATATGCCACTTAATCATAGGAAAAGAAAAATCAATATTTTTTAACGCTTTAGCCATAAAGAGGATTTTCCATAAACCTATGTATGTGCATACACAAATAGGATATACTTCAGGAGGATTAGATGTTTGAAATTGTGAATCGATCACCTGCTCATGCAATTTATTATGCCTTCTAACTTTGCTCAGGATATGCACATGCACACATTTCCACATAATCAATAAATACTAGTTATGATTATGATGCACATAACCAACTGAATGGGTTGGTGAGTCTTATCGCCAGTTCAGGATGAGCAGTTCAGTTTGCATGGTTATTTGGTTCCTCGTGGTTTATTATTATAGGCGCTATTATAAAAAGAGACACACAGAGAGTTACTTGTAGAATATAGCTTGGTTTCAATCTCAAATTTATTGATTATTATACTCTGGCTTATATTATTGAGGCGTGTCAGAGACTTCGTACAATAGCCACACATGCAGAAACATTTCTTGCACCAATGAATCTATTGGGTATTAAAGTCAAAAGGGCATCTTGGACCAGCTTCAAATCCATTTCATATTCTGGAAAGCATCAACGATTAGACAGTAAATTAGGTAGAATAGGGTTCATAGCTCACTTGAACCATGGTTGGGCCATCTGTTCTTGTTAATAAAGTTTTATTTTTTGTCTATGGCTGATTACACATTACAATGAGAGTTGAATGGTACTGTCAGAGGATATAGCCAACAAATTTTAAATATTCTCTCTCTCCTAGAAAAAAAAAATATGTTGAGCCCTCAGTTAGACCATAAAAAATAAAAGCAGTCTGTATTTCCTTTAGAGGGCCACCTAGTGTTGTAAGTATTTGGTGGGATAATGCTGCATTTTGTAAAGGCTATCCCAAGATGTCCCACACAGTAGATTCCATGAAATCTCATCAGTCAGGCTTATAAATTTAGTGTAGCTAATGATAAATGTAATATTAAAAATGATAAATGTAATATATCAAACAATTCAATTAAGAGACAGAGATTATCAGAGTGGATAAAGTAATAAGACCCAGTGTGGTGTTAACAGAAGATACACTTTAGATTAAAAAATACAAACAGAGTAAAAGTGTGTGAGTGGAAACAAAGATATATTATGAAAATAAAAACCACAAAAAAAAAACTGGAGGAACTATATTAGTGTCAGATAAAAGTGAATTTAATACAAAAAATATTACTAGAGATAAAGAAGGACATTTATGAAGAGAAAGAGGGAAATATGAACAACAGATAGCAATTAAAAAGATATATGCACCTAAGAAGTTACCACCAAAGTACAGGAAGCAAAAACTGGAAGAAATGAAGGGAAAATTGATAATTCAACAATAATAGATACCTAAATACCCCATTTCCAATAAAGGATGCAATAACTAAGGGGAAAAAAACCCACAGAAAGGAGAACACTTAACCAATTTTATAAGCCACTTAGACCTGACACACATTAATAGAATTCTAAACCCACAATCTTAAGTGAGTTTAGATACCTTCTTCTTAAGTGCACATGAAATATTCTTCAGTATAGACCATACCTTAGACCAGTGATTTCCAACTTTTTTCATTTCATGCCACACATAAACTAAATACTAAAATTCTGTGGCACACCAAAAAATATAATGTTTTGCCTACCTGACAAAAATAATAGGTATGATATTGATGCATTCACATCAGACAGCTCTTGTTCTGTTGGCTGTTTTCGTTTTTTATTTGATAATCTAAGGTAAAAGAGGTCAGTGCCCCTGACTAAAGAGTGTGCTGGCACACTGGTTGAAAATTGCTTCCCTAGACCATAAAACTAACCTCAATTAATTTAAAAAGATGGAAAAACACAGAATATGTTCTCTGACCAGAGAGAAATTAATTTGGAAGTCAGTAGCAGAAAGAAATATGGTAAACTCACAAATATAGAGAAATTAAACCATATAGTTATAAATAACCAATGGGTGAAATGAGAAAACAAAAAGGACATTAGAAAATATTTTGAGCTTAATAAAAATGAAGACACAACATACCAAACTGAATGGGGTGTTGCTATAACAGTGTTTAGAGTGACATTCATATCAGTAAATACCTATATTAGTGAAAAAGAAAAACCTGAAATTAATAACCTAACTTTTCAAATTACAAAAATGGAAAAAGAAGAATAAACTAAACCTACAAAAAGCAAAAGGAAGGATATAATAAAGGTGTTAATAGCTAATGGGATGGGCTTTCTTTTTTTGTCGTGATAAAAAATCTCTAAAATTGACTATGGTGATATTTATAATTGTACTAGGGGCCCAGTGCATAAATTCATGCACCTTGAAAGGAACTGTGGGCCATGAGGCTGCGGTGGGCACAGGGGAGGGTCTCGGCCAATCCTCTGTGCCCCCGCCAGGCCCCTCTCGCCGCGGCCCCTGGTCCCCTATCTGCCAGCAGCCCTGCTCCTGCCAACACCGCTCCCACATGCTGATGGCACTGGCCAAGCTTGCACCCGCTGAGGATGCAGAGTGATTGGGGCCGGTGACAGCAGTGGGTGCAAGTGGGTCCAGCACTGTCAGTGGGTGTAAGCGGTGGCTGCTGCCCCAATTGCCCCACAGGAGCAGGGGAAGGTGGAGAAGCCCTGAGGGGCACTCGGGGCCGGCAGCCACTACTTGCACTCGCCAAGTGATCGGGGCTGGTGCCGGGTGCCAGCAGTGGGTGTGAGCAGTGGATCCAGCACCAGCTGCGGGTGCAGGTGGGGCCAGCACAGCAACAGGTGCGAGTGCCCAGCAGGACTGCAGTACAGGAGCAAAGAATTTTCAGTAACCACCTAAAACTCACCTGGATGACAGCGACCAGCACCCCACCATGTTCTGGCACCCCTGCTCATCTGCTCCACCATCCCACTGTGGCTGATTCCTGCCATGTTCCACACACACCCTCTGTTGGTCAGGGCACATCATAGAGACCAGTTATTCGGTTGTTCTGCCATTAAGTCTATTTGCATATTATATATATATATATATATATATATATATATATATATACACTTAAAATGGATATATTGTATGAAATGCAAATTATATTTCAACCCAGCTGTGTAAACATTTAAAAAAATATTTTATTGATTTTTAGAGAGAGGAAGGGAGAGGGAGAGAGACAGAAACATTGATGTGACAGCAAAATATCAATTGGCTGCTTCCCACACACCCCCCATCAGGGGATCAAGCCTGCCACCAGGGCATGTGCCCTGACCAGGAATAGAACTGGCAACCTGTCGGTACATGTGACAATGCCCAACCAACTGAGCCACTCGTAGACAGGGCTATTTTTAAAAATTAATGTGTTTGATCTCACACACTTTGAAGTACATTGTCATACTAAGGAGATATATTTTATCCATTTGCAAATGTATGAGTAAGCATAGAATCCTATATAATAAAAGCCTAATATGCTAAGTATCTGTTTGTTTGACCAGTCGCTATGACACACACTGACCACCAGGGGGCAGATGCTCGGATGGGTAGGTAAGCTTGCTGCTGGGGTACGGCCAATGGGGACTGGGCAAGATGGTCCAGACACGTCCTGGAGTCCTCCCGCGGTCCCTTCCTGGCCCCAATTGTGCACTGGTGCTGTCCCTTGGCCTGGCCTGAACCTTCTCACAATCCGGGACCCTTTGGGGGATATTGGAGAACCAGTTTTGGCCGGATCCTTGCAGGCAAGGCCAAGGGATCCACCAGTGTGAGAGGGCGGTTCTCGGGTGACACACCCCGAAATTGGGCTCCCTCCCCTCTGGTTCTGGTGCATCACCCAAGAACCGCAGCTGCCAAGTCACCGCAGCTCGGCAGCTCATGTGTTGAGCGTCTGCCCCTGGTGCTCAGTGTGCATCATAGCTACTGGTCAGTGCATCTGCCCCCTGGTGCTCATTATGCATCATAGCTACTGCTGGTTGACCAGTCGGCTGGATGACTGGTCACTTAGGCTTTTATATACTAGTACTAGTATATAGATTATACATAATATATAATTTTGTATACATACTTTTTTGTTCATCATTGTGTTTTTTCATGGTGCTTTAATTTTCCATTACAATTATAAAATCACTAGAGGCCTGGTGCATGATATTCATGCACTGGGGAGGGGGGTTGTCCCTCAGTCTGGCAGGCAGACATCCCCTGAGGGGTCCTTTGCACTGCCGCAGAGGCGGGAGAGGCTCCCGCCACCGCCACTGCCACCGCCACCTTGCTTGCCAACTGTGAGCCCAGCTTCCATACTGACCACCAGGGGGCAGCTCCTGTGTTGAGTGTCTGCCCCCTGGTGGTCAGTACGCATCATAGCGAATGGTTGTTGCACTGTTCAGTCAATTTGCATGTTAGGCTTTTATTATATAGGACTAGAGGCCCAATGCACAAAATTCATGTGGGGGATGGTCCCTCAGCCCGGCCTGCACCCTCTCACAATCTAGGACCCCTTGGGGGATGTTTGCACATCCCTCTTGCAATCCGGGACCCTTCACTCCTAACCGCTCACCTGCTTGCTCATTACCACTTGGCTTGCTGCTCCTTAGCGCTGCCGCAGAGGCGGTAGAGGCTTCCGCCACTGCTGCTGTGCTTGCCAGCCTTGAGCCTGGCTTCTGGCTGAGCAGCACTCCTGCTGTGGGAGTGCACTGACCACCAGGGGGCAGCTCCTGTGTTGAGCGTCTGCCCCCTGGTGGTCAGTGCGCATCATAGTGACCAGTCGTTCTGGTTGTTCCACTGTAAGGGTCGCTGGGCTTTTATATAGCTAGATGTTCCAATGAAGAATGCTGAAATTAACGTAGATTATGTTGTAAATAATATATCTCTGTTCATTAAAGTCTTTAATTTTTCTCAATAATATCTTGTAAGTATTAAAGGTCTTTTGTTAGATTTATTACTACCTATTTATGTTTTATGATGTTATTATAAATTGTATGTATTTTTTAATTTTAACTTTCTATCTTCTTTGTTATTGGCATATAGGAATAGGTTTGATTTCATATTGATGTTATATTTTGCACTCTGTTTATTTTAGTTCAATTTGTTCTACTATATTCTTTTGATTTTCTACACATACACAAGAATACCATCTGTTTTCTTTTCAATATATATTATTAGAAAATTAAATCATAGGATTGAAATAGTAAAAATTTAAAAATTCTGGGTTTTAAGATTAATTTCATATTTAGAAAAACTTTCTGTATACTGAGATTATCAACGAATTATTCATAATTTTGTTGGGGGCAGCTATCCTCCTCTTGATTACATGTTTGCATTAGAAGGAACTTCTTTTTTTACAGCAGTGTAGTATTCCATTGTGTAGATGTACCACTTTTTTTTTTTTAATCCACTCTTCTGCTGATGGGCACTTAGGCTGTTTCCAAGTCGTAGCTATTGTAAACTGTGCTGCTATGAACATAGGGGTGCATATATTCTTTCTGATTGGTGTTTCTGATTTCTTTGGATATATTCCTAGAAGTGGGATTACTGGGTCAGGGAGAACATTATGCTAAGTGAAATCAGCTAGTTGGAGAAAGATAAATATCACATGATCTCCCTCATTTGTGTAATATAATGAACAACATAAACTGAAGAACAAAAATAAATACAGAGACATAGAAGCATCGAACAGACCGTCAAACCTCAGAGGGAAAGCAGGGGAGGGTGGGGTGGTAAGAGAGCAACCAAAGGACTTGTATGCATACATATAAGCATAACCAATGGACACAGACACAAGGGGGGGGTGAGGGCATGTGCTGGAGGGTGGGAACAGCCGGGGAGAGGTCAATGGGGAAAAGAAGACATATGTAATACTTTCAACAATAAAGAATTTTTAAAAAAATTAAAAAAGAAGGGACTTCTACTAGAGTTGGTTCCCAGTACTGACTGAATGTGAGAGTCATCTGCGAACTATTGAAAACACACAAGTAAACTCACAGGCACCCACACAATGTTCAGGACTGGATCCCAAGACATTGCAATTGCATTGGTATGGGATGGCCTGGAAATTATTAATTTTTCAAGGCTCCAGCAATCAGGTAGGAGTGATAATCTATAGGTAAACTTTAGTGTGTATTCCTAAGGTGATTCTGATTCCAGCAGTCCTGCGGCCACATTTGAGAACCACTCTTAGCCTGACTTTACTCCTTGCTCTTTCCTATACAGAATATGAACAAAATGTATGATCAGAGGGTTTCAGTATCTTTTGTAACTGCCTCTTTTCAGGGATAGTACATTCTGGTTTGTTTTCCTTGTAATTAGAAATGTTAATCATGCAAGCTCTGCCCCTGTGAAAAAACATGTTTATTCAGACCTGATTAATCTGGGTGTGTCAGACTAAGGAATATTAGCATATTCTTTTGTCTGTACCCTTCAAGATTCAAAATCTTTAATTAGCTTTGTCAGCAATAAAGTTGCTGTATTTGCACTGTCATATTTCTCAACTAGTTTGGAAGGGGCTTGCAAGAGTGTTGAATATTATTGAGCAATTTAACATGTGTAATTGGAGTTTCTGAAGTTAGAGAGAATGGAGTAGAATATGTATTTAAAGAGATAATTGCCAATAATTTCCTGTAATTACTGGAAGGAATTAAACTACAAATCTAAGAATGCATGTGCATACATATGCATACCCGGTGGTGCATGAAATTCTCTCCTAGGATTAGTCATAAAACAAGTGTGTAAAAGAGGTACGGCGGAAGTCATAGCAATAATGCTCAGAGTAGTGCTCTTCATGGTAGCCCAACACTGGCAAAACCCAAGTGACTCACAAAAATTAGTAGATAACTCAGTTGCCATATATTCTTTCAATAGAACAATGTATAGCAATGAAGAGACTACTATTAATCTGCCCTGTTGAAATTTAACATATTGCTTCTCTCCCTGCATAAGAGGAGAGAGCTTTGTTTATACATTTCTATGAAGGAGACTAGTCTTTTGTGTATATATATCTATATATCTATATATCTATATATCTATATATCTATATATCTATCTATATAGACCTATATATAGATCAGCCGTGGGCAAACTACGGCCCGCGGGCCAGATCCAGCCCATTTGAAATGAATAAAACTAAAAAAAAAAAAGACCGTACCCTTTTATGTAATGATGTTTACTTTGAATTTATATTAGTTCACACAAACACTCCATCCATGCTTTTGTTCCGGCCCTCCAGTCCAGTTTAAGAACCCATCGTGGCCCTCGAGTCAAAAAGTTTGCCCACCCCTGATATAGATAGATATATAATATATATACTGGAGGCCTGGTGCAGGAAATTCGTGCACCCGGGGGAGGGGTTACCTCAGACTGGCCTGCACCCTCTCACAGTTTGGGAGCCCTTGGGGGGAATCAGTCAAAATCCTTAGCGCTGCTGCTGATGCAGGAGAGGCCCCCGCCACCATCACTGTGCTTGCCAGCCATGAGCCTGACTCAGGGCTTCTGGCTGAGCGACACGCCCCTTGTGGGAGTGCACTGACCACCAGGAGGAAGCTCCTGCATTGAGCGTCTACCCGCTGGTGGTCAGTGCGCGTCATAGCAACTGGTCGTTCCGCCGTTTGGTTGATTTGCATATTAGCCTTTTATTTATAGAACTAGAGGCCCGGTGCACGAAATTCATGCATTTGGGGAGAGGGGTCTCTCAGCCTGGCCTGCACCCTCTCCCAGTCTGGGAGCCCTCAGGGGATGTCTGACTGATGGCTTAGGCCTGCTTCCTGTGGGGAGCAGACCTAAGCTGGCAATCGGACATCCTTAGCACTGCCATAGAGGCATGAGAGGCTCCCACCATCACCGCTGGGCTTGCCAGCCGTGAGCCCGGCTTCTGGCTGAGCAGTGCTCCCCCTGTGAGAGCACACTGACCACCAGGGGGCAGCTCCTGCATTGAGCATCTGCCGACTGGTGGTCAGTGCACGTCATAGTGACCAGTCGTTCTGCTGTTTGGTCAATTTGCATATTAGCCTTTTATTATATAGGATATGTTATAGTTCAATAGCAAAATTTATTAGAGAAAATAATAATTTGTATATATAGTTTTTCATGTTATTATTTTTATATCTGTACTAGCTGAAAATGTATAAATGTTACTTTGATATTTGTAATTAACCTTCTTTGGCACTTAAGGATTTATTTGATTATTCTTTGATCTTCTAATTCATTTGGTTTCTACTATATCTTTATTGATTTATTCCTCCTGTACTGTTAGCTTTGTTCCTAATAGTCTTTTGATATGTGGAATATGATATGTGAATATATTTATATTTTCTTTTATAAATTAAAATAGTCTTTTAAAAGGATGCTGTTTACAGTTGGTTTAGTCCCTGTTTCAGAAAACAAACAAACAAAAAAAACACCAATATTTTAAGAGGAGATTGGAGTAAAATGGCTTTCACGTTTCAAGGGCTTATTGCTTTTCTAAATTTGTCATCAATTCTTCTTTCCATTAACCAGCTATTTAAGCTGTCCGGTAGATTTGAATCCACCTAGATCAGAGAAAAATGTGCCATTACTTTGCCAAATAAAAACAGACTCCAACTAATATTTTCCATATTTCCAATACCTATAAGATTTCATTGAGGTGAAGGAAATTCTGCATTTGCAGGTATTAGATGAAACAAATCAAGATATAAAGTAGGACTTGGCACACTTATAGAAATATATTCCAGAGTCTTAAATAATTAGAAATATGTAATATTTCATGGACATGCTTTAAAGAAAAAAATAAATGTTTAACTCTTTGATGTTGGTAAATTTTTAAGATTTTTGAAAGCTTTAAACATACTCGAAATATAGGATTATTAATGAAAATAATCTTGTGAAAATTTATGACATACCCCATTTTATTGTGCTTTCCTTTATTGCACTTCACATATATTGTGTTTTGTACAAATTGAAGGTTGGTGGCAACCTGGACTCAAGCAAGTCTACTAGTGCCATTTTTTTTCAACTAGATCAGTTGATGGTTAGCAATAATTTTTTTAAATTAAAGTATGTAGTTTTTAAAGACATCATGCTATTGAACAGTTAATACACTACAGTATAGTGTAAACATAGCTTTTATGCAAAGTGGGAAACCAAAAACTTAATGTGGCTCACTTTATTGCAGTATTTGCTTTATTGCAGTAGCCTGGAACCAAACCCACAGTATCTCCAAGGTGTGCCTGTACTAGACATCAAACATACACACATACACACAGTATTCACATACACACAGTAATATTACATACAAAACTTACTTTTAAAAAAAATATATTTTATTGATTTTTTTACAGAGAGGAAGGGAGAGGGATAGAGAGTTAGAAACATCAATAAGAGAGAAACATCGACCAGCTGCCTCCTGCACTGTGCCTGCAACCAAGGTACATGCCCTTGACCAGAATCGAACCTGGGACCCTTCAGTCCACAGGCCAACACTCTATCCACTGAGCCAAACCAGTTACGGCCAAAACTTACTTTTGTAAGAAGTTAATACCCAAAGCAGTTGTGAAAAGAAAAATAATTATAGTACAGTGAACAATAACAAACCCATTTTAGTTATGTATTATGAGATATAATCCAATTGCATGCTTCTCAGAATATATTGACAGTAAATGTTCTTTTAGTGCTTAGTCTACAATTTCTTTAAATCTTTATTATTGAAAGTATTACATAGGTCCTCCTTTTGCCCCCATTAACCTCTTCCAGCCCGCTAATTTTTTTGTTTGGAATGTTTGACTATTAAAAGAAAGAGCCAAGATAGACTTTGAGACATAAAGCTTTGATTAGATTTTGATATAAAGAAAATTGTGTTCATTATTTTAGCATCTCACTCTAGATATTTTATTGTATCCATACCTCTGTGTTGTTAAAATTAAGATACATATTAATTTTGACATTATCTCAACATATTTTATAAATGAAGATGCTGAAATCTCAATAGGATTAAGATTTACTTGTTAGATATTTACTCAAATATAAAAGAGGATTAGAATCTGAAATTTCATACAAAGCAGTGGCATCATAATTCCTACAACAAAAAATACCATTTTGAACATTTTAGGCATCTTAAAATTTACATGTCCTAATGTATATAGAATGCATTTCTCCAGGCAGGGGTGTGGGGGAAGAGATTAACTGGGGAATTTATATGCATATATGCATAGCTCATGGATACAGACAATAGTGCAGTGAAGGCCTGGGAGGGGTGGGTTTGGGGTAGAGGGCATCAAAGTGGGGGAAAAAAGGGGGACAGCTGTAATACTTTCAACAATAAAATTTTTTAAAAAATATATAATAAAACTTATTAACATGGGATTTTTTAGGACACTTTTCTAGATTATGCTTCAGTAAAGCCATAACCTATGATAGTGAAATATGACACTAAAGCTTTATTTTTGCTATGTTCCATATGAATTTTGTTTGTCTCTATGTTCTCTCTATGCTTTTTTTTTCTCTTAATCACCTGAGGATATTCTCTCCATTGATTTTTTGAGAGAGTGGAAGGGAGGGGGGAAGGAATGGGAAGGGGAAAGGGAGTAACATCCATGCAAAAGAAACACATTGATTGGTTGTCTCCTGCATTTGCCTGGACCAGGCCTGGGACCAAACCTACAACCCAGGTATGCCTTGACTTGGAATTGAACCCACGACCCGTCTGTATGCAGGCTGATGCTCTAACCATTGAGAAATATCGGCCAGGGCTGTCTCTATGTTCTCTTCAATTTAGAGCTCATAATTGAGGATTGGTCCTATGTAGACTGAACTCATGGTAAAGATAAAAGAAGTGACAGAGACATGTAACAGAGAGGGATAAAAATTACCAGCAAGTTAATAAAAAATGGAAAAGAAACAAGATGATTATAGATTTAAACTCAATTTACATTAAATTTAGATAGAATACAATTTCCAATTAAAATACAAAGATTATTAGACTACTTAAATAAAACAACTCTATGCTATATACATGAAGCAAATTTTAAATATCAGAATACTTATCTTTAAAAGAAAAAGGAAAAAAATATATACCATACAAAAAAGCGAACAAAAAATGTTGGTGCCAGAGGCCAGTCCATCCTTGTTGCTTGACACAGTCGCTGCAGGGAAGAAACATCTGTACAGCATATGTTTCAAGGGACCTGGCATACTGTTCTTAATATGTTTGCTCCCCTTCTTAGCGCTATGTGTTCTAACCAGGGCCACCTCCCTGAGAAAGGTTGTTTCCCCAGGTGGGGATGTTTCCCTGAAGTTAGGAATTAACAAGGCTAAGGAAGGGAATAAATCAGTAAAACCCCTTAACTAAGTGCCAGGGTGGGTAGTTAATCACCTTAACTACGAACAATCACACTTAAGCTACATAATCTTTACTTAGGGTAATCTCCTTCAGTTACTTCCTTGTAGCTGAACAGAACAGTAGAGTAGTGACCTTGGAATGGAGATAACAAATGCCCTAACCTTTGGAATAGAATGGATAGGATTAAAATCAACAGAACTAGATGGAGATGGGATTTTTGGCAAAGGTTAGATAAGAAACTATGGACATGAAACAAGGAACTGCAGAAGGTCAAGGGAGGACCCAAAACATATGATGATGTAACTATAGAGGCATGCTTATAGGATCAAATGGTATAAATACAGATGTAACAGGAGAATAAAGAGAGAACCCAACTATGCTGATCATCTGAACGCTGTCTCCATGTCCTTCATTCTTCGCCGACGTTGTCCTTACCTTTGGGAACCCCTGGACCGCCGGGGCTGGACCCCAGCATGTTGGCATAGCTATATTAACATCAGCCAAAGTAAACATTAAGGCAAGAAATATAGAGACAAAAAATATCTAATAGTAAAGAGCACAATACACAGAGAGTTATAACTATCATAGTCTTGTGACACAATTCTGTGAAACTCTGCTGTAACTAATAACAGAATCCCAGTTGTATGTAGCAAAATTTGACAGATTTGATAATTGAAGGAGAAATCTAAAATCCATTATCATGGTTGGATATTATTTTTTTGAAAAATATTTTTATTGATTTCAAAGAGGAAGGAAGAGGGAGAGAGAGAGAGATAGAAATGTCAATGATGAGAGAGAGTCATTGATTGGATGCCTCTTGTATGTCTCCTACTTGGGATCAAGCCGGTAACCTGGGTGTGTGCCCTTGACCAGAATCGAACTTGGGACCCTTCAGACTGTCCAACCCTATGAGGGAAGGTGGGGGGTGAGGGAGTAAAAGATCAACCAAAGGACTTGTATGCATTCATATGAGCATAACCAATGGACACAGACAGGGGTGAGGGTTTGGGCATGTGCTTGGGGGTGGTAAAATGCTCTGCTTGTTACATATTCTTAAATATTTCACTGAAAATTCTTTAAGATTAGTGTAACAATTGCAAGAAACTACAGGAATGTTTCAATTATACTTATACATGGAATTATTTGACTGATATTTTGAAAACTGGTAATTTGTTCCTCTGTAAAAAAAATAAAATGTGAGGCAGGGCTATTCAAAATCTATTCCAGGACTATTAGAAAAATTCACTGAAGAATGTAGTCATGTTTGTTCTATTACATGCTCATTTACTTTTTCTTTGTTTTATCTTTGTATTCAATTGGGTGTCCCCAAATTTCAGGTCCTAAATAAAAGAGAGCAGTCATAAGATAAAATTTTCAACATTTACTTTCTCTCTCTCTCTGTACCTTTGCCCCCCTCTCTCTCACACTGTGAAGTTTTTCATCCACATCTAAAAACAGTTTGAAAATTTTTCAAAAAATTCAGTTTTAAGCTAAGTATGTGCCAGAGGCATGTTTTTTCCCCTTTTTAATCTCCAATACTGCCAAATAATATATCAATCCAAGGGATATAGGACACTGAGAAACAAACCTGTTACATTGCTCTCATAATTCTACATAGATGACTCAAACTCTACAATAAGACCACATGTTACAAAGAAAAGCTACAAATAATTCCTGCTAGTATAGAGAAGTAACTAAACAGCAGTTACATTTAAATGAAAAGAACTACATAGCCATCCACCTTATGCACAATGACTACCTGTTTGAAATTATGTACTTATGATGGATACCAAAACTCTGACAAAATGCAGTGTATACTTTAAACTGGAACTCCCCCCCCACCCCACCCCCCGGTATTTCCTCCTGCTTGATTATGCCTCCTTGTAATAGGATTCATTTTATCCTTGGTGATAGAATGCTGTTTCAGCAAGAGGAGATCACTTATCAGGCAAATTAAATTCCTACTCAATTTCCTTACAATAACTCAAAAGAATGGGTATCTGAGCTTTGGGACTCAAGGAGAATTTATTACAAATCAGAAAATAAGTTTTATGTGTATATGCAATACATTTTGATGAATACTAAAATATTGTAAATGATTATAGTGCTCATTTCAGCTCCAATGCACTTAATATCACAATAGGAGTAAACAACTGTCTCTCATTCCAATTATAAGTTACATATTGAATTTTCTTTCCACCAAGAGAAAAGCAAATTCCTAAAATTATATCAATTTTCATTTTCTCTGCTGAGGATTACCGGCGTAAGCCAAACTACAGACAAATGAACTGAGTTCCTTATTTCTTTATGTGAATAAAACAAAATTTAAAATAATTGAATCAAGTATTTTATATAAAGTAAAACAAGGACAGGAGAAATTATTTATAATAGTTACTTGATCTGACAATTTACTAAAGTATGTATTTGAGCACCCATAATATGCTCCATATTATAATGGATCCAGATTCAGGCACATTATTATGGAGAATGCAGGTGGTGGATTCTGCTCTCAATCGATATTTGCCTTAGGATGGAAGCTCTAAGAAATGTAAAAAAGAATCTCTTGCCCAGCCAGCATGGCTCAGTAGTTGAGCTTTGAACTATGAACCAGAAGGTCACAGTTCAATTCCAGGTCGGGCGCCTGCTAGAGTTGTGGGCTCAGTCCTTAGTGGGAAGACAGAGCCATCTTATATTTTGGCGGGAAATTCACCCGCACTCCAAGTGTTAAGGAGAATGCAGGTGGTGGATTCTGCTCTCAATCGATATTTGCCTTAGGATGGAAGCTCTAAGAAATGTAAAAAAGAATCTCTTGCCCAGCCAGCGTGGCTCAGTGGTTGAGCTTTGAACTATGAACCAGAAGGTCACAGTTCGATTCCAGGTCAGGGCACCTGCCGGAGTTGTGGGCTCAGTCCTTAGTGGGGGACATACAGGAGGCAACCGATCAATAATTCTTTCTCATCATTAATGTTTCTATCTCTCTCTCCTTCTCCCTCTCTGAAATCAATATCTATAATAATAAAAGCTTAATATGCTAATTAGACTGGACAGCTGAACGAGCTTCCGGATGTCCTTCCAGATGACATTCCAGATGAAACTGGGGCTGCGAGGGCCGAGCATCTTGCATGAATTTCATGCATTGGGCCTCTAGTATACATATATTAAAGAAAAAATATATGTGTATTAAAGAATTTCTTGAAACAGAATTATTGAGATCTATTTAGCTCCCAACTATCTAGAGTTAACCATAATGTAGATGTCATTCCTAGGTCCTTTAAATTTTAATTTTGCCCTAAAGTTAATTTTAAGCATGCGCTGAAATAACTTTTTTTATCTTTTATTTCTATGTTGCAGGATAACATAATTTAGATGACGTAGGGAAGTTCATATATTTGGACTTATTTTGATTCCATCTTAAAATTATTATACCATAGGTAATTCACCACTGTCTAGACCAGTGGTTCTCAACCGGTGGGTCGCGACCCCTTTGGGGGTCGCCTAAGACCATCGGAAAACACATATATGATTACATATTGTTTTTGTGATTAATCACTATGCTTTAATTTCAATTTGTAACAATGAAAATACATCCTGCATATCAGATATTTACATTTTTAATCTTTTATTCCTATGTTGCAGGATAACATAGTTTAGATAACATAGGAAAGTTCATATATTTGGACTTATTTTGATTCCATCCTAAAATTACTATATTACAGGTAATTCACCACTGTCTAGACATATAGGGATATCCCTAATTCCTACATTGTACTTTGGTTTATGTTTTCAAAATGTTTGTTAGACTGTTAGTCTTACTTCCATTGTATAAGCTATACTAATTTGATTTAATTTTACTTACAAGGTGAGCTTAATTTTCCAACTAAGCCCTAAGGGCACAGAACACAGGACAGGTGAAGGAAGGAGGATTCTAGGTTCAAATACCAAAGACTATCCCTTCAATACTGAGTTCTCATGGATTTTCATGAGTAGATATTTCTTAGTTTGCTATTTGCTCTTATGACCATTTCCAGAGAGGTTTTTAATGTTCCTGTACAATTATATATAATATAATACAAATATATACAGTATATTATGTATAATTATTACTGGAGAGTATCAGCAAAGGTCCTCACATCATCATGCTAAAATCATCACAGCTCTTTATCAAAAACAGTAAGTTTTTATAACAACAAAGGAAGATAACTGAGTTTTTATTATGTAAGGGGTAAAGTTTGTTACTTTTAAGAGGCCCCACCTAGAAATTTTATTGGTTTATATGTCTATGAATTTAAAAAGCTTCTTTGTTTGAATCATATCTTATTTTTACTTAAAGTTTAAAAGATTTTTTAAAAGATGGGACTTGCTTAGTTTTTAGGTTGAAAGTCATATATTAGTAATCTAGCCTGCTTATCTCAATTGACTAGAATCAAATGGCTGTTTTCACTTAAGTTACTCTCAAGTTTCGTCTCTCCAGACCACACAGTTAGATGTAGAGCTTGTCTGCTTTTTTTGTTTATAAAATTTGTAGTAATTACTGTGGAAGATCATAGCACTTCTTGATGTAGGACCAGTGATGCAAAATATTTAGCACATGTCAATAAATGAGTACTTTAATAGGCATGTCTTTTTATAGTGGGAAGCGGAAACATGGGTAATGTGCCATGCCAGCTAAGTGCAAAAAAAGAATAGTGAGTTACTGGCTTTCAGTATTCATTGACCATTTCAGACACTTTGTGAAATATTACAAAGCAAAGGGAGAGGGGCTGACAAATGTTAATCATTGCATTGCTCATTTGCTGGATCAGTAATACACTAAAATGTGAACAACTTCTACCATTAACAGTTCTAGTGAGTCTTTAAACTCAACCAACATTTGTGGCTTCAACTACTCCAGCTGTGTAACTAAGAGATTTAAAGTGATACATTGACCCTTGACTGTTTTGTTCTCTGCAGATCACCCAATGAGGAGATAGCTCAGCTTGATTTCCTAAGTTATAGAATTTTGCTATGTCATAAAACACTATGTGAAATGGTGTATCAAAGACCTATTTACTTGAGTGAATGAAAAACCTGGTACGTAATTAATCAAAAACAATGAGTATGGACTTATAGAGTGCAAAGTAGAAAAAAATATAGATTCATTCTATTGTGTCAGATGCTCTATTAAGTACTATACTTGCATTGCACACTTAATACTAAAAATAAGGATTATGAGATTAAAATAAATATTATCTCATATATTGATCATTAATAAGTACAGTGAGGAAAAATGAGGTAGGATAAGAAGATATTGATTTCAGATGGCCAGAGAACTATTTTCTGAAGGGGTGGCATAGGAACAGAAAGACCTAAATGAAGTGAGGAAGCTGTTGATGAAAATGTCTTACACATTATCAGACTAACTAAAATAAATTGAATTGGTTGGTTATTGCTATATACCAAAACAACCATAAAACTTTATTATTTAAAACAATAAGGATGTGATTTATTCATGGCACTATGGGTGATTTTTTTTTTTTCTGATCTCATCTAGGATAACCTATGCATCTATTTTTAGCTGCCAGGTTAGCCTGTGGTTGATTAATCTAGGATGGCCTTGACTGGTAAGATCAGTTTCTGCCCCATGTGATTTCTCATCCCTCAGCAGACTAGTCATGATTGCTCACCTGACCACCTCAGAGATCCAAGGAAGAGAGAGAGGCAAACAATTTCTGATCATTTCCCACAATTGCCTCTCTTTGTTCAACCTAATATAAAAGCATACTAGGTATACTGGTTAATAATGCGGATTTTTTTCAATAGATGGAGTTGCAATATATGTTGATATATATGCGATTTGATATGTATGCTGTTTTGTTGTATTGACAACAAGCTTCAAAACTTTATATGTCAAATTTGCTGAAGATGTTAGCATCATAGATATTTTTACACTTAAAAATGTCGAATTTCGTGCCAAAAAAAAGAGCATTTGCGGGAAGTTTCAATTCATTACTTCATTTTGAAGAAAAGTGCAGCTGAATACTTTGGGAAGCTTATAGTGAACATGCTCCATCTCCAGATACTTGTGAAGGCTGTTTTAAATGCTTTAAAAATGATGATTTTGATGTGAAAGACAAAGATGTCCAGGTCAACCGAGAAAGTTTGAAGACCAGTAATTACAAGCGTTATTGGATGAAGATGCATGTCAAACTCAAAAACAACTTGCAGAAAGATTAAATGTTGCTCAGCAAACAATTTCCAATCATTTACAAGCAATGGTAAATATTTTAAAGGAAGGAAAATGGGTGCCACATCAACTGAACAAAAGACAAATGGAAAACCGAAAAGTCATCAGTAAAATGTTGCTTCAACGGCATGAAAGAAAGTCTTTTTTGAATCAAATTGTGACTGGCAATGAAAAGTGGATTGATATTGAGAATCCCAAATGCACAAAATCATGGGTGGATCCAGGTCAACCATCAACATCGACTGCAAGGCCAAATCGCTTCGGAAAGAAGACAATGCTAATGCTCTGCGTTTGTTGGGATCAAGAAGGTGTGGTGTATTACGGACTTCTAAAACCAGGTGAAACCATTAATACTGATCACTACCTGCAACAAATAATCAATTTGAACCATGCTTTGATCGTGAAACAACCAGAATGTTCCAGAAGACACGGCAAAGTAATTTTGCTTCATGATAACTCACCATCACACATTTCAAAACCAGTTAAAGACACATTAAAAGATCTTGCCTGGGAAATATTAACCCACCCGCCGTATTTACCAGACCTTGCTCCTTCAGATTACCGCTTATTCTGATCGATGGCACACGCACTTTCTGAGTAGCACTTCAAAACATACAAAGAAGTGGAAAGTTGGGTCTCTGAATGGTTTGCCTCAAAACAAGAAAGTTCTATTGGGACGGTATCCACAAATTACCTGAAAGATGGGGAGTGTGTAGCTAGTGATGGACATTACTTTGAATGAAGCACTTTTGATGTTTCTCCTGAAATTATTGTGTTTTCTTTGATTACAAAATCCACATTATTAACTGATACACCTAGTATATGTTTTGGCTCTTTGGGTCTTTATTTCCTTATGAGGACACTGATGTCACATAAATCTTATGCAAAGTTGTATGCTCTTCTCCTGTTAATCTGGCTCATGTCCATTTAGTTCTCAAGTGCAGTTGAAAACTCTAAGAGGCTGGAGGTAACATTTTGCCACCCCTGCATGGCTATTACACAAGAGATAGAAAAATATTGGTAGCAACAGTTGACACAAGGACTCACATTAGGATATATATCTCACTGTGGCTTTCTAACAACGACCTTTACTCATCACATGTTCCTTCTTTAAGCCACTTTGTTCACTAGCTTTCATTACAACACACTTCCCTCTTTATTTATTTGCTGGTTTTGTTTTGTTTTCCTGTTGCTATTACTGTTTCACTAGCTACTCTATTTTAGCCACTTTGCAGGCTGTTTCTCATCCAGTAACCCCTTAACTGTTTAACTTCTTCAGGATATGTCCTAGATTATTTTCTCTTCTACAAATAGTCTCTTTACCACATTACCTTTACCCATTTTTATAGGTTCCTTTTTTATTTTATGCTAGACCAGACATCTCCTGTTGGTTTCAGAAAAATAAAATCTAGTGCCTATTTTATATCCCCATTTATATTTGGTTATTTCACATGCTCAAGAAGCCTAACGTGGCCAGAACTAAATTCATGTCTTTCCATGTATACCTGCTTTTTGTATTTATTCTATATAGCAACTTGATAAACGTATTATTATTTATTCAGAAATCTGAATGTAATGATTAATTCCCTTGTCTTTTTTCTTCTAGTCTAAAGGTAATCAGCTCCATATTCTATATATTCTCCATTACAGAATCTCCACAGTCCACTTATTTTTCTTCAATCACACATACCCATTCTAGATAAATACACCATCAGCAAATATCAGCAATACAGCACTAGTTTCTTTTACAGCCTCTTCCCCATTCCACTCTATCCTCCACACGATGACAAGAATATATTTTTGAAATTACAAATTGTCATATCAATTCAGTACTTTAACATTTTTCAATATAACCCCATCTTTTAAAAATATTTTTATTGATTTATTTTTAAGAGAGAGAGGAAGGGAGAGCGGGCAAGAGAGAGAGGGAAACATTTATGGGAGAGAGAAACATCTATCAGCTGACACCCACACCCACCCCAACCATGGAACGAGTCCTAAAACCTGGGCATCTGCCCTGACCAGGAATCAAACTAGTGACCTTTCAGTGCACGGGGCCACGCTTGACCAACTGAGTCACACCAGCCAGGCCACTGTAACTCCATCTTATTGAGGATAAATACCAAAATCTATAAGACAGCTTCAAAGGTTCAACCTAAGCTTTAATAGCTGCCCCAGCCTCACGTTATGTAATGATTCCCTTTCTTCTTCTTCACTCATAGCACTTTCTTCTTTCAGTTTAATGTATGCGTCATGCGCAATCCCCTACTTTCCATATTTTGTCGTACATTATTACATCATAAATATTATTTTTCATATGTTTCCATTCATTAGTCCACACACAAATGCACAATTTTATAACTAACTTCTAATAATTACCATAAATATTTAACATAAACTTGGTGCTAGACATTGTGATTGTGAAGTCTTGGCAATTTCATTTCAGGTCATAGGTAAAATATTACTTTCTCTAAGAAGAACTCCCTAATCCGTTTCCTCCTGCCACTCCAGAAAAAGTAAAGTTTCCTTTTTATAAATTTCCATGCACCCCAGCTTATCCTAACAGCAGCATCATTTACTTATACCATAGATTTTTTTCCCCATGAGATTGCAAATGCCATAAAGGTCATGCACTACTGTATTCTCAATGAAAATATATGTAGTCACATCAAGCCTATAAGTGTAACTGAATAACCACACAAAAAAGCCCCGGCTGGCTGGCTCAGTTGGTTGAGCATCTTCCATGTGCTGACGGTTGCCCAGTTTCATCCCTAATCAAGGAACATGGAAAGGGCAGCTGGTCCATGTTTCTCTCTCACATTGATGTTTCTCTTTCTCTCCCTCTCTTTCTCTCTTTCTCTCTCTAAGCATGTCCTTGAGTTAGAATTAAAACACACACACACACACACACACACACACACACACACAAAACCACAACAAAACAAAGATATGACAGTTTTCTAATTCAGATGTCAAAGCATCTATTCATCTATAATAATAACATGTATTTGTTGCCCTCACTGGTTTGGCTTAGTGGATAGAGCATTGGCCTGCAGACCAAAGGGTCTCGGGTTCAATTCTGGCCAGGGGCAAATGTCTGGGTTGAGGGCTCGATCCCTCATCCGATCAATGATTCTCTCTCATCATTGATGTTTCTATCTCTCTCTCCCTATCCCTTCTTCTGTGATATCAATAAAAATATGTTTTTAAAATATATGTGTTGCCACAGGAATAGACCAATGAGAAGAACATAAAATGATATTTCAGAGTATAGAAATAGGCAAGTGTGCATAGGGATATTTAGTATACTATAAAATTTCACATATGTGACACGAAGATGGATTCATCAATAAGTGAGATAAGGATATTTGGGGGATTTTCAAATTATTTTCTTATTTGGTACTATTTACACAAACCCTAACATTCAATGATATTATAAGGAGAGACAGAAAAATATGTTGGTAGCCCTGGAATTGCTGAAAATATGTCTCAATTGACTTCTATGTGAATCTTTTGTCTCATGAAGACCAGTGTCAACTGAGTTTCTAGAAACAGAAAGTAAATCTGGAGGTATTAAACAATGACAATACAAATGATTCATTAGAAACAAACACATTAAAATTTCATTAGCTAGTCTTGATTTCAAATTTGAATTAAATATTTTATAGGTTGATTTGTTAATAATTTTTTCTTACTTTACAATTTGTTATGCTTTATTTTTAACGTGAATTTCCTTTATTTCATTTTTTTCATTATTTATCCCCCCTATACCCTTTTGGAAAAAAAAAAGATTTATTTTCTATCATTTTCTTTTCATTTGATTAAGATTAAAACAAGACATGTATAACCTATACAAAGTTTTCATGTTGTATTCTAAGCCTTGTATGTGTTCTTTTTATTGTTTTGGAATGAGTTAATTCAGTATAGATTTAAAGGTTTTGTTTTGTTTCTTCTACTTTTTCTGAAGAGAGAGAATGCAGACCAATTTTGAGAACCTGGCTTCATAGAGTGTGGATGATTCTTTTTGGACTCCAGGTTAATAAAACTCACCAAATATCAAAGCACCAGTTGGTTTGTTGATTTTTTTTTTTAAATCTCCCAGAAATTAAGCAAATAGCCTGTGGTTCTCAACCTTCTGGCCCTTTAAATACAGTTCCTCATGTTGTGACCCAACCATAAAATTATTTTTGTTGCTACTTCATAACTGTAACGTTGCTACTGTTATAAATCGTAATGTAAATATCTGATATGCAGGATGGTCTTAGGCGACCCCTGTGAAAGGGTCGTTCGACCGCCAAAGGGGTCGCGACCCACAGGTTGAGAACCGCTGATGGACTCTTGTAGTAATGTTAAGTAATTCGCACTACTAACCTGTTTTTATCCTCTGTTGAAATAAAAGAAATAAACTGCCATTAACATTAAAAAATAGAATAAAATAGAGAGACATATTTGAGTTTGTTTGAATAATCTAATTTTATCAAATTGTGTTTTCATCATTTCTTAACAGGTGTTAGTATGAAAACACATTCAATGTTGAGCAATTGACTAATTTGGGGTTAAATATAGCTTATCTGAATGTTAATGAGCATTGTACATTTTCATAAGAAAGGTATTGTTTTAGTGTTTTTCAAATTTAAGTTTGAACTTGTTTTATAAAAAGCATGTTATAGATCATATTTAGGGAATGTGCAATTTATTGCTAATCATTGTTGTATGTTTAACACCGTAAAGTAATTAGACTTTGAAAACACAATTTATAAAAGTATTACGGGCTCCAGGTATTAGTTATCAAATAGATATGAATTATTTATTCTAATATTAGAAAGGAATTCAAAGGTTACTTCTTTTTCTCTCACTTTCTTTTAAAGTTCTATGTATTCATTTATTTTCATATATAAAATGAATCTTCTCAAATGAATAATGGGCATTTTTAGGTGGAAGAAAAGTAATGCAATCCACTCTCAACAATGAAAGGCACTTCAGTTTATTAAATTAATGAAGGTTAATTTCAATATTTCCAATTAACCTTCTCTATTCCAGAGTCTCCCAGAGTCCCCAGTTGTCACTATGCATTAATCTTCCCCAGCTCTGACTGGAATCATGCTTTTGGTGATGTGCCGTTCTCAGTGACAGTGATTAGTGAGAAAAGAGCATCTCATTAAGAGGTTGAATTCCAGAGTAGCAACAGACGTAACAGTCATCTGGCAGATCATCTGGCAAATATGCTTGCATCCATGGAAATAAAAATGCAGGCTCATCAATGTTAAGAACTTCCCTTCCTTCTTCCGTTCACTATATATTAAACTATTCTTGCATAGATGGAACTACTGCTTGAAAGAACTATTCAAACAATTAAAGTGAAGGGATAGCATCATTGTAGAGACAGAAAATCAATCTAAAAGTTCCTTTGAAAATAAATTATAAAAATCATTTGTCTTATAAATACCAAGCCTGCGTTTAAAAAATAATACTAAAAAATAATTATGGAACGTTGCATGCAACCATAAAAACTTTTTTTAAAGAAAAACAAAACTCATAAAACCCATCATTTTTATTCCCATGATGGTATGCTGTATATTTACATCTAATTAACTTTTTAAACTGAAGGCCATGATAACTAGTAAAGTGTCATGCATTAAGTATTACCACTGTAGTTCTTACCTCAAAAAATAGGCTTTGGAAATCACAATAATAGTTTTCACTTAAAGTAGACTATTCTGTTAAATGCATTATTGATACAATTATTTTGTCTAATATATCTTCATTTCAAAACCAAAGTAAAGATGATTTTTGATATCTTCTAAATAAGGGATTACTCTTGTCTAGCTGCCCATTTTTTTACAAAAATATGAAAAAAATTTCAACTCTTTTGCATGTACTAAATCCATGTGGCTGGCTAGAATGGAAAATAGGAGCTATTTTCCTGCCAATAGCCTTCTAATTTAGATGTCCATAGTGTGCCAAGAAGTTTTACACAGCTGTTAAACACTTAAGTGGATTCCTGAAAATACTTTAGGACTTGCCACTGTAGCTATTGAGTCTGAAAATAATTATTGCTACAAATAATTTTATTATAGAAAGTAAAAATGGCGATATTGCTTTTTTTTCTTGTAAAAAGTTTATTTAGTCTCCCATATTTTTTACCAAAAAAGTAAATAAGTAACAACCCATAGAGACAGAGAAAATACCCTTAATTTTACTGTTGAAGAGGTGTATGCTCCATATATATGAAAGATGCACTTTTTATCAAAGGGACTATTTTAAGAATCTATGATATAATCTAAATAAAATTATCTGATTCACAAGGCAGATATATTACAGATGTTAAATATATATATATATATATATACAGGAGAATGGGATGGTGAGAAGAGATTAATCAAAGAACTTCTATGCATACATGCATAACCCATGGACACAGACAATAGGGTGGTTAAGACCTGGGGCCGGGGGCAGGTGCAGGCAAGAAGGGGTCAATGGGGGAAAAAAGGGACATCTGTAACACTGTTAACAATAAAGGTGACCAAAAAAAAAAAGCTTCAGAAAAGGATATATGTGTCAATGCAGTGTATACAAATGTTGAAATTTTTAATGAATGTTTATTTCATCATTAGTATTAAAAAGACATATCTGAACAGGATGTATAGTCCATTCTCTTTTTAAAAAATCTTTATTTTTGAAAGTATTACATATGTTCCCCTTTTAAAATATTTTCTTAATTGATTTTGAGAGAGAGAGGAAGGGAGAGGGATAAAGAGATAGGAACATCGATGAGGCAGAGACATCATGGATCAGCTATCTCCTACACGGATCCAGCCACAACCTAGGCATGTGCCCTGACTGGGAATCCAACAGGAGACCTCTTAGTTCCTGGGTCGATGCTCAACCGTTGAACCACATATGTCATATGTCCCCTTTTTTCACCCATTGACCTCTTCCATTCTCTATTCCTTATTAAACTGAAAATCTGTGCCAGCTAATCAAAAATATAAATTACCCTCTAGATTTGGGCAAGCTGCATCCAAACATTCAAATAATCCATTATCAAAGTAAATAGGGACATCTGTCTGTCTAGAGCAGTGGTTCTCAACCTTCCTAATGCCGCGACCATTTAATACAGCTCCTCATGTTGTGGTGACCCCCAACCATAAAATTATTTTCGTTGCTACTTCATAACTGTAATTTTACTACTGTTACGAATCGTAATGTAAATATCTGATATGCAGGATGTATTTTCATTATTATGAATTGAACATAATTAAAGCATAGTGATTAATCACAAAAACAATATGTAGTTATATAATGTGAAATATTTATTTCTAATTGCAAATAAATGAAATTTTGTCTTGAAACATGGTGTATCATGGGTAACAGTCTTAATATAACAACAGTAAACTACATTGCTACATTTTGCGACAGTATGTGTAAAAAGCCAACAGCATTGTAGAGAAATCAGTTTTCGCTGCATCGTTGTTAATAATTTCAATGAACTCCTCTTGTGTTGTCTCAGGACATCTTCAACTTTGACTGTGAATGGGCTTCTGGCAAGTGTAAATGGGGCGTCAGGTAGATTTGGAAAGTATGATGAAATTTCATCTGCAAACATGTGCAAGTGTTCTTTCACAGAAATTATCATCATAATCCTTTTGTCTGGTTTAATGTCATGTTCCTCAAAGAAAGCAGATAAGGTAGGTAATATGTAAATTTTATTTTCATCCAATTTTTTTTGCCAAAGCTGAAGTTTCATTTGGAATGATTGGATCTTTTCAGACAAATCGAGGCATGTTGCATTTGGTCCTTGCAGTGATAAATTTAACTCATTCAAGTTGGCAAAGATGTCAACCAAGTAAGCTATTTTCTGCAGTTCACTTTTATCGCCAAAAAGTGCTCCGAACTGTGTTCTTGCTTTCTGATTAAAAAACGTTTTGAGTTCATCACGAAGCTCAAAAACACGTTTTAAAATTTTTCCTCTCGACAACCGTCTCACTTCAGTGTGAAATAGCAGAGCATTGTTCGGCGCATCCAACTCATTGCACAGTTGCTTAAACAGTCTACTGTTTAAAGTGCTCGCCTTTACAAAATTGACACAACTTATGATGCTTTTCATTAATTCTTGTAACTCTTGTGGCAACATCTTTGTTGCTAATATTTGCTGATGAATCATACAGTGAGTTCCGATGACTTTTGGTTACTCATTCAGTACCAAACGTTGAAATCCAGATCGACATCCTAGCATAGCTGGAGCACCATCTGTGCAAACACCACAAACCTTTTCCCAAGAGATCTTATGCTCTTTCAGAAATGAACCAACTGTGTCAAATACATCACGTGCAGTAGTTGTCGTTTCAAGAGGATTGCAAAAAAGAAACTCATCTTTAAAGTCGTCATCATTAATATACCTCACGTAAACCAGTAACTGTGAACAGTTTGCAACGTCTGTAGATTCATCAAGTTGGATACTAAATATTAGAAGTGGAGCAGATTTAATTTCCTGGATTACCTGATCAAGAATATTAGCAGACCTATCATCTATTCTTCTGAGGACAGTGTTGTTAGATAAGGAAATTGCACTCAATTCTGTAACAAATTCGTTTCTGATCATAACTCGAACAATGTCTTTGGCCGCTGGCAATAGTAAATCCTGAGCAATGGTGTGAGGTTTCATAGCTCTGGCGATTCTGAGTGCCACCAAATACGAAGCTTCAACGGCTGCTACGTTTTGTTTGTGGTACCTGCCACCAGTGTCAAGTCTGGCTTTCTTGAGTCCATCAGCTTTGCTTCTAAAATAGTTGGTATCCTTGCCGGCAAAGCTTGGATGCTTGCTAGCAAAATGGCATTTTAGTTTGTTCGGCTTCATAGATTCAGCTGATAGAACTTCACAACAAATAACACATTGCAGTTTCTCAATTCCTGCTGTAATTATTGAGGTAAAACCATACTGTAAAAAATCCTCACTATATTTTCTTTTCTTAACGTTCTTCTCTACACGATCCATTGTCATGGGATGGTTTGCTAATGAAAATAATATATAACAATGGCTTTAATAATACAAAAGATGATACATGGCATAGTTCAGTCAATACAGTTCATTAAAGTTTCCTATGATTTACCATTCTCTGTGTTGTTTTTTTTACATACCTGTTTCTATCACAAGGAGGCAGTATTCACATCAACCACAGCTGAATATAAAAAGACCAATCAGCATCCAGATTAAGTTCCCATGGTACAGATATTTTTTTACAGTAGTTGATGATTTTACAGTACATGATTTTACATTTATCCAGTAATTATAACTCATGAAGTGTCGTTTTACCTCCAATACTTCTGCTTTCAACACAGTAGCTGCTTTTAACAGAGTAGCTGCTTTCAACACAGCTGCTTTCTACACAGTAGCTGCTCTCTACACATGTGTGACTATAAGTACATTATGGTGCCAACCCTGTCACATACACCTGTATTTGTACGGGGTGTATGTGATGGGGTTGGCGCAATGATGTCATCATGCTGGGTACTCGTATGTGGGTGTATCTGCACGTGGGCGGACCCGCCTGGAGACGGATAGAGGAGCGGTGTCTCGGTTCCTAAGACCATCGAAAAAATGTGTTTTCCGATGGTCTTAGGCGACCCCTGTGAAAGGGTCGTTCGACCCCCAAAGGGGTCACGACCCACAGGTTGAGAACCGCTGGTCTAGAGGCAATAAAAACAACAGAACATGAAATTTGGTAGGAATATAAAAGTTTAACTTTAAAATTCTGTAACTATAAATAAGTTACTTCTCTGAGGTTTGTTGCCTTCTCTGTAAAATGCAGTCCTGGTGTGACTGATGAGAGTTCATGTTTCCTTTAAAGCATTTAGCATGGTGCTTAGACAAGCGAGCAGTGTTTGATAGCATTGCCCAGTCTGATTCCAGCTCTCCCAGTTATTAACTCCTAAGTTACTCCTAACTTATCCTATAAGCTGCTCACTGTGCATCATTTTTCTAATCTGGATAATGGTGATACTATTTGTACATATTATGTAAGGTGACTACAAGAACTGAATGTTAATCATGTGAAGTATTCAAAATTGGGGCTAGCACATGACTAATAAGAAATATGTATGTGCTATTTTTATTACTAGCAGTTGCTGTATACTGCCACATTTAAGAAGTAACTGTCAATTTTGACAATCCCTATATGTACTAACAAGAATAAAAACTGTAAGAGTAGTAATTAAGAAATTTATTGTATCTTTCTTTTCAAAATATTGGACAGTTTCTTGTCGCAGTTAGGCAATACAACAGTGCAGTCATGCAAAAATAGAGATGCTCTAGTGAGGCCTAAGGCAGTGAGGAGAGGAGGTGAAAGAAGGGAGGGGAGGGAGAAAGATTGGAGTTCTCCAAGGTTTTTTCCCAGTGCAAAATTCTGTAATTTGATTAATCTTGAGATGAGAAAAACGAAGGAACAAATGATTCATCCAATTTTTCTCAAACTTATTATTCACTGTTAAATTACGAACTGACCATTCTTCCATTGTGGAGTAAGATTTTAGTTGATTTTTTGATTGGATGGAAATATATAAAGAAAAGAGAGTTCTGATTAAAGTGGTTAAATATTTAAGTGTATGCAGTTATTGAGGCTTCAGATTTGACTGTTTACAAAGAGTTTCTTGAAGCTGGAAGGCTTCTAGTTTTAATATGTCACAGATAAAATGAAATCGATTTTTTTTTCTGCTCAGAACTCACATCACAACAACAAAGAGAAATAGAACCAGAAAAGGCAATTGCCATTTTCCACAAAAAGAGGAACCTCTGTGACTCTGAACAGGGCCAGGAAAGTCTGCCGCTGCGCACAGGGAAGGTCAAACTGAAGGGAGAACGATATTTAGCAAAAATGATTGTAGTGCAGACCTCAGACCAGAGAGTTCCTCAGAGAAGTTACCAGTCCTTTGTTTATAACAACAAGGACCGGTACACAGTCTGGCAATGAATGCTCCGTTTGAATTTGTTTTGAAGGCCGGGTTGAACACAGAATCATGAGGACAGATAATCTTGATACTAATAATGAGTAGGCCAGTTGCTGCTAAAGAGAGGGTTTCTGAATCAATACATACTCTATAAAATCACTAAATATTTAAAGAGATAGCCATTAAAGGATTGCTTATTATAAAAAATATAGGGCCACAAAAATATTCTTCAAAAATAATTCAGTTGATAATTTGATACAACATGCATGCAGCAGAACACATACAGACACAATATGTTACCAAAACGTGTGGGGGGAAAAGCCATCTTCTTTGCTTTTGTTTTTCAGAACTGACAACTGCTTTTAGATATTTATTTTTAAGTAGAAATTTTAGACAAAGTTATTATGTTTTTATTAAAATCTACTCTGAATCCATAGCCATTATATGTTTATTTGGAGAGAATTGACATGTTTTCACTATATGCCTCAACCAAGAACATATAGTGTTCTCTATTCATACTTTTAAAATTTTATACTAGAGTTTTTAAACGTTCTCCAAAGAGGTCTTGGCATGTTAATTCTTATTATTTTATACTTTTCTCTTGCTAATATGAAAGATACACTCTTTGGAATTATGTTTATAATTATTTCTGGTGGAGATAAATGTTTTTGATTGTTTTAAAGTACACCCAGGGATCTACTCTAATTAGTTTTCATAGACTGCTGATTTTTCATGAAATTATAATAACTTATACAAGTAATGGCAATGTTATTTTTCTCCTTACCAATTTCTAAAACTGTTGTGTACATTTTCACTCCTATATCCTTGGCTGTACCATCTTGTACTCTATTAAACCAAAGCTTTGGGCTTCCCTGAGTGTGGAGGTTCTCATAATCAGACTGGAGCCCCGCCAGAACCTTAGACGTAGACATCAGTTGCTATAAAGATATTGGTTTAGTTTTTAAATGTTGGCCTGTAAGAAGGGTAGCTTTCATATCCACTCTTATGATATAATACCCAAGTTATCATCAGGCATGTGAGAGTGTGAATGGGAGTCAAAAAATAGCCCCTGATCTGCTTTGTTGACTGACATGGAGACACCCACTTAAAAGATGCACCTGACGATGTCTCGCTGGCATATCGTGTTTCTGACCTGTATCCTTGCTGCCTGATTTGGCCTCTTGGGGTCTCTTAAATGTCTAGGTGAGGTTCATACCTCCAAAGGAGCGTATTGTAAAGTAGTGTCCAAAACAGGATGGATTTTCAAAAAACTGAGGTAAAAAACATAGGGAAGGAAATGCTAAAGATAAATTAAGGCCCGAATGAGGGACAGAATTACCACCAGTTGATGATAAAATGTCTGTAGCAAATATAAGAGGATACATTTTCCCTCTTTGAGTGATTGAAGTCTAGAGCGGTCTTCTAACGAGTTTCCCTGACCCCATCCTTATACAAGTCCAACAACACAGTTGCCAAGCGGACACTTCTAATAGAACATGTCTGGCCATGTCCCTGCCTTCTGTTCAGCTATTTCATAGCTCTCATCTTTTTTCAGAATAAAAGTTAAACTTATCATGACCTGTGGTGCATTTAATGCTCTGAAAAGAATGCTGTAAAAAAATCATAAAGATATGTATATATAATTTCAAATATGCCATAATACATTGCCAAATTATTTATTAATTATACATAACACATAAAAAAGATTACTAAACTCTTGAACCTGAAACAAAAATAAAAATGAAAATACTGTTTGGGAAATAGAGAGATATAGCTAATGCAGACTTTAGAGAGACTTTAGGTATTTAGAAATATTCCATCTACCTGGTACTTAGAGCAGGGTGCCACTAGCCACACCGCTATTCACATTTAGATTTAAATAAATTAAATACATAAAATATAAATAAGTGTACTTTAAAATAAATAAAACTTAAAAATTAGCTTTTAATTCTAATTAGCCACCTTTCAGTTGCTCAGTATTTATATGTGACTACGGGTTACTGTATTGGACGCTTGCAAATATAAAATATGTTTAATATATCAAATGTTCTACTTTCATATTATTTATCCATTTTAGAAAAAAGTACCCTTTTTATATGCTATCAGTTTCCCTGGAGCCTGACTCCAATCTGAAGACACACAGACAAAACAGAAAAAGAATATGCTTTGGAGTTAGACTGTTACAAAGCCCAGGCATTCCTCTAACTTTCGTTTTTAATTCAGAGTTTCTGCATCAGTGTTACCAAGTTCATTGTCTAGTTGAGGTTTAAACAAGGCCGTGCACAGTGACACAAGCTCTCACTAAGTCACAGACTTGTAGCCAGATCACTGACATTGACATCACTGCCCCCATTGGAACCCTTCCCAGGCCACGTGTGAGGCCCAAACTTACCTATCACATTCCATCTGGAGCTTAGGAGTCCTCGCAGAGGCCTCGCCCGAAGCCCTGGTGTATGCCAAGTTGTTGCAGCCTTGTAGACCTACTGACTCCAGCAGGCTGGTGCATAAGTGCCTGGCACACATTTCTCAGGGCGCATAGGAACTCTATCAAGTTGGAACAAATGTAGATGGTACACTCTGTTTTGACTAGGTGTCTTCTAAGTCATAAACAGCAATATGGTGGCTCATGTCCTACCTTCACCCACCAGAAATTTATCCATTCCTATATAGGCTTTCACTAGCATAAACAATGTATTAGCCTGGGATGCCCCGAGGAAAGGAACTAATAGGTAATCTATCTCTATCTCTATCTCTATCTCTATCTCTATCTCTATCTCTATCTCCATCTCTGTCTCTATCTATCTTTATCACTGTCTCTCAGAGTTAGTAAATTAAATAGTTAGAAACGGTTAGATAATAATAGAGATAGTTAGAAAACTATCTATATCAGCCGTGGGCAAACTACGGCCTGCGGGCCGGATCCGGCCCGTTTGAAATGAATAAAACTAAAAAAAAAAAAAAGACCGTACCCTTTTATGTAATGATGTTTACTTTGAATTTATATTAGTTCACACAAACACTCCATCCATGCTTTTGTTCCGGCCCTCTGGTCCAGTTTAAGAACCCATTGTGGCCCTCGAGTCAAAAAGTTTGCCCACCCCTGATCTATATGTATAAAAGCCTAACATGCTATGTGTCCGACCGATCGGTTGACCATTCGGTGGACTGCTTGACCAGTCGCTATGATGCACACTGACCATCAGGGGGCAGACGCTCCAACTGGTAGGTTAGCTTGCTGCTGGGGTCCTGCTGATCAGGACTGGGCGAGACAGACTGGATGAGATGGGCTGGACACACCCTGGAGCCCTCGTATGGTCCCTCCCTAGCTGACCAACCTCCTGCAGTCCCTCCCCAGCCTCTAAAATAATTCTTCTAATTAATTTCCTTTCAATGTGCATGAATTCGTGCACTGAGCCTCTAGTTAGTAACAATATTTAGAAAACTATTGTAATTTTCAAAGCAGGACATAGTGAGGGCCTAAACAGAAGTGTAGGCAGAGGTGTTGATGACGAGCGGATGATTTTAAAGATTTTCCTGAAGGTAAAAATCAATGAGTGACCATATCCTGTGCTCTCCCAAGAATTTAGCATCTAGATATTATGTTCTCTCCTAACTTATGAATGTAGCATGGAAAATCTTGTGAATGGAGTCAATTCTGGTTTCAAATCTTTTAAAAGATGACAAATTTTTATTGCTACTAATGAGTCCATCTCCTGCATTTCTTGTTCATGAAAATAACACTACTGTTATCATTAGTCCTGAAAAGCAAGAAGTTCCCAGCAGCAATGAATCTTTAAAGGAGCTTTTTATTTTAAGTGACACAAAATCTAACTCATTGTTAGATATAAAAGGAAGTTTTATGACTCATAACGGAAATGTCCAGAGGTAAAAGATAACTCAACTACAGTTTGGTTCACCATCTCAAATATTTTCAAGGACAAACATGCTCTTGGTCCCAGCTCTGCCTCCTTCTCTGGTCAGCATAAAAGTATGGCTACATCCATTCACCAACTCTTGCTTTGTGGTTGCAAAATAGGTGCACTTTCAGATATGTCTGTATGCCTCATGTGTGTGTAATTGCATGTGCATATATATGCATATGCATGTACCACATGGGTATACATATGTGTACATACAGAACCAATGTTCCAGAGGGATGTGTTTGAAGTAGACATGAATTTTAAAATTTTTTCCCTTTTTTTTATTTTATTGTTTTATTGCTTAAAGGAGTGACTGCTAAGAAAGGACTGGAAGAAACCTCGAAAGATTTGTGTGTAGCAGCAGCAGCCACCTCTGATGCACACACTAAGGTGTATGAGCCACTACAGAGCACTGTTTCAACAGGTGGTTGACCTTGATGTCCCCCCACACACATGTGGTTAGATGCTCAGACACTGAAGTCAGTATTGCCTTACCCTTATTGATCCTTGTTTTCCTGACTTGTAAATTCAGGGTGATAACTATCTTCCTTAGAAGGTTGCAATGAGCGCAGACTAAATGTGACAGTATCTGTAAAATGTTTAGTACATTTCCAGGTTCAAGAGGTACTAATAAATGTCATAGTGCATCAGCGAATATGTGGGCTGTGGCCTTGGACCATCTGGCTTCCTATTCCCAGGTCTCACATTTACTAGCTTTGTGATCCTGACTAAAATAAGTAATCTTTTTTTTAAATTTATCTTTATTGTTGAGAGTATTACAGATGTCACCCATTATTTCCCAATTGCCCCTCCACCCAGTTCCCACCCCACCTGAGGCCTTCACCACACTATTGTCTGTGCCCATGGGCCATGCATTAATGCATGTAAGTTCTTTGGTTAATCTCTCCCCTCACCCTCTTGCTTCCCACTTCCTTCTGAGAACCTCAGTCTGTGCCATGTTTTCTTTCCTCTGGACCAATTTTGTTAGATTCCACATACAATATTGTCTTTCTGTGACTGGCTGATTTCACTTAGTATAATAATCTCCAGGTCCTTCCATGCTGTCTCAAAGGGTAAGAGATCCTCATTTTTGACAGCTACATAGTATTCCATTGTGTGACTGTCCCACAGCTTTTTTATCCATTCATCTGCTGATGGGCACTTGGGCTGCTTCTAAATCTTAGCTATTGTAAATTGTGCTGCTTTGAACAAAGGGGTGCATATATTCTTTCTGATTGGTGTTTCAGGGTTCTGAGGATAGATTCCTAGAAGTGAGGTCACTGGGTCAAACAGCAGTTCGATTTTTATTTCTTTAAGGAAACTCCAAACTGTTTTCCATAGTGGCTGCACCAGGCTGCATGTCCACCAGCAGGGCATAACTATTTCTTTTCTCCCCATCCTCACCCACACTTGTTTGTTGATTTATTGATGGAAGCCGTCCTGGCAGATGTGAGGTGATATCTCATTGTGGTTTTAATTTGCATCTCTCTGATGATTAGTGATTTTGAGGACTTTTAAAAAAATGTATTTTTATTTATTTTTAGACAGAGAGGAAGGGAGAAGGATAGAGAAATAGAAACATTGATGAGAGCGAAACATGGATTGGCTGCTTCCTGCATGCTCCTTATAGAGGGGATCAAGCCTGCAACCCAGGCATGTGCCCTAATTGAGAATTGAGCAGGTAACCTCCTGGTTCATGGGTCAGTGCTCAACCACTGAGCCACACCAGCCTGGCTTTGAGCACCTTTTCATATGTCTCTTAGAGATCTGTATAAAATTAGTGATCTCTCTGTGTGTCAGCTTCTTCTCACAAAGTGGAGCTACTAATATCCCAATTTTACTTTCAGACTTTATGCCTTCAACAATCAAGTTTAGAAATAAATGACAGCCATCTGAGTGCTAACTGAGAAAAAGGTAAGGAAACTTTCCTTGTCAGAATCTATAGAAAATGTCATGTTTTATTGGCTATGGAATTAGGTGCTATTCTCATTTTCAAACATACTGTTTGTTTAGGATTAAGAAATAACTTTATTAGATTCATCTTTGACTGTCTACTTCTGGGGACGGGAGACTAGTATAAATACAAACTAAACCACATCCTACAATAGTTGGTAACTCAAACAGTGATCCAAAGAAAATTTCAAGTATTATTATTGTAAAAGGATGTTGAAAAATGCCAAGTGTTGAAAATACTGTTACTGGGCCACAGAACAGTTGTTAAAATTTTATAAATCTTCAGTAGAAGAATTTTCTGCCACAAACAGTATAGCTGTTATTCTTATTTCCAAATAATATCCATAATAGTGTATTGAAATGGATTTACCTTTGGGTTTCCATACACACTATAGAATTCTCTGATGCAGTTAGTAAGAACCTATCATTAAAAAAATAACAAAGCCACCAACAACAGTGAACGGTGAATATAAAAGTGGGTCTAGTAATTCTTTAGATTAGGAAATTAATTTTTGTACTGCTCATGAATGCAGTATAATAGATTAGCACTACAATGGATAGCTTAATTTTTCTTTTTATAATAAAAGCCCTTGAATACATTTTAAAGGTTTATATGCAGTCATATTAGTGAGACATTACCTAAATGTTTCTCTAATTTGTGTGGCATCTGAGAAAAACTACATTTAAAGCAAGGTGTTGGGTTAAGAGGCTAAAACAAATTTAAATTAAAATATTAAGATACTACACAAGCCTGTATCCCGAAAGCAAACTTCTACTATATCATTTCTTCACTGTTTTTACCAAGACTTAACCATTTCTTTTGAAGAAATGTTCCTCCAGTTGTACAATTCTTTGGTTACTTTTGTTATTGAGCTAAAGGGGTTCATTTGCCTGTGTGTATCAAACCACAATAAAACTCAGACATTTGCAGCAAAGAAAGCAGAGGTTTATTAGTTAAGAAAATGATGTTAAGACTGGAGACACAGGTAAGTTAGTGTCTAAAACTGGACTCTCTGATGGCCCACATGGGGACAGATTACATATGGGAAAATTATTAATCATGGTGATTAAAGGAGTTAGGCTCAAGGGCTCTACTGATAGTTGGGGCCAGGGTAGGCAGTAATTGATCATTGTATCAGGTTCATATGTCAACCATGGCTTTGTTCTTTCTAGTTCCTAGGGTGTGGTTGATAGGGTCTTTCAGCATTTCTGGGCCTGGGGCTAAAACACAAGTGAAGTCAAGATGTTATCTTTCATTTGAGTGAAACTGAAACAGGCTAGTAAGCCAGGGCAAGTGGAATATGGAAACTGAGACAGATAGTTAAATGGGCAAGCAGTTTACAGCCATCTAGTAAATTGCAAAATCCTATCCTCTGTAATCAAGGACACTTAAGAGTAAATGCTTTATACTTCTCCCCAACCAGAGGGTAAATAGCTTAAATCACCCTTTCAGGGAGTTAGCTGAAACAAATTAGTGCTACTTGCCAACCATATCCAAGGAAAGATGAAATTAAGACAATAAATCCCACTTGGCACATCAGCATAAAGCTGATGAATATTCTATTGAGATCCTCCCCTAAGACCTCCCCAAAACTCCCAGCCTTTAAAAAAAACTCAAAAGGAATGTCCCAGCAACCCTTTCCCTCCCAGGAATATGCCCAGGTCTTTCCCTTCCCTCTGTTCTTCCACCATAGGCATGCGTCTCCTAAACTCTGAGGGACCCCATGAGGCTTGCTACCAGGGGACCGATGGGCAGTGTCAGCTTGTCCCCGGCTACTGCCCTGACCCTGACCCCAAGGACACCTTTTCTCTGACTTCTCAGTGAGCCAAAGCAGCACAGACAAGGCTCATTTCTCCAGCGAGTCTCTGTCCTGTTGCTTCTTCTCTCCTTGGCCCTCCCTTGTTTCACTGTCCTCAGCTTTAACAAACATCCTCTAAAAATTACTCATAGTGTGAAATCTTTCCTGCATGAAGTCAAGAACCCACACACTACTGGCCACCCTAGACAGGCCAACTCCCCTTTCCTGTAGCAAAACTCTGTTTCTGTGGTCAACTGACCCGAGGCTTTGTTCTTAAGACAGTTTGATGCTGATCAGAAACCACTGTTTTAAGGGCTTAATGATTAAGGAAGGGAGTGAACAGGCAGGAAGGAGAAAAGGTCATATTTTTAAAAAATAGAGTTTTGCCTTGGACTATGTGGCTCAGTTGCTTGAGCGTTCTCCTGTACAATGAAAGGTCGCTGGTTAGATTTCCGGTCAGCGCAGGTGCCTAGGTTGTGGGTTCCATCCCAGGTCTGGGTGCCAATTGATGTTTCTCTCTCACATCAATGTTTCCCTCTCTCCCTATTCCTTCCTATCTCTCTAAAATCAACAAACATATGTGTGTGTTTTAAATAAAGTTTCTTGTGGTTACACTTTCAAGAGTTCTGTAAAAGTTAATATTGAGGTTGTGTTTTTGTTACTGTTCTAACTTCTTTGTTAGAAGAATGGTGTTTTGGACCACATCTGCTATTCTGAAAGTCTCATTAGTATTTCTTAATTTAAAAAGATATGAAGCTTCTTTAGTCATAAGACAAAACTTCTCCATTTTATATTTTCACTAGAGGTTTTAGCAGAAACAGAAGCCATTTTTTTTAAATGTCAGAATCCTGAGAGAATAGCTATTTCAGGAAACAGCTCTAATGAGCATGCCTTTCATACATTTCCCTAGGAATTGTAAGTCCTCCCTCATATCAGTTTAGAGGACCTGAAAGCCAATGACTTGTCATCGATAGTGTAGACCTCTCTAGAATCAATGATTTGAGTTACATTTCATTAGTTTCAACTAATCATTTTTTGAGGATTTAAAAATAACATCATCTATAAAAATTCTATATCATAAAATTTTGACATTACTGTGTACTGGTGTGTGTGTGTGTGTGTGTGTGTGTGTGTGTGTGTGTTGGGCAGGATGCTTACCCTATCGACTACCTTACTCAGAATAAGAAAGGCAATGTATCCCATGGGGAAAATGTGTCTTGAAATAGAATTCAAAACTTGGGTGTTCCATCAGCTATGCAATGTTGGATGCTGAATTTCTTACTATATTTGATCATATTTTATTTTATATAAAATGGAATGTAAGATGGTGAGAGAAGTTGCTGAGTTACTCTAAATATTAAAATTTTTGGTATGAGATGTAGATTGGTAAGATTGGGAAAGTGTATGCTTATTACATATATTTTTATTCCAATTGTTAGCAATATAATTATAAACAAAACAATGAATTTTCAGGGACTTTAGATTGTATGAGAGGATGAAAAACAATAAGTCTGTAAGGAAATATTTGGTTAAGGGTTTGACTTTCAACTGAAATGGAAAACTTCAGACACTTTCTATTTTAATTATCTAGGCTGTGATTCACATATTTTTTACTGGTATGATTCCAAAAATGTGTAAGTTATGTTAAAAAATATATTAGCTGACTAAATGATGGTTGATAAGCATGCAGAGCTTTGAAAGTTAGAGTTGAGAAGTAAGGGCACCATTATATAGTGTTTTAAAGTTTATTTATTTTCATTTGAACATATTTAAATCCAAATTTAATTACCTTTGATTTTTAAATCAGGCTTCATTTGGTTTAATTTCTTATTCATTTAAATACTATATTGGCACAAAATTATGAAGTATACTATGATTATTTAAAATCATTGGATTAGATTAATTATTGTTTATAACTTCAACAATTTCCTAGAAAATGAATACATTTTCTATTATAATATTGAATAATGACTTATCCCTAATTTTTTATAGCCTTCATTAAACAAGGATCTCATTACATTGTATTAGAGGAAAATTACTATAAATTAATAAAACCAGAACTCTATATTCTCTGTATGTTTCCTCCCCCCCAAAAAAAATGAAGTAAAATACAACATAAAAATAACCTATAACTTCTTGTTTTTAAATTTTTAAAAATATTTTTATTTTTTATTCTACCTTCAAAATGTCATTATAAACTAAGAAGAATCTTTTGTTTTTAAAATATCAAGTAGAGCCAAAACCTGTTTGGCTCAGTGGATAGAGCATCGGCCTGAGGACTGAAAGGTCCCAGGTTCGATTCCGGTCAAGGGCATGTACCTTGGTTGCCGGCATATCCCCAGCAGGAGGTGTGCAGGAGGCAACTGGTCGATGTTTCTCTAACTCTCTATCTCTCTCCCTTCCTCTCTGTAAAAAATCAATAAAATATATTTAAAAAAATATCAAGTAGAAAATGAGTTCTTTATCCATGTATTTACGAGTGAAAAATGTAAAACCTCGTCAGCCAATTAATAATTTTTGATAAATAAAAATAATAAAACATATAGAAAATAAGGATTTGCTAATGAAAGAGCTGGTCTGTTGTGGATCTTGGACCTAGATCATCTATTTTATGACTGACACTAAACAAGGACTTAAAAATATTTACTCATTAATTTATACTTTATTCATTCATTTACTTGTATAAGTCCAGGCAAACATTCACTGTTATTTTAATTTGATATAATTTTTATATGATGAACAATAAACTTTTTATTCCTTCTTCTCAGTAGAAAACATGTCAGGGATGAGAAAACTAGTAAATTAAGCAAGGGTTTGTTTATCAACAAAGTTGGGTGGTTGTAACAGATCATGTTAATTATGTCTGATGTGTTCTTCAAAAATTCATATGTTGAAATCTTCACCCTCAAAGATGATCATAATAAGTGGGGGCTTTGAGAGGTCTTGAGGTCACAGCAAGAAGGTGCAGCCGTGAGCCAGGAAGAGGGCCTATACCAGAAGGCAACCATGTTGGGCTTCCTGCCTTAAGAACTATGAGAAATATTTTCTGTTTTTTTTTTATAAGCTACCTAGTCTGTTAAATTTTATTATAGCAGCTTAAATGGACTAAGACCATTTGAAAATGTCTGATATAACTTCAGGGAGGGATAATTACTCCAAAAGAATAATTAATGTTAACATGAGAAACATTCAGACCTGTGGAAAACTTTTTGTGAGTTTCTTTGAGCCAAACTGTCAACAATTGCTGGGAAGCAGAATCTCAACGGATTGAGATTATGCTCCGAGAATGGCAGTTTTGCACCTTATTTTATACATTACAATCAAAAGAGGAGACCTAAGTGGGTTACACGAAATCCATGGCAGCTGGGAGAAAGCAAAGCAGGGAGACCTCTGGGATTGGATAAAAAGTAAAATGATAGACACATACTTCTTTTACTAAAGTGGTGCAGGATAGTGTCAACAATTAATAACAATGAGGAAATGGTGCCTGTGCTTTTTTCCAGAAAAAGGAAAATTACTTTGACATTCCAATGATATGTTATTATAGATGCAAAAAGACAATAGGCTCAGTTAAGGTAAAGATGATGGTTGTCAGAGAAGATACCAGCCTAGCACAAGACTACCCACCATAAACTGCTTTTTAGTTTTAAAAGTTTTAATTTCAGACCATCCTTTGTGGTTACTTTATGTCTTTGAGTTTGCAAGGCCGCCATGCAGGCCTTCCCTGAACTAGTCAGGTTAGCATGTGGCCCCTTTTTGTCCACATTAATGAGCATTCACAATAGTTGAAGCTCCTGATATTTGCTATTTACCTTCATTATGACTGCCTTGTGATTGGCGATGTGATTAGGTTATTCTATTTCACACTGAAAGCTCTCAAGTAAAAGTTAAGCAATACATAATTATTAGATGAACTAAAAATTATAAGCTACTTGATGCCATTATCTTTATTTTTTGTTCAGTAAGAACCTTAAAGATGTACAGTTTTAAGGGTTAAGAGTCAAATCAAAGGCTGCAATATAAAGTTTCAAAGATAGATGTTTAAATAAGGATGAAGACAGCTCATGAATCTGAGTAACTGTCTTACTTGTAGAAATAACATATTTAAAGTTTTCTTGTATATTATTTACATTAAGGACAATCAATCAACTTCCTTCTTATGTTTAATATTACTTAAATTAGAAACAACATGCAAGTATGTATTTTGTAATTTATACATTTACTGCAACAGCATATGGAATAGGATAAAATCAAAACTCTGAATATGACACTATTTTAAAATCCTTCCAGCTTTATGATTCTCTCTGTAGCAAGCACAATCTCAAGAACCTGCTTTGAAATAAATGTAAAATTATGAATGAAATATATTAAATGTAGAGTGGGCATCTTCAAGAACATTACTAAGATGAGCATATTACCTGTAGTAAAACTGATTTATGTTGGGAAAGATTCATATTTTCCTAAAGGGCAGGCATGGCAAACATTGCATCATAGTAAATCCTTTAAGAATTATATGTTATAATATTTCTGGGCCTAAGGCAGTTGAAAATATAGGATATAATAAAAAGTTCAGATATTATCCACATAAGCCAAACTGAAATATATCTATCTTGGACTTCTGTGTTTCAAATTCAAATTTCTATAGATAAATCACTCCATGCAATAATTACCTAGCAGAGGAAACATTCACACAAACATATTTAATGAAACAAATGATGGTGGTTTTTTATCATTTGCTTTCTCAATTTCATTGTGTAAAATTAAAATATTTGTCGATAGTTAAACACCATAGTTCTCAAATTACCTGTAAGTTTAACAAATTACAACAGAGCTACCACTGGAAATGCTGTTGGAAGATTGTTGGCACACAAGTAAGGAAGAGGAAGTCTAAAGATACTCCAAAGAAAAGGTAAATCAGGTCCTAAATGAAGGTAAATTGGGTCCTAAATGAAGCACAAACAAAACTAATCAAAGACAGAGAAAGTCAGTGCTGTGCTAAAAACAGAGAAGGCAAGAGAGACATTTGCCAGTTCATAGCATTAAGTAAAAGGAAGAGCTTAACAGGTGGACTAAAAGAGGCAGCCTCACAAAGAATTACTTTGAAAGGATAAAGGATAGATAAGGAAGGAAAGTACCCCGTGGAGATTTTGAAATGCAGGGGAAAAATAAGAAAAAATAAAATAACATGAGAAAAGTAAAATAAAAACAAATCTATAATAATAAAAGCATAATATGCTAATTAGACTGGACATCCTTTTGGATGACCTTCCGGACGAAGCTGGAGCAGCGAGGGAAGCCTGGGCCCCAGGTGCCAGAGAGGAGCCAGTGCCAGCAGCTGGGGGAAGGAAGGAAGGAAGGAAGGAAGGAAGG
>NW_005871267.1:1897825-1911880 GCF_000147115.1 Myotis lucifugus | reverse complement strand
GACGCTGAGCAGGCGCCACGTCTCCGAAGCTGGAGCTGATGATGGTGGGAACGCGGGTGCAAACAGGACAGGAAGCTCCTGGGTCTGCATGTGCATCACCTGCTGACCGGATGGTCCTGCCTCACTTCATGGCACAATGGGACAGCGTCCGGTCCATTGCAGACCCGGCCTGGCCTGGAAAGGGGCACCAGGCCTTGAGAATGAGCCCCCCCTGCCTGCCCAATGAGATAGGCTGAGGGTACCAGGGCCACTCTCTACACTCTAAACCTCGGAGTTCCTTATGTGCAGCAGGAGAGAAGCAACGAAGTTCAGCAGGAACATGAGTAAGGACGGAGGGAGCAAGGGACGGAAGGAAGGAAGGAAGGAAGGAAGGAAGGAAGGAAGGAAGGCAGGCAGGCTTACTCTTGCACAAATTTCATGCATTGGGCCTCTAGTCTTAATATAAGCATAACTACTTAGAAACCTCATCTTCTTTAATCTTGACCTTTAAATTTTTTTCCCCTTTGACTCAAATGCCTTCATCTAGCGCCCTGACTCACCCATCTTCCTCTCCCTTGCTTAATCATTAAGCCCTCAGGACAGTGATGCTGTGGTAAGCATCCAGTAGTCTTAGAAGACAAGGGCCTAGGTCTCCCTGACTACAGAAACAGTTTTCAATCTAACTAAAGATACTATTTTGGCCTTAGTTTTGTTTTAGCTCCAGACCCAAGGAAGCTGAATGGTCCCTCCAAACCCAGTCATTGCAAAGTTAGAAAGAACAACGCCATAGTTGACATCAGGACCAGATGCAAAGATCAATTACATCCTATCCTAGCACCAACCAATCAGTAGAGACCACAACCCAAACTCCTGTAGTCACTATGATAAAATATTTTTCCCTATATAATCCATCCCCTCGAAGTCTTTGGAACTTAGGTCTTTGAGCATTAACTTGTCTGTGACTCTAGGCATGGTGCCATCTCCTTATTAAATTACTACTTTCTTGGCTGCAAACTCCTGTTCATGTCTTATTGGGCTTTGATGCATGCAGGCAAGTGGACCCTTTTGTCTGGTAACATAAGCCCGAACTTCCCACTATCACTACCTTCCCCATGAAAATCAGTTACTACAGAAACGCAACAAGATGCTATCCAAATGTATAATAGTTAGTGGTTTATAGCCTTGTTTATTTTCAGAATCCCCACATTGCTTCCTTGATCTGTGAGGTAAGAAATCCCATAGAAAATGCCAAGTGCAAGCCTCAGAGACTAACCCCCTTGTCAGAAAGACAATAAATCAAGAGCAATATAATTTCCTGGAGTGAATGGGAGGGATATAGAGCCAATTTTTAAACCTAAATGATGCTGAAATTGTGGTCTCATTATATTCCCTTCATTCACTAGTCTGGTACCAACAAACTTCAGATATATCCCGGCAGATGAAAGTGTACTATCACAAATTCAAACAAATACTGCTAATAGCCTCAATCGCAGTCCCGGCTACACTAGAGAGTATTATTAACTCAGATTCCTATAGTTCATTTACAGCCATTAATTGGGCAACTGTGTCCTTTCTCATCACAATCAGGTGACTGAGAAGAAGCAGAAGCAATTTGCATCCACATGGTGTATTAACTTTCTGGGGCTGCTTTATCAAATTACCACAACCTGGGTGGCTTAAAACAACAGAAACTTATTCTCTCACAGCTCTGGAGGCCGAAGTCTAAAATCAAGGTGCCAGGAGGGTTGATTCTTTCTGAAGGCTCCGAGGGAGAATCTGTTCCATGCCTGTCTCTCAGCTTCTGGTGGTTCCTTCAGTCCTTAGCTTTGCTTGGCTTGTAGCTGCAGTCACGCCAGCACTGCCTCCCTCTTCACATGCAGTTCCCATGTGTCTCTGTTGTCTGTTTTTATAAGCACAGCAGTCATTAGATTAGAGCTCACCTCACTCTAACCTAGTTAGGACCTCATTTTAACTTACTAATTACATCTACAAATATTTCATTTCCAAATAAGTAATATTTTGATGTTCAGTGTAGACATGAATTTTAGGGGGACATTATTCAACCTCGTACATTTGGCATCGTTCGCAGTACACATTTGCATTCGTACTCTGTAATATGCTAGTACTAAGACTTCAACTACTTAGACATTCTAGATATGTCACATTGGTTGGCTATATTGTTGGCTATGTTATATCTAACATTATTGTTAAATGATGACATTTTGCTGTATGAGCAAGGCATAGCAAGAATCCTAGAGTCTTTTGTAATAGACACGTACTCGATAGGGTGAGAACTGAGGTCTTAAAGTCTATAAAATTTTAGGTTTAGACATGCAGGTAATGGGGAGTACAAGAACACAGTGTCCAAAGAAAAACAACAGCAACAATAACAAGTATTTATTGCATTTTCAGTCCCTCCCAATAAGACACAATACAATGCCATCTTGAACTCTGAATTCTGAAGGTGGAACATTCCACACTTGGTTAAACACCACTAATCTATTTATCAAAGTTGCACTTAAATTTATCAGTTTTGTAGAAGACCCAGAGAAGCAAATAATTCCACGGTAGGCCAGTCTGTGTCATAAGTAGTCTATAGCTTAGGGAATATCCTTGATGACTCTATGACTTTAAAGGTATGTGTGATGCATATAGATGTCATATGCAGGTTGTGGCAAGACAAAATAGAAGAATTTAGGGTTGTAAAGAAGCAAAAAGGTAATCATAGTTCAAAACTCAGCCTTGATATGCTACTGGACCCTGATTAAGATGGAGAACTTAATTATGGGATATCAAATAACCATACAGTCAGAGCTACTTATTATGTTGCATCTCAGACACAACAAATAAAAATTCCAGGCAACTGAAATTTAATCCATTATGAGTGTGGTATATCCATGATCTGGCATAAGAGCTGGGGGTACAATAGAAATTCATGAAGAGGTTGGCCAGATCCCCAAATCACCCACTGTTCATGCAACAATACCTTTCCCATAGCTAACACTTAGTAGTCATGTGAGAGTTTCCTTAATGCCAGCTGGCAGAGAAGAAAAGGCCCCACTAGATTTAAAGAAGGAGTATCTCATTATGTGTATACAAGATAAATTGTACTGTTCTGGGCCTCAATCCATAAAGAGGTGGACCGGACAATCAGGGATTAGGCAAAATCTTCCCAATGTGTAGAACGCTGGGAACTGCACTGTGTCTATCTACACTAGGTGGAAAGGAAAGTATTCTGAGGTCAGAGTATACATAGACACATGGGCAGTGGGAAATAGCTTCGTTGCTTGGGTTAGATTCTAGAAGGAGAAATATTGGAAGATATCTGAGACAAAATCTGAGAACGAGTAATGTGGATGGACCTATGGGAATGGGTTTGAAGTATGAAGATCTTTAGAAGGCATGGACAAACTATTACAGAACATTTACTATTGTAAGGTCATTAAACAATCAAGGACACAACTACCTATGGCTGAAAAAATGAGCTTATTAAGAGGGGACCAATGGGGCAGAACATAGAGATATGCATAGGCCTGGCAGCATGGGTTGCCACTCTCCAAGGTTGATCTCCACACTGATGCTGCTGAATCTCTGTCAATCCTGCCAGGGGCAACTTAAGAGAACAACATGAGACAAAAGAGCCACTTTTTGGTTGGACTGGTTGAATTGCACTCATACTCTGCAAGGAGCAGTGACTTATCTTGACTGGAATTTATACTTATGCCAGGTATGTGCTTGGATTTTCTCCCTCCAGGGCCTCAGCCAGCATCACTGCTCAAAGCTTACACATACTTCTGGGAAACAATCCTCTATTGGTTTCTCACATTTCTACAAGTCTTATGAGAACAGGTACTGACATCCTTTGTTCCAGTCTACCCATGATATTTGTAAAGTGAATGGCCTTGTCGGATAGATATTGTATTTCCCTATGGAGCAATGGGGAGCTACGTCTACTGCCTGTTTTAATGATTTGTGTTCCCTAAGCTAACAGTTTTTCTCTGCAAAGACCTACCCTCTCCACCGTGCATCAGTGTGAGATGATTGTTGAAGGCATATATCAGCTCCCGACCTCCCTATAAGATCAATTGTGGCCTCTGTTGCAAGTGCATAGTAGTTCAACTATCTCTCCTGCCCAGGAGAGAGAGAGAGAGAGAGAGAGAGAGAGAGAGAAACAGAGAAACATCAATGAGAGAGAATCATTGATCGGCTGCCTCTTGCACACCCCCTATTGGAGATCAAGCCTGCAACCAGGGCATGTGTCCTGACGGGGAATCGAACCTTGATCTCCTGGTTCATAGGTCAATGCTCAACCACTGAGCCACTCCAGCCAGGCTTTTCCTCACTTTTTATAGGTTAGTTTCCCAAGAGTCCTCCTCCATATGCCTATTGCATACACATTTCTGCCCCAAAGTCTCTTTGCCGGAATACCTATTCTAGAGCACTCTTCATGCTCTTTACTTCCGTAATACCACAAACCTATTCTTTTTTTAAAAAATATATTTTATTGATTTTTTACAGAGAGGAAGGGAGGGAGATAGTTAGAAACATCGATGAGAGAGAAACATTGATCAGCTGCCTCCTGCACATCTCCTACTGGGGATGTGCCCGCAACCAAGGTACATGCCCTTGACTGGAATCGAACCTGGGACCTTTCAGTCCGCAGGCCGACTCTCTATCCACTGAGCAAAACTGGTTTCGGCAACAAACCTATTCTTTTCCCATTTCTTTAGCAGGGCTCTCTGCCTCAGGATCTGTTTTCCAGGCAATTCAAACTATTACACACCTCAGAGATCAACCTGTACAAACCTCCCTTCTCCCTTCCCACCGCTGGACCTGCAAGTGCTTCGCTGACCTTCCGGACACTGACCCTTTAATCTCCTTTAAATAGCCCCAACTTTGAATTCAGACAATCTAATTAAATTATATCTTTTGATAAAAACCAAATAATATTCAGGGTCTTTCTTGAAAAATTTGGCTGCTTGCTTCACTGTTGTTTCTCCTTACTATTTCTGTTAGACCTTTTATAATTCTAATATTGTTATTGGTGATCCTTCCAATAAATTGGCCTTTGAGTTTCCTGAGCTTACCTTGGAAGACCTTCTCTTCCACCTTCTTCTACTCTTTCTTAGCTATCCCATGTGCCTATTTTCGACCTTGTCACTGCATCTAACTACAACACAACCTCAGTTTTAAGAAACTCATTTTTTATCCTCACCTCTTGGTGTGAACATGAAAATGAACTTCTCTGATATCCAACGTAGAAAATATAATTGATCTAAGGCTCCAACTGTTATTGTCTCAAACCCAGTAAGTGAGCATAGCAGGGATCCCCAGGCAGGCCTTCTCTGGAACGTCGTAGGACTCCTCTGGAGAGTAATTTCGGCAGGAAGACTGCCCATCTGCTTAGTTGTATATTCTTAGAATGGCACGGGAGTCTATGATGCTCCTGTCCATGTTTTCCTTCCTTTTCTATTTTGCATGTGTCAGAGCTGCATTGTAATCCTATCACTCCTGCAGCCTCCCCCAGTTTCCTCTTCATTTTTCATTTTCAAGAATTTCCCGTAATAAATATCTTGCATATTGGTCTAAACTAACACACCCTCCGATTTGCACCACTATTTCTAGTAGTCCCATTAAAAGTTTTTAACCCTACCAAGACTTGCAATCTATTAACTTCATAACCATCTCCTAACTTTCATTTTTTATCCGGTGTTCACTATCCTTGTTTACGTTCACTTCCTTGCATAACCATCAGATTCTTTTCTCTTCTTTACATTCACTCATCTTCTGGATTATGCCATTTTCCCCCATGGCTTTAAATACCATACTTGTGCACATGTACACCAAACACATGCTACTTACTTCATTCTTCCCCCTGAATTGTAAACCATGGAAGCAATTGTCACATGAATGTCTAATAGGCATATCAAATTTAACATGTTCAAAATTGAATTCCTGATCCAGCTGCCAGCCTGATTCCTTTATAATTTTTCTAATTTTAGTAATTAGTAATTAGCAAATTTATTTGTACAGTTGCCTGAATTAAAGAGTCCCATTTCTTCTCTCGTCTCATCACTGTAGCCAGAATGATCTTCTAGGAATGAAAAGTACTATCTTTGCTTACAACTTCTGACTTTTGTCAACTTGTTATGTCAACTACAAGAGAGGATGGATCTCTTTATTTCTCTCCTTAGTTCTGTCAATTTTTACTTCATATGTTTTGAAGCTGTTATGGGTTGTATCTTACTTAAGACTGTCCTAGCTTCTAGGTGAATAGGCTCTTTTACCCTTATGAGAATATTCTGGTTACCTTTGGTTCTAACCCTATTCTTAAATTTCATTAATCCAATGTTCTTATGCTTAATATTTGCATGGTATTATCTTCCGTTCTTTTATTTTCAACTTGTCTATGCTTCTGTATTTAATGAGTATCTTTTGTAGTCATCACGTATTTTAGTGCTTGCAATCTTCCCTATCTGATAATCTCAGACTTTTTATTAAATGGTTAATCTATTCATATTTAATGCAATTAGAGGTATATTTATATTTAAATATAACATCTTGCTAGTTTTTCTTATTTGCCCCAAATAATATTTACATTTTTGTTATTTTTTCTGCCTTTTTTTGTTATTCTTTCTTTTTTTTAGTTAATCCTGTATTTTTTAAAAATTCCATTCCACCTAAGCTATTAACTTTGTAACTTACCATTTGTCCTTTTTATTTTATTTTTTTATTTTAATTTTTTAAATATATTTTATTGATTTTTTACAGAGAGGAAGGGAGAGGGATAGAGAGTCAGCAACATTGATGAGAGAGAAACATCGATCAGCTGCCTCTTGCACACCCCCCACCGGGGATGTGCCCGCAACCAAGGTACATGCCCTCAGCCGGAATCGAACCTGGGACCCTTGAGTCCGCAGGCTGACTCTCTATCCCCTGAGCCAAAGCGGCTAGGGCCATTTTGTCCCTTTTAAAAAAGTGGTTGCTATAGGGATAACAAATATATTAATTTCTGCTTTTCAGCAGATTAGTGTACACATTCTGTAAGTAGTTTAGAGATAAAAAGGACAACAAAAAGACAAAGAAGAGAATCAGTGTAAGTGAGGGGCATTGAAAAAGTTTAGTAAGACATCCCACTGGGTATATTGGTCATAGATGAAAAGCAGAGATTAACAGGTGAAAGGTATAAGGAAAATAACAGGCAAATTCTACTAAAAGGAAAAAAAAACCCTTTAAAATAAAGACTATCAATAAACATTTTAAAATTAATTTTTGATGAGTTGAATTTTTTTATGACTACACTTTCCAATTGTCAACATTACTACTTTCTTGGATATATGCTATCTAAAATTGATATTTCACAGTAATTTTATACAGGTAGTTTTTGAAAATCTGTTTAAAGCTTGTCAATACATATTTTTAAATATATTTTATTGATTTTTTTACAGAGAGGAAGGGAGAGGGATAGAGAGATGAGAGAGAAACATCAATCAGCTGCCTCCTGCACACCTCCTACTGGGACTGTGCCCGCAATCAAGGTACATGCCTTTGACCAGAATTGAACCTGGGACCTTTCAGTCCGCAGGCCAACACTCTATCCACTGAGCCAAACCTGTTAGGGCAAAACTTGTCAATATTTTAAGTACACTTTTTTGTTTACTAAATATTGTAATGTAATTAAAAATTATTTATTCATTTTTTCAAACTCATAATTACACACACGTACAAATTTAAATTTTCAAATGCTATATCCAAATGTTTTTATTTGCAGAATAAATAATAAAATAAATATTCAATATAACTTATGATCATTGTCATGTCCTATATATTTTACTTAAAGTGTTTTTATTTTCAAATAACATTTTAACACTGGTGATTTTTTAAAGAAAATTCTAATAATTGTATGGTCACATTCCTTGGTGTTTCATTGCAAAACTAATGTGTATTCAAATTTCCTTTTTTGGTGGCTATTTCGATTTTACCAAAAGGAATCACTGGTAGATTGAAGGCAGAGGAGAGATTGAAACTCTATGTTAAAAAAATGATAACACTCTAAAATTTAGAGTCTAAATAGAGCATGTAATAATCCCTCCTTTAATTGCTGTAGAAGAAATTAGGTTGTTGACAGTTCCTTTCTTCCCATATCCTATCAGTGTTTCCTTCTCTTTCCCAAGACACCTAATCATCATCAATTCTACAAAAAGTGTCTCCCTTTGCAAATATCATAATGGCCCTGTGAGATTTTATTCCTAATCAAGGTAAAATTCTTGTGTAATGCCATTAGTTCTCCCTCCTTCCTTTTCTTAATTTGTGTAATACCATTAATTTTCCCTCCTTGTTTTTCTTAATCTGTCTATACCTCCATGCTGATGGACTATCTAGAAATGAGGTTCAATATAGCTTTACTGTGATAAACACACAAATAAGAAAAGAAATATAAGGGATACTAAGTTCAGGAAACAGTGTTTGAAAATATTTTTAAGTGTAGTAATAAGAGAGGACAATGAGAAACATTGTGTAGTCATACTAGATGTCAATAATTTATTCACACCTATAGTATCACAGAATAAAAAAACAAGCTTCCCCTTTCTCAGACAAAATATATATGTTAACATTTTACAATATTGTTTCTCAGTGCAGGAGCTGCCCCCTGGTGGTCAGTGCGCTCCAACAGGGGGATTACCACTCAGCCAGAAGCCGGGCTCATGGCTGGTGAGTGCAGAGGCAGTGGCGGGAGCCTCTCCCACCTCCGCGGCAGCACTAAGGAGCAGTGAGCCAAGTAGTAAGGAGCAGCAAGCAGGTGGGCAGTAAGGAGCGAGGGTTCCTGGACTGTGAGAGGGATGTCCAACTGCTGGCTTAAGCCCGATTCCTGGGAGCATGCCTAAGCTGGCAGGCAGACATCCCCAAGGGGTCCTAGACTGCGAGAGGGCGCAGGCTGGGCTGAGAAACTCCCCTCTCCTGCATGAATTTTGTGCATTGGGCCTCTAGTTATATAATAAAGAATAAAGGAAAGATTCAATGTGGAACCACATTGAACTTAGCTTATCATTAATAACTATTAAATGCTTTCTTTAAAATTATTAATGCGAACTATAAAATGATGCAAACAAAGGATGACCTTTCCAGATTTGGCAAAAGTGAAACCCTGAAGCAACTCTTGCCTTGGGTGCTGTGTGCTCTTATAAGTCTGCTATTTCTCTAATGGTTAAAAGTTGCAGTAGCCAAAGAGGCAACAGCAAGCACTTCAGTCCTGACATTTCCTTTCTTTTATAATAAAGGTATTCACATTTTGCAAAGAAGACTAAATACATTATTTTATTTGCTTTTGTTCTGGAGTTTGAGCGGTAATATAATAGGCCTAGAATCTGGCGCCTGTCACTTCCAGGAGGTAGGCAGCAAGTGATTTTTCTCCTTTCAATTCTGGCAACATACTGGTTACTTATGATATTTCTGACCTGCTTTCCAAAGAATCCAAAAAGGGTATTTTTTGTTGTTTGTTTCCTTAGCCCTGAAATTTCATATACAGCAAGTTTATCTTAAATAATGTAGTTTAAAAAAGAAGAAAGTATATAAATGCTGTGAATTTAGTAATTTTTCTTTGTTCTCCCTTTATAAGAGAGTTTATTTTATATAGATTTTTTGGACTTTTATTACTTTTATTTAAAATCTGAAATTGAAACAATTATTTTGTAGTATGTATAAATCAATTAAGCATGACAAAATTTACATCTATACTTATAGAGTTGTTAGAAGAAAGATCATACATAATTTCAAGGAATTTTTAAGTGCATCTTAAATTATGGTTATTATCTTTACTTATACTAATTCCAATTAGTAAGAAAAATATGTGAATATAGATAGAACACTGCTTGGAAACAATTTGAGTCATACAGATATTTTATATGACATAATATGATATACATATTATATGACAAAAATGACAAATACATTCTGAATATACTAGTTAAAGTATCTATAGCTATAGCTATATTTATCTCCATCATACTCTGTGTGTGTTTGTATGTATGTGTGTGTGTGTGTGTGTGTGCCTATTTGCATTGGATAGAATTTCATTGGAACATTGAATAAAAGTGGACATTCTTGCCTTGATCTTATCAGTAAAGTATCCAGTGTTTAACTATTAAATGTGATCTTAGTTGTAGATTTTTTGTAGATGCCATATTTAAGGTTGAATAATTTTCCTTCAATCCCTAGTTTCCTTAAAATTTTTTCATCCAAAATAGATGTTGAATATTATCAAATGATATTCTACATCAATTAACATGACTCAAAAATTTAAAATTTGGTAATAAGTGATTTATTTTGATTGTTTTTTCAGTTTTCAACAAACATGCAAACTGCAATAAACAACACTTGAATAAGTTGGGTTATCATTTTCCTGTATTGTTGTATTCAATTCAATGCAATTTTAGTACAAATTTTGCAGTTGTTTATGAAGAACATTGATTTGTTATCTTCTTTTAATGTGTTATCTAGATTGGGGATTAGAGTAATGCTCTCATAGAATGCATTGGGAGGTACTATATTCCCACATACTGTTTTCGATGCTATTCATTTCTATTCTGATATTTATCATATCTTTCTTCTTTAAGGAGAATATATTCTTTTATTTTTATTCTAGGTCTATTGTTTGTTTGTTCTTCAGGTATAAACTGATCTCTAATATAAGTATTTAGTCAAGTCCCAAAATTTTTATTTTTTTCCAGTTGCTTTCAGTCTATACGTATTATTTTTATCTTTTGAGATCTTCTTTGCTCCATAGATTATTTAGAAGTATGCTGTTTAGTTTTAAAATATTTGTTTTTTAATATAATTTCTTGTTATTAATTTCTAATTCAATTACATTTTGGTCAGATATATGTTTACTTTGTATGACTTGAATTGTTATCATTCATTGAGACTTGTCTCACGGTCAAGAATATTTTGGTAAATGATCCAAATATTGAACATAATGTATAATTCACTGATTCTGGGTGAAATAATATAAAATATTATAAATGTCATTACTTCAGATTGATAGTGCTGTACAAGTTTTCTATATACTTGATTTTCTCTGTTTCTATCATTTCTTAATTTATTGATTTTTTGACAGCAAGTGAGAGAGAGAGAGGGATGGAGAGAGAGAGAGAGAGAGATTTGCTGTTCCAGTATTTATGAATTCATTGGTTAATTCTTGTATGTGCCCTGACTGGGGATAGAACCCGCAACTTTGGCGTATCCAGACAACGCTGTAACCAACTGAGCCACCTGGCCAGGGCCTTATGATGATAATGTGCTTTACTTATATACATTACTGGTTTTAAATTTTGTAAATTTTTAGCATCTATTTTTTTAATTATTCCAATTATGGTTTTGATAACAATTCATAAAAGGTTGTATAAAATTTATACATATATTTATACAACCATACTTAACTCATTAAAGTTTGTGTAGGGTTTTATAAAGTGGGTACTGCATTTAAGTTTAGTTTTAGAAATTTCTTGGAAACTTTCATATGTAGATTTCAGGTTAAGGTTTATTATATTAGCTAAATTTTAAGATCTATGTCTTTCTTCATATATAGTTGTATATATCTTCATACACATATATTTATAAATATCCCAATCTTTTTTGTATATACAGTAATGTTATATTTCATCAATATAGTTGTATATATATTTAGATCTCTCTCACTCTTTCTATACATACACATACCCACACAGTAATATACAATTCCACTCTCTACTACATATATTAACTTTGATGTATCATAAAGATTTTAAAATCAATATAAGTTACTAAATTCATCAATTAAATTCATCCTCCACTTATGGCACACTGATTTGTATCAAAAGGAAATGTGAATATCCCTATCTCTTTCTTCTCTCACACACATTTATATTATTGCCAAATTCTATAGACCTCCAAAATACTTTTCTAAATAACCACTTAGAAATATATAAAATTCCTGTAATTTCTTCATCATTACTGCCACTTCTTAACTTTACTTGGTAATTGCCACCTCACTTTTTATAGTAAAATTAGAGAGATTTCCCAAACTACAAATATGATCATATCATTCATTTCATTAAATTGACTTCATAAAAAATGTGTTTTTAGTTAGGTATTAGGAGTGGAAAGTCTGGTAGATTTTGAAAATAAGGATGTGGGTAAATCTGAGGATAGTGGGGAATAAATTAAAAAAAAATTCTGACATTAATTTGAAAATTAGTAAATAATTAAATAATGGAAAGACTCTGTCAGAGCCAGCTGAAAATTTTGCCAAGATATTAAATCAGTATCAATTCAATGCTATAAAAATTAATATGAATCTATAAAAATTCATATGTATGATATATACATACCTATAAGGTTTTAAACATTATCCTGAATTTCTTTCAATAAGTAATCTATAAGATTGTGTAATGATTCTTCATATCTGTCATTCTACTGAAATTGTTTTTTTTATCTCCCATCATCCTAAATTTTTGTACAAACATATTATATGGATAATTAGAACATATCTCCTGTTTAGGGAAGAGTCTAATAACCCTCCAAGTCTAAAATATAATAAAGAAGTTTGATGTGAAACATAGGAATAACTGGCCAGCTCTTCTCTGTGGGAGACTCTCCTCAGTAAGGTATACAGTCATACATTTCAAATTATTTGAACTGTTATTAATATCTAATAGCAGTATACAGATAAAGCCAAAAAAAGGAAGCTACCCTTGTGACTTCACTTTTTCTTGGCCAAGCAGTCTTTTGGAAAACAATTATCTTAATTAACTCAAGTAATGGTTTGCAGATGCCAGAACCTAAGGTAGGAAGGCCCCATGCTGGGAACACTAGATTCTGTAGTGTATACCTCATCAAAGGCTTTTTAGCAGCAGGTGTGATATGCAGAACTTCCACCAAAAACATTGGAAAAGTTGAACTAGGATATTTGAGCTCTATCCTTTAAGATGAACATCATTTGATATATCTAAATAATGATTCTTGGAAAGTGACTTACAGTAACTTCTGACTATAAAAGTTCAAAGTTTGCAGTTCCCCTTTAAATAAATTAATTCAACCTCTGGAGGAGTTTGATGAATTCTTTTTAGAGACAGTGAACAATAATACAATTGCTTTGAGGCAGTTTTTGGAAGGCACCCATTCTGAACTTAAAAGGAATTGGGATATCACATTGAAAGAATGGTATGTTATGACTAATATGCCTGAGAATGAAAAACAATACATATGTATTAAATTATATTAAGTACAAAAATAATGAACTATCATTCTATTAGATATATGGATCAGATATGGCTCACTCAACTTTAAGTAAAGATCAAAGGAAAGTATATGAATTCATGAAAAATCAAATATCCATGTAAATGTAAGATTAAATAGCCTACCTTATCATATGGTTCTTGATTAATTGGGATGATTATACACACATGAAGAACAGACATTTTAAGTGGCTGAAAATATGTACTTTAAATATTTGTTCAAATTGACATTTTTATATTATCTACTAGAGGCCCAGTGCATGAAATGTGTGCACGGGTAGGATCCCTAGCGACTGCCGGCTGCTGGCCAGGGCCTCCCTTCCCTGGCTGCCAGCTGCTGGCCAGGGCCTTCCTTCATTCTGCACCACCCCCTGGTGGTCAGCGCATGTCATAGCGAGCAAACTCCTGGTCGGTCGAACTCCTGAAGGGACACTTTGCTTATTAGGCTTTTATATATATACTAGAGGCCCGGTGCACAAAAATTTGTGCACTGGGGGGGGGGAGGAAGGAGGGGTCCCCCAGCCTGGCCTGTGCCCTCTGGCAGTCTGGGACCCCTCGGGAGATAACGACCTGCTGGCTTAGGCCTGCTCCCGGGTGGCAGAGGGCACGCCCAATCCCTAGGTGCAGCCCCTGGTCAGGCTCAGAGCAGGGCCGATAGGGGAGTTGGGGCACCGCCCCCCTGTCACACACAGAGCAGGGCAGATCAGGAGGTTGGGGCGCTGCACCCTGTCACACTCAGGGCAGGGCCAATGGGGAGTTTATGGTTCTCCCCCGTCACACACAGAGCAGGGCCCATGGGGGGGGG
>NW_005871267.1:1835457-1897525 GCF_000147115.1 Myotis lucifugus | reverse complement strand
GATCAGGGGGTTTGGGCGCTGCCCCCTGTCACGCTGATCCCGGTGCCAGGAGGCATATTACCCTTTTACTATATAGAATAGAGGCCTGGTGCACGGGTGAGGGCCGGCTGGTTTGCCCTGAAGGGTGTCCTGGATCAGGGTGGGGGTCCCCACTGGGGTGCCTGGCCAGGCTGGCTGAGGGGCTGAGGGCCGTTTTCCGGCTGGCGGGTGACTGAAGCTCCCAACTGCTCCTTTTTTTCTTTCTTTTTTTTTATTCTGGGCCAGCTTTAGCTCTGAGGCCTCGCTGCTGAAAGCAGGTTTCTGGCCTTTACCTTCTGTATTTGATACAATGTTGAGGTTAGGCTGGCTGAAGGCCGGCTGACTGAAAGCCGGTTTCTGGGGTTTTGTTTAGCTTCTATATTTGCAACATAGTTGCTTAGAGTTGCAGCTGAGAGGCCGGCGGGGAACGTTGGAGTCCGCCATCACTGGAGCAAGCAAGCCTCCCTGTTCGCTTCAGTGCATGGCTGCTGGCCGCCATCTTGGCTGACAGTTATTTTGCATAGGATATGCTGATTAGCCAATGGGAAGGGTAGCAGTCGTACGCTAATTACCATGTTTCTCTTTTATTAGTGTAGATAGATGCGCTTCTGGAATTTAATCATAATTCTTAAAATATGTATTTTTACCATCTAAAGGGCCCTGCACACAAACTGTCATTTTAATGTATTTAAAATGTCATACTCCGGAGTATAATTTTCATTGTAACCTTTTATTCTATTTCTTATTATGGTAGTTATTGTATACCAGTAAAAAAACATTACATACTCACTATGTGGATATTCTGTATGAATTACAGAAAAAGGGCTGATAACAAATGAGCCTCTCTTTATGTGTCCAGCACACTGCACTTGCCATGCTATCATACTGTATGTGTGTGTGTGTGTTTTTTTTCTTGGAGAAGGTACTTGACTTCAATACTGCATCTATCTTTGCAATAACTATTTTTTGGTTCTGAACATACAACCTTAATCTTTAATCTTAAAAGTATTGGAATTCAATTCATATTGTTGAATGATTCACATGTAGTACCCCGGGTGTGGGTATACATTAAAGTACCCTAGATTATATAACCTAGGTTAAAGTAAATAGCAAACTAAACAAGAGGTGCTAGGGAGTTTGATTTAAAATGATGACATAGCCCTAACCGGTTTGGTCAGTGGATGGAGCGTTGGCCTGCAGACTGAAGGGTCCCAGGTTTGATTCCGGTCAAGGGCATGTACTTTGGTTGTGGGCACATCCCCAGTAGGGAGTGTGCAGGAGGCAGCTGATCAATGTTTCTCTCTCATCGCTGTTTCTAACTCTCTATCCCTCTCTCTTCCTCTCTGTAAAAAATCAATAAAATATAAAAAAATAAATAAAATGATGTCATAGTTGAAAGAAAGGGATTTGCCAAAATATGAAATATGAAAAATGATGCTGATGTATAAGAATGATGATACTGAGATAGATATAATAACAGGGAAACCACTTATGGTGTGGTGATTGAAAAGTTGAAGACACGTTTGAGGCATGTGGTTTGGAGATAATGGTGAGTTATTTAGTGGAAATGCTCTAATACATTGCTTTTTTCCCCCATCTTTTGTATTTGTTGATATTTATACCAAAATGTGGGATGTTGATTCCGAGTACATTGTCTCTCAAAACTGAAGAATGAAGTTACAGACAAAAACAGCAGAACTGAAGTTGAATGGGAGAAGGCAGTCCAGGAAGAGGTGTTGCTGGATACATTTTAAAAGTGGGATTGGATTGAAGAAGTGAGGTAGGACTGGACATATAAATTTAGGTTTATTGGTGGTTTTATTTTTTAACATATTAAGGAATGTGTAATGTTTTAAGAGAAAGTGGCACCTGAAAAGAGAGTGTGTAGATAGCAACAAAGGTCCTAAATATGGGGAAAGTTCATACCAAAGGTTCAAAAGCACAGAAATAAAGGAGACAGACACTAGCATTAAAGAAATTGTGCAGGTGCAGAAAGCAGTAAGCGCTTCTATTTGGCTCCTTTGGAAATTGAGGCAAGTTATATAAATGGAGAGCCAATGGGTAGAGGACTGGGATTGAAAATTTCAAATATGATGATTCTAATCATTTTGCCTTGGGCATGAAATATTTAGTATCACTTTGTGTGGCCTCACAGTCTGTCAGCACTTTTGTTTTTTTCAAGGCCTAGGAAGAGCTGAAGCAGGTGGAATAAGGAGAAGAAATATGTAGAGATTATTATTTTGCGAGCTGAGAAAAATGGCTTTGTTCTGGTTGAACTTGGCATGAAATTTGCGTTACTTTAGACTCATTCAATCTCATATCTTTAATCTTAAAATCAATGCGATTTGCAGCTCCCGGGACCCCAGAGTTCTGATTGCCATTTTCTCTTTTGTACTTTTAAAATGCTTAGCCGTGGGGATTCTGTTTTTAGATAAGCCCCAATTCCTTCAAAATAGACAGTGAAAGAGCAGAGTATTATAAATAATGACAATGTAATGTGTTTGAACTTCAGAGAAGAAAATGTCTGGTTGAAGAATTTATATTTTTTTATGTCACTCTGAAAACACTCAAAATGAATAGCCCTTCAGTCTCATTATGACTTTAGGTCAGTATATACTTCTTAAGGAAACTGAAAAATAATAAAAATAACTACATGCATCATTTCAAATAAAACTCTTCCTTGTGATCAATTCTATTAGCAACTCAAAAGTATAATACACACACACACACACACACACACACGCACACACACACAGTATGCTTTGTCTTAAAATCACAAATAATAAAGATCCATGTTTTATGATTAATAGATTGCTGCAAAGCCATTTATCATATATAGAATAGTCAGTTGTTACTCAGGAAATATACCAATGCATTATTTGTTAGAGAAGTTTCTGGTTGTTTGTTGATTTGTTTGTTTGTTCTTTCCAATTACTCTAAAAAAATACCGCCAGTGAGTTAGAGGAAAAAGCCGGAAGCAGGTGTGGGCAGAGGGAGCATTTGAGCTGCAAAGTAGTCCCACAAGGAACTCTGGAGCTGAAATGGCAATTCAGCATCATCCCAGATTGGAGTAAAGAAAGACACTTTGTATTCCACTCTCCTGGTTGGATGTGATCTGCCCCATGGAGGGAGTTTGCTTTGGGAGCAATTCCTGAACATGAACTTAGTCCTGTGCTACCACAAGGCAGCATTTCCTGCAGCATCAGCGAGTCTCTCAAAATTAAAGGAGGCATCTAGGTCGTATATCATCTAGAAAAACATTGATAAAACTGTATTTCATGGGACGATTCCTTGCCATTTTCAAAACCTTGCCTTTCAAATCTATTTTTTTAAGGAAATGGTCCCTCTATTTTCTGTGGTGGACCAAAGAGGGCTGTTAATTCTTTAGCATTTATCCTATCAAAAAGTGAAATTATTTTACCCTTCTCTTGATTCTGAAGTGGCCTAAGGATGCTTTTACCAATAAAACCCAGAGAGTGTAACACCATGCCAATTCCAGGCCCAGCCTTTAAGAAGATGGGCATCTTTTTGCTTGTTTCTTAAAGGACTGACAGCCATGTGAGAAGTCCAACTTACTGAGGAAGACACATGGATATCTCACGGATACCCTGATACCTCTTGGAGAAGATGAGAAGCACAATGGAGATCAGTATTACAATGTGACCACCAGAAATCAAGACACACGAGAGTGGAACCCAACATGTAATTGGATGGCCTAGCCCCCGCTGCTATAGCTAATGCCACTTCAGTGAGAGATAAATTGGCCAGCAGAGTCCTTCCTGATTTCCTTGCCCACAATATTTTGAAGGATTTATTGATATTTTAATAACAAAATTGTAGGGTAGCATTAATTCAATAGATAACAGAATACTCCCTTTCTTCTATCTTTCTAGCCGACTGGTTGTGTTGCCTTGATGGACATCAGGGATTCAGAAGTTATGGTAGGCTAGATTTGATAATTTATTCTGAGCCATGTGAACACATAAAGGCTTTAGAAGGTATAAATCAAAAACATTACTGGGATGATGTAAGCAAGATGGTTGTAGTAAAATTGTGGGTTGTATAATCAACATACAATAATCACTTAAAACAAACTATCAATAAAGCAAATAAACAGTAGTAACAAAAAGAATAAACTACTTTAGAATAAACAACCAAAAAGGTGAAAGACTTGTGTACTGAAAACTATGAAACAATGGTGAAATTTTAAAAAGATGCAAAAAAATGTGAAGATGTTATGTGTTCAAGTATTTGGAAACTTAATACTTTTTAAATGCCCTACTACTCAAATTGATCTACAGATTCAATACCTTCCCACTCTAAATCCAAAAGGCATTTTTTACATATGCACAAAAATGTCTTACACCCTGACCCATGTGGCTCAGTTAGATGGAGCATAGTTCTGTACACCAAAAAGTCATGGGTTCATTTCATTTCCTGGTCAGAGCGCATACCTAGGTTGCAAATTCGATCCCCAGTCAGGGTGAGTATGGAAGCCAACTGATAATGTTTCTCTTCTCTTCTCTTCTCTTCTCTTCTCTTCTCTTCTCTTCTCTTCTCTTCTCTTCTCTTCTCTTCTCTTCTCTTCTTTCTAAAAATCAAAGGACATGTCCTTGAGTAAGGAATAAAAAACAAAACAAGCACACAAACAAAAATTCCACAAAAAACAAAACAAAACAATAACAACAGTCTTGCAATTTATATGGAACCACAAAAGTCCCAAACAGCCAAAGTAATCATGGGAAAGAACATAACTGGTAGCATGACACTTCTTGACTTCAAACTATGTAACAAAGCTATTGTAATCAAAACAGTATGGTAATAGCATCAAGATCAACATATAGACTAAAGGAACACAATCAAAATTCTGGAAATAAACTCACACATATATATTCAATTAATCAAAGGCACCCAGCATACACAATTGAAGAAGGCAAATGAAAAATGGATATCCATATGCAAAAGAATGAAATTAAAATCTATATCTTATACCATATACAAAAATCAACTCAAAATTGATTAAATATTCCAATATAAGATCTGAAACTATAAAACTCCCAGAAGAAAACATAGGGGGAGAGCTTCTTGACATTTTTCTAGGCAATGACTTCTTGGATATGACACCAAAACATAGGTAACAAAAACAAAAATGGACAAGTGGACTATATCAAACTAAAAAGTTTCTGCACAGCAATGGAAACAATAAACATTTTAAAATCAATGCAGAGTAGGAGAAAATATTTTCAAACCCTATATCTGATAAGAAGTTAATATACAAAATATATAAGGAATTCCTATAACCCAATAACAAAAACATATTTTTAGATTAAAAATTGGGCAAAAGACTTAAAAGATATTTATCCAAAGACATACAAATGGACAACAGGCATATGAAAATACTTAGCATCACTACTAAATAGAGAAATATAAATCAAACCACAGTGAAATATCACCTCACACCTATATCAGGATGTCTATTCTCAATAAAACAAAAGACAGATGTTGAGAATGTGTAGAAATTGGAAAATTTAGATTATCTTGGAGGAATGTAAATTGGTATAGCCACCATGGAAAAAGTAATGTACTTACTCGAAAGAAAAAAAGAAAGAGAGAGAGAGAGAGAGAGAGAGAGAGAGAGAGAGAGAGAGAGGGAGAGAGAGAAAGAAAAGAAAGAAAGGAAGAAAGAAAAAAAGAAAGAAAGAAAGAAAGAAAGAAAGAAAGAAAGAAAGAAAGAAAGAAAGAAAGAAAGAAAGAAAGGAAGGAAGGAAGGAAGGGAAGAAGGAAGGTAGGAAGGAAGGAAGGAAGGAAGGAAGGAAGGAAGAACAGATGACACAATCATATAATGCAGCACTTCTACCTTTGAGTGTATATACAAAAAGTTAAATCAGGATATTAAAGGGATATTTGCACTCTCATGTTTATTGAAGCTCTATTCTTAAGAGCCAAGATAGGGAAACAACTTAAATGTCCATTGACAGATGAATGGGCAAAGAAACTACAGCATATACTAGTATGTACAATAGAATATAATTCAGCCTTAAAAATAGGATATCCTGCCATATGCAACAGCATGGATGAGACTGGAGGACTCAGTGATAAGCTAGTCACAAAAGGACAAATATTGCATGATTCCACTTATATGAGATATCTCTTGAAGCAAAGAGTAGAATATTGGTTGCTAGGAACTATGGAGAAAGGGGAATGAGGAATTATTATTCAATGGGTACAATATTTTAGTTTTATAAGACGAGTCAGTTCTAGAGATCTGCTTTACAACATAGTGCTCATAGTTAACAAAACTATAATGAACACTTAAAATTTGTTAAGTTTAAAGTAAATGTGGGTAAATTTCATGTTAGTGTTCTTGCCATAATAAAAATAAATCCCTTCTATTAAATCATATATTGTCATACTTTCTATCAGCTGGTATGTTGGCTCTCACATATTAATACCAGTCTGCTTGGACAGCCTTAAAGATTTAAGCACAATTTAGTGTTTTTTGCTGTTTTGTTAACCTTAATGTTTGAAGAATACTGACTATTTTCATAAATCTTTGCTAACTTTAAAAATAAATTTATCCCATGGCTATTATATAATGCTAAAGATACTTATTTTAAATTTTCTACTAGATTAAATTTTCACCTACTTTCTACTTATTTTAAGCAAAAAAAATGCAGCTTTGGTGCATATGTTTGTATGTGTACACATCTCTTTGGAAATTTCAGATAGTTAGTTGACAATGGACAAAACTTTCCACATGGTTGTTACCTTTGTGTAGGAAAGGTAACTTGGAGACTTCCTACTTTTGAATATTGATACTGTGTTCTCTGAACATAGTCCACGAAGTACAAATAGTGTGTTTATTGTGTTCTCATGAATTCCCTTTCTCATATTAATTCAGAAACCAGGAATTTTTTCTGACCAAGAAAAGCAAAGGTATGCGAATAGGGATAGATTATAATTATTCTTCATCTGCCCTCTTGCTGACCCCCTTTTCTGTGCACCCAGTAAAATAAAATTGCTGTGGAATATAATTAGTTTTTTATATCAATTAAGCTGGAGCCCAGTGAGATAGAGAGAGAGACAGAGAGAGAGATAGAAGGGACATAGAAAGACAAATTGTGTCCAAGTTCTCATTTTATTTGCTGATTTTTATTCATCCTGTCCCAATTTATTTTATGTGCTAGATGCATGACCCAACTATAACAAGACATGTCTTCCAGAATCACATTGAAGTTAATTTTAGTTTAAAGTTTATTTTTGTAACATACTATTGTCATCAACCTTAATGTGCAAGAGCAGTAATATTTCAAGGAGAGTTTTATACAAATAAGTTGTTCTCTCTTTTTCAATTTATAGTACTACAGTGTCCTAATTCTTGCACTTTCTGCAGGCATATTTGTCACTGACTTGTGATTGATGCAAAAGAGGGCTATGTCAGTGTCTTTGGGTTGAAAGCCAATTCTAATGTATCACAGACACAGGAAAAAAACACACCAATCGTCACTTTAATAAGTATCTCATATGATTATTTTTTAGTTTTGAATATTTGGTAGCAGGAATTGATTTATGATAGTTACTCATATTTTTCAAAGATATGTTATTAGTTTTGCAATTATTTCAATGCATTTCAAAAGTTCCATAAAAGATTACTTAAACATTTGTTTTATAAAAGTGTGCTTTTTAATATTTTGTTATGGGAAATTTCAATCATATATCAAAGGAGAAAAAATACATTAATGAACTTCATTATACAATCACAAAGATTCAATAATCATCAAATTCAGACATTTTTTCTCTTTTATTTTCCTATCCACTCTGCCTGCTCCAGATTATTTGGAAGCAAATCCAAGACTTCATATCATTTTATATGTAAATATTTCAGTTTGCAGCTCTAAAAATATTCCCTGCTTAAAATGATAGCCATCATAACATTATCATTAATAAGTAATTACATCATGTAATATCTAGGCAGTTCTCATATTTTCTTGTTATCACAGAAATGCTATATTTTTTCAAAATTTAGTTGAATCACAATAGAAATAGTTTAAATATATTTCAAATCTTTTGAATCAGCAGGCCTCTATTGCAATTTATTTGTTGATAAAATTGGGTCAGTTTACTATATGAAGAATTCTCCTGCTTAGAGGATAAAATGAAAATGATTTAGCAGGCTTATTTTTCATCCATCCCTACTGTATCCATTCATGTACTCATTCAACAATTATATGGGTCTATATTGTCTGTGAATCTATCTGTCTGTCTTAACTAATGTGTATTAATATTTTAATATAGCTTAGAAAAAATAATGACATATATAACCCTAACGATAATAGCAGATTACACTTTGGTAATGTGATAAGGGTTGTGTTTGTGAGAGCAAAGCAATTATGGAATAGATATTTGTAGGCTTTCCCTCCACCATGCCAACAAAGACGGGTTTGTCTTTTCTTGATATTTTTTCTTATTTCTGAAGTGCTGAGAAAAGCTACCCTTGACAAATTTTTGAAGGGGATCTTTCTGATGCACAAACTGGAAGTCATGATAAACTGTAAAAAAAAAAGTGTTCAAAGTCTAGGGATGGAAACAAGGTATTCCAGGTGATGGATTATAGGTTCCAGAGTAAATTGAAAAATTATTGAATGTTGTAGGAAGCCAGTATGTAGTGATAAATTGGGAAACAAGTAAGTACTGCTTTCAGTGAGTTTGAAGGGCATGTTTAGTGGGAGTAAGAAATTAATAATCTGAAAGAATGTAGGTATCTAGATAGATAATGCTATTTTAAAATTCTAGTATAAGAGGAAGAGCAATTTTCTATGATGACAAAATAAAAATTAAGTGTAGAGTTGAGGAAGGAAGTTAAAGATTATAAAAATTGAGCAAGTCAAGGACTGTGAGCTTCTGTGCTAAATGAATTGTCCATTGGGGAGTAAAGTCTCCTTCAATGATGCATAGGCCTAAGATACAAAGAAATATTATAAACCCAGATATAGATACATAAATCATTTTGAGAAAACATTTATAAGCAGGTGTTTTTGTGAAAAATAAAATGGGGTAGAAGGTATATATAGTAAATGAGCTGAGTCCAAAAATGTTTTTTTTTTCAGGTAAGTTCAGAAAAACAGATTAGGAGAGGAATGGAAAGATAAGAAAATCTGGCTCAGACTCCTTGCTTGTGAGAGAAATTAAGTGTAGGCATGACAATGGATTCCTCTATAATTAGGGTTGCAGACAAATCTGTATCTTCATGTTATAAACAAGACTCAGTGAAGGGACACATTTATAAGAAGCATTAATTAAGGGACTAAATATGTGATTAGATTTAATGTAGATGAGTAGAATAGAAAAAGATAGAAGTATCTTAAATCTAGCCTTTCCCCCTATTCCCATATCTTGTTCTAAGAAGGAGCCATAGCTGTGGTTACTGTCCTCCTTGGGACAATGTCTGGTTCCCATCCTCAGATTCCTGCTAAATTGGTTTGGGGATCTGCCTGTATTTGAAAACCATTGAATCACTGTGTGAGATCCCAGTGACCAACCTACATCCTCAAGTTCTAGCATCAGCATAGAATACAATAATACAATAATCATATATATCAGAGGTTACCATGAATAATGACATTGTCACTTTACCCTTTGGATGATAAGAACTAGAGGCCCGATGCATGAAATCGTGCAAGGGGCTCGGCCCCTGCCACCATGGTGGCTGCCTCTGCCTCAGCCCCTGCCATGCCGCTGCATCCAGAAGTTCGTCCGGAAGGACATCCAGTCTAATTAGCATATTATGCTTTTATTATTATAGATGAGAGATTTCTTTCATTCTTTCGATATGTATTTTTTTAATTTTTATTATTATTTTTTTAATCAGAGAGGAAGGGAGAGGGAAAGTGAGATAGAAACACCAATGATGAGAGAGAATCATTGGTTGGCTGCCTCCGCACGCCCCCCACTGGGGATCGAGCCAACAACCTGGGCATGTGCCCTTGACCAGAATCCAACCCAGGACTTTGCAGTCAGCAGGCTGATGCTCTATTCACTGAGCCAAACCAGCTAGGGCTCAATATGTACTTTTGAAATATTTTAAAAAAATATTTTATTGATTTTTTACAGAGAAGAAGGGAGAGGGAGAGAGAGTTAGAAGGATCGATGAGAGAGAAACATCGATCAGCTGCCTCCTGCACACTCCCTACTGGGGATGTGCCCGCAACCAAGGTACATGCTCTTGACTGGAATCGAACCTGGGACCCTTGAGTCTGCAGGCTGACGCGCTATCCACTGAGCCAAACCAGTTAGGGCAGTACTTTTGAAATATTTTGCTGAGAAATTTGAAGGGTTGTTTTTTTGCCTACAGCTAAAACATTGGATTCAGCTCCTTGGCTTTTGAAATTTCAAAGATGCACATTGATTGGAACTAAACTTACAAGAAAAAATTGTTTGCAAAACTTCAAACCAGAATCCAACCGAGTGTCCTAATATCAATGTTTTTCCTTTGATATAATTTGATATTTTCCATATTTGACAAAGTATGAAACATATAAATCTATAACCTAGAGAAAGATTAAAATATAACAGACATTTTGAAAAATCACTAAGAACATAGATTTTTAGACTTAGAAAAAAATAAGTTTAAATTTAGCTCTGTTAGTTTCCAGGTGGAAAAATGTTAACCACATTTGAATATTTGTTCCTAGCTTGTAAAATAGTAATATTGTTCAGTTGATTGTTGTGATAAATAAATACTACATGTGACATAAATTAATACAGTATTTAGTAATTATTAAATGCTCAGTATCCTATCTAATAAAGAGGGAATATGCTAATTGACCCTCACACTGTCTCAAAGATGGCGGCGCCCACAGCAAATAAGGAGGGAACATGCTAATTGACTGCCCCGCCCTCAAAGGTGGTGGCACCCACAGCCAATAAGAAGGGAATATGCTAATTGACTGCCATACCTTCAAAGATGGCGGTGCTCACAGCCAATAAGGAGGGGATATGCTAATTGACTGCCACGCCCTCAAAGATGGTGGCGCCCACAGCCACAAGATGGCTGGCAGGGGAGGGCAGTTAGGGGTGACCAGGCCAGCCAGGGAGGGCAGTTGGGGGGGACCCAGCCTGCAGGGGAGGGCAGTTGGGGGTCATTGGGTCGGCAAGGGAGGGCAGTTAGGCGTCCATCAGACTGGCAGGGGAGTGTTTAGGGTGTGATCAGGCTGGCAGGCAGAAGCGGTTAGGGGCAATCAGGCAGGCAGGTGAGTGGTTGGGAGCCAGCAGTCTTGGATTGTGAGAGGGATGTCCGACTGCTGGTTTAGGCCCAATCCCACACAGGGATTGGGGGATTGGGGAATTGGGCCTAAACCGGCAGTCAGACATCCCTCGAGAGGTCCCAGATTGGAAAGGGTTCAGGCTGGGCTGAGGGACACCCCCCTACCCCCAGTGCCTGAATTTCTAGTTAAATATATATGCAAAAGATAAAGTAAAATGCTAAGGTTTAAGTGAAAGCAACATAGAATTAGAGCAATGTTTCCCAAAAGGTCACTTATTAACTCTAAGGATACTTATGAAATTTACACTAAATGTCCTGTTTTCATGAAGTTAAGACCTAGGGAACACAAAAAGCAATGATAAAATTATACAAATGTGTAAAATTAAAAATTCAAGGAAAATCCCTTAATGTAAGTAAAGGAAGAGGATTTCTGTAGTAGAAGATAACAAAGGAATCTGAGTTGAACTATATGTGGGTGAATCAGAATTCTTCGCTAAGGTCATGATACTTGAAATATAAAGATGAATAAGAATTAAGTAAATAATGGACGCTGTGTGTATAATTTATTTAATTGAATTTTCCAAAAGAACATGAGAATCATGTTTTCTGAATAATATTTTTCATAAATCATATACACACACTTAAAAATGTAGTTGATTTGAAGTTCTCTTATCTGAGCAATTTCTATGATAGAAAACAAGGAGGAAGAGGGATCAGTAAGAAAAATAAATTTTAATAGGATAAGAATTGAGAACATTTGCAAAAACAAGAGTATAAAGATACAAGTCTGAAGATAAGAAATAGAGGAGAGAAAAACAAAATGAAAATTCACTTTGGGAAAATACAAATTATTTTATTGGCTGAAACAGTTTTAAATGTGTATTGAATTAATTTCTTCCAAACAGATGAAACCAAAACCTAAACACTAGATAAGCCTTATTACAACTCTAACTCTACATGACTTTAGGATGATATCTATGCCAATCATACTGCGAATCTAGCATCATTCTTATCAATCACCATCCATATTTTCAAAACAACTTGTTAGTTTTTCCTACTGTTTGCCTTGAAAGAAACATGTTTTCATCATATAATACAATTAATTCAGGAAAATTAATTATTGTTTTTAAACCTTGTTGTTGAGTGGGTTAGGGTTCTTTACAAGAAGATTGTGTGACATGTATCAGAATTTTTTCCAAGACAACTGCCAATACTATTGACTTTTATTAAAGCTTCAAATAAAGGGCCATTTTCTTCATCACAAAATTGCAGCCATGACTGGGATAATTTGCAGCAGCTGCTTAACAGCTCTGCAGACTGGAAACTAGAGGGAGAAATTTGGCCGGTGGAATGCAATTACCCAAACTGGACCTTATCCAGGTACATAGGGCAAGCACCCTCCCATTCTTACAGATTGCTTTCACGTTTTTAATGGTCATAAAAGGATTAGTGCCCTCACTTTTTTCTACATCACTTAAAATATATGTAGAGTAGTCACATTAAGAGAAAATTAAAATTTGTTGTCTTGTGCTAAAAACATAGTTCTAATAGTATTATTTTACTGTTGGAGCATTCTCATATAATAAAGAGTAGACATATTTTGTGCTTTTAATGAAATACTGAATCAACCTCTATATACACACACACATATACATATATAGTACATGATGAATTACAAAGAGAATTTCTCTTTTTCTTAGGTTGTAATATGTTATTCAAATGAATTCATTTCCCATAAGGGTTATATATACTAACCTTAGATGAATGTAAAAATAATGTGCTTAAAATTATATACATAAAATCTTTATTTTCATTTTTTACTGGACGTTTAATTAGGTGTTTTTTTTCATGGCTTGATAGAGTGTTCATCTCTTTACAATCAATTCTGTTCTCTTCTGTACTGATTACTAGCTTAGTACTACTTTAGGAAATAAATCTCTGATATCTGGATTTTGAAAAAAGAAAACAAACAAAACCAGACTGATTTAGTTCCAGCTTCTGCCACAATGAGGTGAGAGCAAATTTTCTGATTTCTCTTCCACTTTGCCATGCCACTCCTATGAAAATTTTCAGACTCGCCGAAACCGGTTTGGCTCAGTGGATAGAGCGTCGGCCTTCGGACTGAAAGGTCCCAGGTTCGATTCCGGTCAAGGGCATGTACCTGGGTTGCGGGCACATCCCCAGTAGGAGATGTGCAGGAGGCAGCTGATCGATGTTTCTCTCTCATCGATGTTTCTAACTCTCTATCTCCCTCCCTTCCTCTCTGTAAAAAATCAATAAAATATATATATATAAAAAAAAGAAAATTTTCAGACTCTCTCATTGTATGTACTAAATTCAATAGTGCTTATTTTTAGGGGAAGACAATCAATGTTTTTCATTTATTTTAATTGTGTGGGAAAAATTAAATAAATATTTGTGCTAAGTAGTTTTTAAAATTAATCTTAGAAATTACAACAATTAAGGATTTTATGCAGATATTGGCCTCCAGGTGAATTTAAAATCAAGTCACCCCCCCTTTTTTTCCTTTGATTTATTCTCTTATGCAATATCTCATTTATCTAACTATATCTCACTTATATTTCTTTGGATACTTTCTTATTCAGTTTTCTGACTGTTATTTTATCCTCATTTAAAATTGTGTTTCAGCTCATATGTTAATTTGTACTTTTCCATTGTGAATTTCAGTTTGTTCTCCTCTACTCATATCTGTTATTCTTAGAGTTACTTTTATACCTGTCCAGGTCAGTGTTCTCAATTTAATATGATCTGAAATTTGATTCAGGCTTTTTAGTGTTCAAACTCACCACAGGAGGTTGGCATTTAGTACAAATTTGGTATTATTTCATCAGTAACTTTCTAAAACCTTTCTAAATTGACTTCATTTATAGGGGTTATTTCCTGTTTATATTTTGATTCTATCTCTAAAGGTTATATATATATATATATATATATATATATATATATATATATAAAATTTTAATATCTACAATGACTACTCTATTGCTCACAGTAATTGCATTACAAGGCAAATACTGAGAATAGATGAAATGGTATTTACTCTGTTAAAATCTAACTACACAGATTTAGTTAGATTTTGATTTTTGTACTTAATGTCTTTGCACTATTTTTCTACCTATTAATAGCAGCATTACATACACTTCTTTGTTTCCCCAATAAAAAAAAATGAAACTGCAGATCTGTTTCTTTTCAATGTTATGCTTCTTTCTGAGTTTTCAATTTTCTTTTTTTTTCCTGAATAACATTAAGTGCTGCAAGACACTTACCTGTTCCCTTAATTTCCTACGATGCTTATCTTCTGGACTTGCTGATTTGCATATGTTCAAATTTTCAAAGTATTTCCTTACATGATTTTAATCAAAAGCTATTTGCAGCCCTGGCTGGTGTCTCAGTTGGTTGGCCATCCTCCCATGCAGAGAAGGGTTGCCAGGGTTCGATTCCAGGTTAGGGAACATGCCCGGGAAGCAGGCTCGACCCCCGGGGGTGGGGGGTGGAGAGGTGTATGCAGAAGGCAGCCCATCTATGTCACCGTTTTATGTTACTCTCTCACATGGATGTTTTTCTCCCTCTAAAAATCAATAAAATATTTTTAAAGCGATTTTGAAACTTCTTCATTGCACTCTACTTGGTTTAATTTTTTCCATAGTTATTGTCAGAAAATTAAAATAGCCTTTATAATGAAATATTTCAACTAATTTACAGATAATCGTAAATAACAGTATTTTGGTTTGAAGTGAGAACCTTGAACAGTGATGAAGGGAATTGATTTTCATACTACCACTATCTTAAGAAATGTTTAAGAAGTGTTAGCCAGCTACTTTAAGATGATTTTTCTATTCAGTGCAATTACATTGCATGAAATAAATTTCTCTATATCATGAACATTTTTATTTAAATACTTGAATTAGGTTACTTTAAAACGACACCAAATTACCTATTGTATTCCACTATAGATTGACAAAGGTGCTAACTGACACTATTTGGAAGGTATTATTTTACTAGGAAAGGACTTAAGGAAACTTTTCACTATGAATAATCAATGAGGCAGGGATTTATCATTATCTGTTTAGTATACAACAGGCTTTCTACTAGACATTAAAGGTTCAATGTTGGAAAAGACAAACCATTTTTTTAAATTTATCCTGTAGCTTTCATTCTCTTGGGTAATACCCATAATTAACATGTAAACAGATAGCAATATAAAGTTATCTATGTTTCTATGTATGTATGCATGTAGGTAGCTATGTATATATGTATGTATCTATCTATGTTCATTATTAAACAGGTGCTGCATTAATAGAATAATGTGAAAGAGTGACTGCTCCACAAAAATAGTATTCTTTTAGATAGAATATCAGGGAAGGTTCCAATAAAAATATGATATTTGCACTGATGTTTTAAGGGAAAGAAGGGGCATTTGTGATGGTGGGAACATACTGAATTCCCTGGGATAGAAAAGAATTTGATGTGTTCTGGAAACAATGGTGATGTGGGATATGGATGGAGCTTACAGTGATTGAAACAAAAAATGTTTCAAGAAATAGAGAGGGCCAAATCAACAAACTGAATTACATTTTAAAGTTAATTTTAACAGTTCTTAGAAGAATATTAGGAAATGGTAATTTCCGAAAGAAAAACAAATTAGAAAATGCTTAGTGTAAATCAGATAACAATTTACTGTGGCTTGAACCAGGTGAAAAACATTTAGATATAAGTAGAGTGGGAAATCTCTCTGGCAATGGGTATAAGTAGGGTGGCCACTATCTCTACTCTTATTCAACACTAAAGGCCTGGTGCATGAAATTCGTGCACCTGGGCGGGGGGGCTCAGCCTGTCATGCACTCTCTCACAGTCCAGTACCCCTTGAAGGATGTCTGCCTGCCTGCTTAGGGCCTGATCCCTGTGGGGTCCTAAGCAGGCAGGAAGACATCCCCCTCGCAGTCGGGGGCTCTTGCAGTCCGAGACCCCTCGCTCCTTACTGCCCGCCTTCAGCGGAGGTGGGAGAGGCTCCCGCTACCGCCGCTGCACTTGCCAGCTATGAGCCCAGCTTCTGACTGAGAAGCACTACTCCTGGGGAGTTCATTTGACCACCAGGGGGCAGCTCCTGCATTGAGTGTCTGCCCCCCGGTGGTCAGTGCACATCATAGCAACTGGTCATTCTGCTGTACGGTCAATTTGCATATTAGGGTTTTATTATATAGGACTAGAGGCCCGGTGCACAAAAATTTGTGCACTCGGGGGGAGATGGGGTCCCTCAGCCCGGCCTGTGCCCTCTTGCAATCTGGGACCCCTCGGGAGATAATGACCTGCTGGCTTAGGCCTGCTCCCGGGTGGCAGAGGGCAGGCCCAATCCCTAGGTGCAGCCCCTGGTCGGGCTCAGAGCAGGGCCGATTGGGGGGTTAGGACACCGCCCCCTGTCACACTCAAGGCAGGGTTGATGGGGAGGTTGTGGTGCCACCCCCTGTCAAGCACAGAGCAGGGCCGATCAGGGGGTTGGGGCGCTGCCCCCTGTCACTCACAGAGCAGGGCCCATCAGGGGGGTTGGGGCTCCGTACCCTGTCACGCACAGAGCAGAGTCGATCAGGGGGTTGGGGAGCTCCCCCCTGTCACGCACAGAGCAGGGCCAATCAGGGTGTTGAGGAGCTCCCCCCGTCACTCACAGAGTAGGGCCGATAGGGGAGTTGGGGCACCGGCCCCTGTCACACACAGAACAGGGCAGATCAGGGGGTTGGGGCGCCGCACCCTGTCACATTCAGGGCAGGGCCAATGGGGAGGTTATGGCTCTACCCCGTCACACACAGAGCAGGGCCCGTGGGGGGGGTTGAGACACCGCCCTGTATCACCCACAGAGCAGGGCCGATCAGGGGGTTGGGGCGCCGCCACTGTCACACTCAGGGCAGGGCCGATGGGGAGGTTATGGCTCTACCCCGTCACACACAGAGCAGGTCCCGTGGGGCGGGGTGTTGGGGCGCCGCACCCTGTCACACAGGGCGATCAGGGGGTTGGGGAGCTCCCCCCTATCAGGCACAGAGCAGGGCTGATCAGGGGGTTGGGGCGCCTTCCCCTGTCATGAACAGAGCAGGGCGGATAGGGAGGTTGTGGCCCCACCCCCTGTCACACACAGAGCCGCAGGGCGATCAGGGGGTTTGGGCGCTGCCCCCTGTCACACTGATCCCGAGGCATGAGGCCTCGCGGCTCCGCTTATCCCGGTGCTGGGAGGCCTCGCTGCTCCGCTGATTCCGGTGCTGGGAGGCATATTACCCTTTTACTATATAGGATAGAGGCCTGGTGCATGGGTGGGGGCTGGCTGGTTTGCCCTGAAGGGTGTCCTGGATCAGGGTAGGGGTCCCAACTGGGGTGCCTGGCCAGCCTGGATGAGGGGATGATGGCTGTTTGCAGCTGGTCACACACCCTTCAGGGTGGGGGTCCCCACTGGGGTGCCTGGCCAGTCTGGGTAAGGGGCTGAGGGCCGTTTTCAGGCTGGCAGGTGACTGAAGCTCCCAACCGCTCCTTTTTTTCTTTTTTTTTAAATTCTGGGCCAGCTTTAGCTCTGAGGCTCAGCTCCAGCTCTGAGACCTCAGCTGCTGAAAGCAGGTTACTGGGGTTTTGTTTAGCTTCTATATTTGTAACAATGTTTCAAACTGCAAGCTCAGAGGCCAGCAGCAGCAGGCGGGGAACGTTGGCTTCCTCCGTCACTGAAGCAAGCAAGCCTCCTGTTTGCTTCAGTGCCTGGCTGCCGGCCGCCATCTTGGCTGGCAGTTAATTTGCATATCGCCCTGATTAGCCAATGGGAAGGGTAGCGGAGGTACGGCTAATTACCATGTTTCTCTTTTATTAGATAGGATAGTACTGCAAGTCATAGCTAGAGTAATCAGGCAAGATAAAGATATAAAAGATTGTTGGTTGGCTTTGGAAATTACCACAAACCTTGACATTTTTTAACTGTATTGCCTTTTATTATTGTGTTCTCAGTATGTGGAGAGATCCTACCCTCCTTTTATTCTTCATCTTTCATTTCTTCCTTTATACTCCTCCTTTCTTTCCCCTTTTTGTACCTCCACCTTTTCTATCTCTTATTTCCTCTGTCTTATCTTTGTTTTCCAAGAAGAAGGAATAATACTATTCATAAGGGAATTATTTTAGAAGTTTCGATATTATAAGGCTGATGGAAAAAAGAGATTTTTTTTTTTCTGTAAGTCAGACTGCAGCTATGGGAGTAATAGACTCCAAGTCCTCATATTTTTTACTGTACAGCCACTTTCTGATTGAGGTAATAGAGATTTTAGAGTGATGACTTGTCAGGTGAGCATATTCCTGCTGTGTGTCAAGTCATTTTTCTTTTCTAAATATGTTCTGATTAGTCATGCAGTTTCATTTGTAAAATCAGTAAGGAGTGCTGATAATTTTGATTTATATAAAGAAAAAATGATATAAATATTTAATATAGCATACTGTGAAATCCACCCAAAATACAAATATGAATGTGAAAAAGATTAAAGTTGAAAATAAATTAATTTAATCCATGTTGAATAAAAAATACAGTATATTTGGATTTTTAAACATGATATCAATGTTTCTCTGTGCCTAATGGTTTTTACAAAATTGTGACTCGTTTCAAATTCTCCCTCACTGTATAATTTTTTTTGAGAGTAGGGCTGAGATTAAAGCAAGTATAAATGATTATCTCATGAGGTATCATTTATAGAAAAGATATCTGAGTATAATAATTTAAAATATATATTTTTTGTGAGTTCAATCCAAGATATAAATTAGAATTATTTTATGGTAAGTCTTTAATTCAAGCTAGTGTTCAATGTATTAAGAGTCTGGGTGGATAAATTCACATGTAAAAATTAAAAGTTTCACTGCTCTCCCTCCTTCTCCCACTCCCTATAAACTGTGCCCCAAATACCAGTGTTTGTTGGCTTGAGAATTTATGTGATCTCTGTTTTCCCCTGCACTTGATGCTCTCAAGATAGGTCTGCTCATTTCACATTGTTCTTCATAGTAAATAACTAACTAAACTGCATCTGTTTTTCCAGGCTGGTTTTCTAACGTTTGCTAAATCTCCAAAATCACTTCCGTAAATAAGGAAAAAAAAATCAATAAACTGCAAAACACTCCCTTGGAAATAAGCAACTAATTTTTTATTTCTTGTAATATTAAAATATGGCCCACCATTCATGGTTAACTGTTCACTTGTCAACTAGGTTCATATACTTATCTGTATGCTATAAAACTGTCCTTATGTTTGACCTCATTGATCAAATTTTTAGATAAGATTATCCAATTGCATAACCAAAGGAATCTTAATATCTTCTCTCCTCTTTTCATATAATGTACTGAACTTGATAGCTAGAAAAAAAAAACCTTTACTTGTACCTCCAATTCCTAAAAAATAAAGACGATGCACATAAAATACTAAATTACTAATTCCATGTTTAAGTATCACTTGGGTTGTCTTATCATTTAATACTTATATAAGAATGACTGGAATTCTAATTTTGCAGTTTTAGAACATTTTTTATTCATATATCTGATTTTAATTGCGGGGATGTGTGTCTTAGCCATTGCAAAGTTTCAGCTTTGCCTAAATTATTTCTGTTTATGAGTCTTTCAGTAATACTAGCTTTGCTGCCATTGTTGTTTATTGGATATAGACAGTACCTTTCTTTAATTCTCCTATTATGTCAATAAAATTTAATTTAAAAAAGTATTCAATGTGTATCATGGCTTGGCATTACAGAAATGAAAAACCTTTAAATTCAGGGTGAATATCCATTGTTTAAAATTATTGTTGGACAGGCTTATCGGCAGTGTTCATTGGCTTGAGATTTCATATGATACCTCTGTTTTTCCGTATTACCCCTTCTCACTTCTCACCCTAATCACCCACTTAACTCGTCATTAAGTTCTCCTGAATCATTCCCGGGAGTACTAATGCCATCTCACTCTATTTTGAAAGTCTATCTAGTGTTCTGTTGCCCCTTATTCATAACACAGATTCAGGTACAGATTTTTTTGTACCAGAAATCCACCAATGTGCATATCTGATATCTACTTAGAAACAAAAAGTGTCAGCAAAAACCCAGAAATTCCACTAACAGTACCTTTTGCTATCCATCTAACAAAGCAGCCATATAATTGACTCAGAGTAATAGGTAAAAGCTCAATGCTAATTATCTGTTGCTTAAGTCTATTTTTTACACTCTTTGTCTTTTCCATGATTGAAACCCTGTGAAACATGAATTATTCTTCTGTTTCTTCATTTAGTAGATATTAAAGTATGCCATGGACCAGTTATTAAGCCAGAAACGAGTGGAGTTTAAGACAGATGTAACACTATTTGACACATGCATAGAATCCTAAGAAGAAGGAAGTCATCATATCAATAAGGAAAAGCTGGGTGAAGTTCCGGAGAGGAAAGTACAGAGTCCTCAGAGTCTGTGTATAGAGACTTAACCTAGTGTGAAGGCCCTGGGAAACAATCAATGTAGGTAGAGGGATTTTTTTTATTTGGTGGAAGAAGATAGATGATAGTGATAGCTGAGTTTTCCAAACATCATTTACTTGAGTAGCATCTTTACCATTTTGTTACATCCCTATAAATTGTATTATTATTTAATGTTTTATTTAAATTAACTCACTTTTTAAAAATTTGCTTTACACAAAACCCCAGTATTTATTAAGTTGACGGAATCATGCATTAAATAGTCTATGCAAATTGATGACTATACAAATTATGATAGTTTACCTGTGTCATTGTTCAAAGCATTTTAGTAATCACCATCATTACTAGTTCAAGAGAGTCGTGGAATATATTGTAGAAAAATGTGCTTGGTTCTGGCTGGGCTGACTCTCCCCTCGATCCTGAACCAAGAATCAGGAACCAAACAGAGCACAAGTCATTAAATGAGCAGAATAAGTTGCTACTTCTCCAACTTAAAATGTTGTTACTTCTTCACTTAAAATTACCCTACCCAGCACTGATGGAATGTACATGTCTGGTAGGCCATGAGAAATGACACTCCTCTTTGATATAGAAAGAAAATAGGGTTCTTTAAATGCATGAATTTCATAATTCACCTTTCCTGGTGAACCAGTTAATAAGTTGAATTCAGAAAACATCATGCCTGGGGTATTTTTCAGTCTTACTGATAGTGTAGTTCCTAAGCCAGGATTTATTAGACAGTCTGAAGTCCAAAATACTGAGTAGTCACAGTGTTAATATGAAAGAGGAATTAAACTATAGGCCATGAAACTTGACCAGCAGCCAGAGAATCAGGTCACCTGAGGTGTAGCCATGGAGATGGACCTAAAGCAAACATTAATTTGGAATATTGAAAAGGGGAAGGGTGAGAAAAACAAGTATCAGATGTTTTGCTCTTAGCCTATATCCCTTTCTCTCTTTCAGGTCAAAGATAACATATTCTTCTATGACCAAATGATGTGAACTGCCTCCCAAGACTATCAGTATACCTTATATTTGAAATACTTTGCATAGTCCTTATAAAATTGTTTTTTCACTATTGAATTTATTCAGCCTAAATGTACTGACCACCTATTATAAAGATGTTTGTGTTACAAAAGATACAAATCAGAGGACATGATAGAACATGATACTTGCTTATCCTTGTGGAAAACAAGGTTGCAAATGTAGAACAAATTGAAGGAGAAATTTCAGAGCAGCATTTTATCTCTTCCAAAGGGAGTAATCAAGAATTTATCCTAAATATTCCATTTAACGTCATTTTAAACAAGTCCTCACCCAAGGATATTTTTTCCACTGGCCTTTAGAGAGAGAGTGGAAGGGAGGGAGGTGGGGGGAGAGAGACACACATCGACTGGTTGCCTTCCACAGATGCCCTGACCAGGGCTGGGGATCGAACCTGCAACCAAGGTACGTGCCCTTGACCAGGATCAAACCTGTGGCCCCTAGGTCCATGGGCCAATACTCTAACCACTGAGAAATACTGGCCAGAAGTCATTTGAAATATTAACAGGATATTGTTGGTAGCCAAAAGACCTAAGTGCATCCATAGTTCCAACCTCTTCAGCGAGTCATTGAAGGGAAGCATGTCAGCATGTGAAATCTCTGTACCTTCCTCTCAATTTTGCTGTGAATCTAAAACAGTTCATAAAAATAGAATCTTGATTAGAAAAACAATTGATAGGATTTGGTGTCAAGAAGTAGAGAAATACTGGTGTTCTACGAACAGAGAAAGAGTAATATATAGAAGAAAAAAATAACTGTAGCATAACAAAGTGAATCAGCACAGGGTTAATATGAGGAAAGGCTGAGGTTAGTGGGGTCCTCTTCTCTAGAATGTCACTTACTGTGATAGAAGAACTGATGCCTCACCACCAGCTCTGTTTCCTCCAGAAAAACAAAACAAAAAGACTTAGCAAAGATCACATGTGTTCACCAAAGGCCTGCACATTCAGCTCTACATCCCACAGTGAAAAATACACTCAAGAGGTTAAATTCAAACTTCCCCAAAGCACTAGAAAATTACCATTAAAATAATACAATCTACAGATTTCTTCCTATGAATGTCTGACAGGACCCGTTTTGCTTTTTGTAACGATTCTCCCCCTACAGCTAGGATAGTATCTGGATAGTAGAAGAAATACTTAATGAGGATGGAAGAAAGTATTAGCTTTAGCCCATGTTTACCTGCCTCTTTTGCACGGCTGCAAGGGAGGTAGGTAATGATAGGTTAAATAAAACACATCTATTTTTATACATCTAAAATATATTATATATTGAAATAGAAGAAATAAAAATATAATTATTCAAAAGTAACATTATGTTATATGTTAAAAATCCAAAAAGAATATAGGAAAGATTTTAGAATTAGTTCGTATATCCATCAAGGTCATTGAATGCAAATCATTTTAAAAAATCACTCGTAGTTTCACATATCAGCTATGGACACTTAGAAAAAAAAACCTTTCTACAGAATTTTATCATTTACAAGAACATCAAAATATTACATGCCTAGGGATAAATTAAATATCTAGGAAAACTATGCTGTAGACCTCTATGAAGAATTAAAATGGCCACAGATTATTTGACACTTCTCCCATTAAGAGGTAATTTTATGTCTCCTCTTCATCTTGATGTGACTGCTTTGACCAATAGAATACAGCAGAAGTAGTATTTCACCCGTTTCCAGGCTCGGGCCTTAAGAGACTGGCAGCGCCTAGTTCCTATCTCCTGGAACACTTGCCATTGGAATCTAGCTGCTGGGAGCAAGACCCAGGGGCCCAGAGCCAACAGCCTCTGGGGTGTCTTTAGCCGACAGTCCAACAACTTGTCAGCAATGGGGTCGAGCCATTTTGGGAGCAGTCCCAGCCGAAGCTGTACTGAGGCAAACCAAGCTGTCTTCACAAAGCCCTGATCTAATTGCAGATTAATAAGCAATTTAGCTACTAACTGAACTTAAGTAACTTAGAGGTACTTTCTCGCACAACACTAGATTACTGAAAAAATGTTTGTGGATTTGAAGATTCTATATTGTAATAAGATTCTCTGCAAATTCATCTATAGATGCAGTATAACCCCAGTAAAAAATCCAGACACAAAAATAATATATGCCATCTAATTACATTTAGTGATATTTAAAACTAGGCAACACAAATCTATCATGCTAGAAATTTTGATAGTGATATTTTTTGGCTTAAAGTGAGATGGAAATGAAGTATACTTTCTTTGTGGTTGTGATATTCTTGGTGCTGTTTATATGGGGATATTTACAGTGAGAAAAACCAAGCTGAACATGCGTGACTTGTACTCAATTCTGCGTATTTAATACTATAAAAAAGTTTACCATTTTACTAAAGCATTATAGAGAACTATTTATAAAAATAAAAATATCCATGTAAAATGGTACTATTTATATCCAGCTATACTTATGCAAAAAATTATACATTTTTATTTAGTTATGCAATATATATTTTTGTTAAGGTATAAGACAAAGAAAACTAAAGTAGTATTTCTTCCAAGCAAAATTGGGCTGTATAGAGTTTCCAGTCATTTATTAATATTTAATTTAGTGGAAATGTGAATTATCACAATCACAATCAATAAAACTGGATAATGGTTAGACAGATATTAGGTTTATTATACACTAACATTTTCTATAATATTAAAATCTTTCATAATTTAAGAAAATATGAGATAAGACTGGGATCTCAATCTTTGAATTGTCAACTAATTCCAACTAACAAACGTGGTGCGTTCTCAATCCTAGGTTTGAATCTGGGTGCCCATTAGTGAATTGAACACACATCTTTATGCACTATACAGCTGACAATACTCTGGTAGAGTTCACAGATCTTGGATTTCTGTATCTCACTGCTACAACTGAAACACAAAGGAAGAAAAGACCAAAAATGTAAGATGACTAGACAGCTTCTTTCTCTCAGCCAGGTTAGCTAGATTCTAATGTCTTTTTTTTCTGTGGAAAATGGGAAAGATGGGACTATCTGGAGATACTTTTCAAACAAGACATTTTATCACACTATTATCAAGGGAGAAAGTCCATGTACAAAATGTTATAAAAAACTCCAGTAAAAGAACAGTTCAAATATATAATTCCTTTAGTCCTCCTTTAGAAATTCGAGCTGTATATCGCAGTTGGTTCCTTGCCTGATTAAACCTAGTGCTCTCCAGATGTGGAGTGTGTGTGGGAGATGGAGGAGGATTGGTGGGAGGGGGTGAGCCCTATATTGTTACTAAGATTAGAATATGTGTCTAACACATTAATAATTGCTCAGTAGGTGTTTAATAATTTTTAAGTAATAATTTTACTTTCATTGGCATTGGCTTTTATCACGGGGCTTTAATTTTACACATACCAATTTCACAGGTTTTGTTTTATTATGGTATTCATTCAACTGTGTTAAAACTACTTTCCAAAGATACTCAGAAGTAAATCAAACTGAAAATAACACTCAGTTAATCTTATAAACATATCCATGAAAAAAATACTTTTTGTAAGACTTTTGCTATTTTTAATCCTCACCCAAAGATATATTTATTGATTTTAGAGAGAAGGAAAGGAAGAGAGAGAGAGAGAGAGAGAGAGAGAGAGAGAGAGAGAGAAACATCTACTGGTTGCCTCCCCTATGCACCTCTACAGGGGATCAAATCTGTGACCTAGGTATGTGCCCTGACTGGGAATCAAACCTGCAACCTTTTTGGTGTATGGGACAACATTCTCCTTTGCTCTCTCTCTCTAAAATCAATAAACATATCCTTGGTTATGAATTTTAAAAACCTGTCTTACAAAAAATATATTTTTCAGAGATATGTTTACAAGACTAATCAAGTGTTATTTTTAGTTTGATTTACTTCTGATTACTTGTATTTTTGTAAAATAGTTTTAACATAGATGAAACAAAACCTGTGAAATTGGTATGTGTAGAATTAAAGCTCTGTGATAAAAGCCAATGCCAATGAAAGTAAAATTATTACTTAAAAATTATTAAATACCTACTAAGCAATTACTAATGTGTTAGACACATATTCTAATCTTAGTAACAATATAGGGCTCACCCCCTCCCACCAGTCCTCCTCCATCTCCCACACACACTCCACGTCTGTAGAGCACTAGGTTTAATCAGGCAAGGAACCAACTGAGATATACAGCTGGATATCCTAAAGGAGGACTAAAGGAATTATATATTTGAACTCTAATCGGGGCTCTGAGACTGACTCTTTTTAAGTGCCCTTTCTTATTAGGTATAGTTTCAAATTAATGTTAACATATATTTTTATGTCTTGCCTTATCTATGACTTTTTAAGTTGCATAATTATGCTTTGCTTAAATAAATGGGTAATGAAACTTTGGATTGATGTAAAAGATAGCCTTACAATCCAAACTGATATTCAGTAGAAATGTGTTAAGTGAAAATTGCCCAAACATATTTTGAGTGTGGTTTTATTTCAAAGTTATTCACAGCAGACATTTATAAAAATGTACTTATTATTTAAGGTGAGCTATATCTATACAGCAGTTAGTTATTAGAAACATTCTGGGTTTCTTTTCTACATATTTTTGTAACATTCCTACCACTAAGATCTATCAATTAAAAAAATGTGTTATTTAATCTGGGTTAGTCCTACATAGTTAGAAAAATGTACTTTGGGGATTTTTACTTAGAGTCAAATATGAAGAACTGGTTACTGCTGGAGGCAGCAAAGCAGACTATGTGAAGCTAAGATCTTTCCAAGGAAAGTAATGATGTGTTTTAAACCCAGTACAGAAAATCTGTGTCTAGAGTTACCACAATGTGGTAAAAACTCAGTTATTGTTAAAAGAAACATAGTTTATTGAATTTGACATAAATAAATTATTAAATGACAAAAAATCACAGAAAATTACACTTAGAGGAAGGAAAAAATGCAGTGTAAATATCAATGCATTTAGTTAAACGCTATAGTACTTTATAACACAAAGACTGAACTATATTCAAAGTAAAATTTTAAAAAAAGATACAAGAATGCTAGGATGCAATGGAAAATGTGACAAAACAATTTAACTTGCTTTATAAATGTATGAAATGGCCTCCCTATGGGGATGGGGAGGAATGGTGCTGCCCAAAATAACTTTTGAAATGAGAGTAGTCTGTGAGACAAGGCAAAAGGAACTATACATCACACTCTGTATTACTTGATAATGTCTTTTCCCAAGGGGTTATATGTTGATAATTCTACACCAACATTCACTCATACTGAAGTTGAACAATGAAGTCCAGTTAAAGGATGGTGGGAGCTGGATTTCTCATGGTTGGAGTGGGAGTTTATGGATAAACAAGGGGAGAAAGCTAAAATGACCCATATTGGTAATGGATTATAGTTAAGAACATCAGTATGTCTTCATGTGTAGCTTAATGTAGATACCTGTGATTACCTGTGAAATATTCACAGATATTCATATATACGCATGTTAACATATAACCATATACTATTTCCTTGCTCTGTCAGCTGAGAGGGCCTAGAAAAAATTACAGCCTAGTTCCGTGGTCGGCAAACTGTGGCTCGGAGCCACATGCGGCTCTTTGGTCCCTTGTGTGTGGCTCTTCCTAAGCCTTAGGAGTACCCTAATTAAATTAATAACAATGTACCTACCTATATAGTTTAATTTTAAAAAATTTGGCTCTCAAAAGAATTTCAATCGTTGTACTGTTGATATTTGGCTCTGTTGACTAATGAGTTTGCCAACCACTGGTAGTGGATTGCGTATACTAGTAATAATTTTGTTCCCAAGAATATTCTATGGGAAAGGGAAACAAGAATAAGTATAGAGGAGAAACCTGACAAGCACCACCTCACCCAAATGATCAGGTTTCACATCAACAGGGATAGATCACGATAACAGTATGTAACCCTGATATGATGTGATAAAAATTACACTTTATCTCTACTATCCTCCTCCAAAAAATATATAACCCAAGTATAGGCATGAGAAAAATATCCGAAAAATCCCAACTGAGGCACATTTTACAAAATACCTAACCAGTACTTCTCAAAATTAGCAAGGTCATATTTACTTAATAGTCCAAGGTAGCTATTTTGGCTCAAGTCTTTACATCCCAATTTTGATGAATAAAATTTTAGGACAAGAATAGAAAAGCAAAATGTCTTCATTTATGATCACTTGTTAAGTCTGAGATGATTGTGGTGCATTCATGTGGGAGTAGTCAATGGTTAGGGTAAGTCTGGGAAGGGATTAGGATTAGTAACACAGATATAAAAGTTGAGGCTAAGTCTCAGCCATTGACAAAAAGCCTGATTAACAGAGTTGAGCATAAACTAAGCTTAGATGAACATAAATGAACAGTCAAATAAATATGTGTTAGGTAAGACTTTCTCAATATAGGGTAACTTTTGGAACTTTGGGGCTTAATGTGATCTGTGATTTCAATGGGATCGCTAGGTTTCTGTCAAGAATAAGGGCTACAGCATAATAAATCTGATATGACCAAATTGACTCTAATTTAGTTTACTAATTCCAGCTATTTTTATTGTTCATTTATTCAACAAAAATTATTTTTGCCTACTATGTGCAAAGCACTAGTCAAGGTGGTAGAGATATAAAAATAAATAATAAATAATTCCTATTTTTTAAATTTATATTCTTCAGGATGCATACAATGAATATTAAAACAAATGAAACATAATTTCTGATATTTATAAATGCAATGTACAATACAAACAGAGTAACAAGATAGAAAGTGACTACAGTATAGTGATATTAATTTAGGTAGATGCATATTGGTAAGAGTCCATTGAACTGCAGGAAACAAACATAAATATAGGCAAAAATTATGACAATTCTGAAAGCTGGGTAGACTTCAGGGATACTTAGAATTAGCAGATATCTATAAAGGCCCAGATTTAGTATTACCTTTATCTTAGACTTTGTATTGTTAATCTGTCAGACACTTTACAGGGTACATGCTTTCTTGAACTTGTCTCAGTTGAGAGAGACAAAAGAACAATAAAATTGAAGTCTTCTTAAAATATTAAGAAAGTTATTCCTATGAAAACAATAGTGTTAGTTTGTCTATATCACATGGGTTCTAACTAGGTCATGCCCCTAGCTTTAAAAAATGAACACAGTGAGATTTGGTATAATACTGAGTTTAGGAAAAAATCATCACTTTGGCATATTTAAGTTTTCAGAGAAAAGGAAATTTCTGTTGTGAAAGCTACCACCATGCTCACTGCCAATGGTGGCTGAAGGTTCTCTGAAGATGGGACATGTGAGCTGAGATCTGAATTACAAGAAGAAAGTACATAATGATCAGTTGGAATAGGCCAAAATAAAAGTTATTTCCACCAATAAGATAGGAAAACTTGGGGTTTTAAGAAACTCAGGAATTATCAGTATTGTGAATGATGAGAACAAAGAGAGATATATGAAATGAGGTTGGAAATGTAAGAAAAAATGTCAAGTAAGCAATAGGAAGAAGTTGAGGTTTTTTCTTGTTATTGTAATAAGAAGCTAGTGGAGAGTTTTAAGCAAGTTAATGATAAGATTAAGAGATCACATTGGTTATTCTATGAAAATAGTGACAAGTCCCAACTGGCATAGATTACGTGAGAAGTGAAATAATTATCTGAGGAGTTATCATATTCAAAAAAGCAGAAATTAAAACAAAAAATGTCTCTGCTTATGAGACTGGATGGTAAGAAGCCAGGAAAATTCCTTGGCAGGTGGAATAGGAAAACCGAGACAGGTGGCTGATTCAAACTGGCCCCATCCAGCACCCTGGCTCACTGCCCTCTTCTCCCTTGCATGACCACTCCCCTAAGCCTTAAGCCCTCAGGACAGTGAGGTTCTGATCAGCATCAAATAATCTTAGGAACAAAGCCTCCAGTCTGTCTACCACAGAAACCTACTTCTGGTCAAACAAGAAATAACACCTGGGCCTCAGTTGTGTTTCAGCTCCATGCCCAGAAAAGCAGCAAGGCCAGGTGAGGCGATGCCATGGCTGGCATCAGGACCAGATGCAATAAATGACCAATGACCCCCTAACCTAGAACTGACCAATCAGTAAAGACTACGACCTTGATTGTATATGCTCATTTTGAGGAATCAGCATAATACAGGACACATCTGAAAAGCTGATGAATATTCTATTGAGATACTCCCCTGAGACCTCCCCTAAAATTCCTGCCTTTAGAAACATAAAAACCATTAAGACAAAAGATCCATGCACACACTCTCTCTAGAGCACAACTGCACCTTCTTTCTTGTAGCATACCTTGGCTTTCTTTCTCCTAACCTCTAAGGGTCCCCATGAAACTTGCAACAAGGGGAGCAGCAGGCAGTGGCAGCTTGCCCTGGCTAGCTGAACCTGTCTCCAAGGGCCCTACTTTGCCTCTGTAACTTGTTTCCTGAGCCCATGCAGCCCAGCTGGCTCACTTCTTCTGCCTCAGTGACTTTGGTTTTAAAAAGGCCAAGGAAACTCTCTCAGCAGCTCACTTGCATCTCTGAGTGTATTTTTTGCTTTGCATGCTAAATAAGCTTCCTTCTGTGCTAGAGTTCTTGGCTCTGAATTCTTTCTCTGCTGAATTCAAGATCCTAGAGCTGACATTGCTGGTAACACATCAATTTTTCTATTATTGTTTTCCTCTTACATTTTTATTTTTATTAAATTTATTGGGGTGACATCGGTTAATATAATTATATAGGTTTCAAGTGCACAACTCTATAATACATTATCTGTATTATTGTATTGTGTGCCCACTTCCAAAAATCAAATCTCTTATTGATTAGTTGTAAGCAGCTTGTCTCATTGCATAAACAATTAATTAAATATTAGGAGAAATAGTGTTGAAAACATAAGCATATGTGATCCTTATTTTCAGCATGAGCCTAGTAGATTCTTTATAGATACTTAGATTTTCTATGTCTCATCAAATTTAGCTGTATATAATTCACACAATATTTCTTAATGAAATTGCAAGGATCTGCATCTCACATCATGTATGGCAACTTATTTTAGTTCTTTTTTTTGCCTAAATAACATTTTGTCAAAGAATAAAATTTGGAGTTAAAATCAACAAAGGCTACCTTAAAGTCATCCTGTTATAACAAGAAGTGTATAGCAGCATGCCAATTAGAATTTTACCATACAGTTGCCAGTGATACTAAAAGAATTAGTTCAGTGTAATTTGATTTTTCTCCAGGCTTTCAACCAGATATCCATAAGCCATCAAAGAGAAAAAAGAGCTTTCTCCTAAAAATGCTAAGTGATCTGGTGGTTGGAAATGAGTATAATAAAAGGTAGGTCACTTTGAGGGCTTTGTTTGTCTTTTAAAAACAAATTTAAAACTTAGACAAGATAGCATTTTGATGTAAAAATTGTTTTTTCAAGATTATTTTTAGTAAAATACACTTAAAGTGAATCACACAAAATTTTTTTTGACAATACAAAACACATAATTCAGATTACACACACAGATATCTTGAAACTTGTCAAAACTGGTGATGTATGAGGTCCTTTTCTTAATTGATAATAGAAATAATTTGTAATTTTAAATTTTCATTGTTATTAACATTTATTAACTGTACATGTTTATATTATTATAATTACATAATTTTAGATTACCAAAGTGAAATGTTTCATAAATCAAATTAGAAATTATTACATAAACAAGGCAATAATGTTTTAACTTCTATTAATTGAATAGAAAATAGTTGAAATATAATTAAGTATTAAAATTAAACATTTATCAAATAACTATTTTTTGTAAAAATATTCAACACAGATGTCAGGGTGAATATATTGCATCTATCTTAAGTTTCTAGGCTATTCACACAGCATTATTTTTCCAATTACTTAATTTGCCTTTAATTCGGAATTCTACATTTTTCTGTCTATGACCAAATGATTTCCCTTTACTTCCATGTTCATTTAAATGTCTGATAATAGTTAAATGTAATAATGGAAGAGCATGGTAATTATAAATGAGTAGACGTAGTGGACAAACCAACTAATTGCATGTGTATTTGCATTGATTATTATCAGACATTCAGTAATAGAAACAGAAAACACTTTTAAACAACTCTCCATAGATATTTTTATACTTCTGCTGCATAAAAACTACTCAGTTTCTTACATTTATTATTAATTTATGGAGATAATTATGTTTTTATTTTGCTTTATTATACTCATTTTGATTAAAATTATATTTCACTTATAGTTGTAAACCGAGCTGTTCAAAAGTAGTAAAATTTGCAGGATTTATTTTAATATTTCAAACTAAATTACATATTATTCTGTGTAACCATTTACAAAGTGTATAAGAACAATGTTTAATTAGTAAATATTTTTTCCAATGATATGTCTATAGATGTATAACTTGGAAGTGCTGTAGAAGAAGTAATTGGTTCTGTTTTTTCCAGTGCAATTACAATTCAAGATTTTGGTGTCAGATAGACAGACACACGGTCTTCACTTTCTACTATATATTCTTAAGCAATTTACCTAACTCTTTTGTTTCAAAATGTGTTTTTTTGTTTGTTTTGTTTTGGTATAATTGGGGTGGGTCCTAGACACCAGTAAGTGGCAAAATACACACACACACACACTCACACACACACACACACACACACACACACACACACACACACATACTAGGCATTCATATTGGAATGGAAGACATAAAATTACCCCTATTTGCAGATATGATTTTCTAAGTAGAAAACCACAAGGAATTTACAAAACATTTAATAAATTCAGCACTAATAATTAAGTTGATTAAAATCACAGGACTCAATGTCAGTGTACCAACCCCTCATTTATTCCTATAGACAAACAATGAGAAACTGAAAAATATTTTAAGTCATGTTTAAATATCACCAAAAGCATGAAAAGGTTACTTATAAATATAATATGATCTTTTAAAATTAAAATATCAACTGGAAGCAAAACACACACATGCACACACACACACAGTTGTCAAAACTGGTGTATCCCTTATTTTTGGAAATTAGGTTTTTGGTGCTTTCACTTTTTGACATTTTTCTCCCACTATATGAAATCCAAAACAACTCACTCAGAGTGATGAAGATACTATTTTAATTTTCCTAAAAAGAATAAAAGTTCATCCAGCTAGAGAAGATGTGAAGAGAAAGTCATTAATACATAGCATCTGCATATCATAGTGAGAATCCAAACATCTGATCCACTTAAGCTTATTGGCCATGTCACTTTGTAACAGTGCTCATATCTGGGGTAGAACAGTGGTTATCCAATATTTACAGGCCAAAGAGTCTCTTGGAAAGTTGTTACATAAAGAGGTTCCTGCCCCTCCTATCTCAAATTCTAATCTAAGAGCTATGGAATTGAGACCCAGAGTCTGAATTTTATCAATGTGAGCTTCTGATTCTGAAGATATCTCTAAAGGCCACACCCAGGGAAACATTAGGCTATTCCAAGAATAGATTCTGAATATGCATCTCTATATCAATATGACATATATAATCTATGAACCACAAGATTGTATGTAACCATTTAAATATCTGACTTTCTAAACAACCACATCACCTGATTATTCACTGACTTTTCACAAGTACCTAGGCATGTACCTTGCATATACTAGATGTATAGTTTATGTTTGTTAACCCGTATAAAACAAAATTTACCTGCACTGAATTGCATTGGTAAATATATGAAATATTACCTTGGAAAAAAGATTAATTATGATTAGAGGACTATGGGAAGTTTTGTGGGGGGAAAAAAGAGAATCAGATGGTAGCTAGAAGAGCCAGCTGGGAGGGAATTTTAGTTGAAGGTGGAGGTCATAAGAAAACACATGAAGGTGGTAATCCATATTCATTACAAAAAAAAAACATAATATGGTTTGAAAGTAGCAAGCAAATGACAAATAATGGAGGTAGAGGTAAAAGTACATGTCTATAACAGGTAAATGGTCTCAAATGCTAAGCAAAGAAATTTATGAGTCACTCCATTCAACAATTAAGCTGGTGAAGACATTTCAGCATTGACATTCTCCATTACAAAATACTTGGTATTTTAGAATACCCCACACTTTAGTGTATCTTGTAGTGGGAAAGGAGGGTAAACTGGCCGAGTTTTAATAATTATAAATATAACCATAAATAGCAACAAGTAGATTTGTCTTGCACCTAACAATTTACAGAAGCATTTTCTCACAAATTGCCCCGCAGCAAATTAATATACTAGTACATTTTCTCATGTATTTTGTAAAGATATTAACCTCAAGGTCAAAGAGACAGAAAAAACTGTCACAATGAGGATTGAGATTGGTTTTCTCATAACTTTTCCTCTAATGTGTTCCCTATATCCGTGGACTTCTCAACCATTCCTATTTGCTCAACAGAAGAGTATAATCCTTGATTTTGTTTTGCCGTAATATCTATATTTGTTTTTCTGATAAATGGTTCCAGGATGGAACTCTTGCTTTGAATTTTTGGTGGTGGTTCAAACATTTGTATTCTTGGTACAGTACGGCTAGCTGAGTTTTTTTGCCAACGGTCCCGCAGACCAGCTGCCTCTCACAGGCGGGAGGGTGGTAACGTTTGTAAAAGGAAAAGTGTGCAGATGGAACAATACAAACATTGTCAGGAACACTGTATGTTGGAATCAGGACGGCAATCAGCAATCTCTCACAGATAGTTTCTGCACCCATCGAGTTTTTCCCTAGTAATATGTCAAAAGCATCCGGAGATATTACTTTTTTAAGTTCTTTGTGGAACCGTGGAGAAAAGGGGAGTGACATTTGTCTAAATCCTTTTCTGACAGTGTTAACAGAACTTTGAAAGCACCTTCCACAGAGTCTGACTTGATATTTGTGGAATTTCAATTTAAATGTCAGTTGAAGTTCAAAAGTAGTTTTTAAAAAAACCACAATATCTGTTGAAAGCATCAGTCAGAACTTTTCATTTGCTTGGATTTTCCTCCCGGAAAAATATCACCTCATCATCTTATATTTCTTAAGAAAAATCTTTGGAAGGCATTTGCCCTAATCAGTTGTAATAATATTGCCATTCAATATTATTTTGGCATAAATATATTCAAGAAAGGAAGTTAAAGGACAGATTCGGAACACCTGCCAGATCCTAATAGATAGGGACAGTGGTTCCGTCTGAGTCATTCCTTCCCACAGAGGCCTGTATAACGGAGAACTAGTCAACCTACTTAAATAGAATGTGAATAGTCTGCCGAATGGGGGATGAGCCACATACTTCAAATAATATTTTCTTTCTCACTGTCAATCTGTAGGCTTTTTAATTCTCAAATGAGTCCCCAGTACTAATACATGCCCCATGAAACTTGCAATTAAATTTCCCAGTCACAAAAGTTAACACTAAACATAATTAATCTGGCATAGATTATTTATACTATCAAACAGATAATCCCCTTCCCCGAGTCTGGATTGGTAGATTTAGGCCGAAGATGAGATTCCCATCATACAGAAAACTGCTAGTTTTAAGAAGTATAAGTTTACTCTGATTGCATATACTGCTTAGCAATATATATGCAAGTGATTATGAAAATACAGTGCTCATGTTTTATAAGGCATTTTTTGAAAAATTTTATAAGATTTTATTTGAACCAAATATAAAGCATTTGAAGGGATCATCTATAATGTATCATAATTGCTAGAAATGGGCTTGTTTTTCTTCCAAAAGATTTAGTTTTTCCCCACAAGTAACAGTTAGAACTTGGAACAACAGATTACAGTTATAGTAAAGAATAATTAAAAGTTACAGTGTGTGTACACACATATTTTGACACATTAATAAAACTATGTATCCAGTGCCCAGTTCTGTGCTTTACAATTTTTAGAATATTCACTGAAATAAAAGAAAAGAAAGAGGAGCAATGTAAGTGAATGGATTTTGTCTCACACAAAAATCTATATTTTTTTTTTATCCTAAAGTGATCTACAGAAACTGTGTGACTGGGGTAGAAGTAAAGGATCTGATTGAATATACTTTTCTACTTCAGGAAAATTAGGACAGTCATAGGATTTTTGGTTATTTGGGGGAGGGGGAGATATTAACAAATCCATATGCTATGAGAAAGTAGAAAATGTGAGTACTTGTTCTCTTATTATATTTCTATTTAAATTAAGTATAAACTATGAGAAATGAGGAGAGCATGTCTTAAGATTTCCAGTGTGTCATGACTGCTAAGATACAGCATGGCTGCCAGGAAAACATGGAGTTAAATATTCATTTATAGAATTGTAGCTTCCTGCCCCACATCCCATTCCCTCAGGACAAACGTGATCTAATATTGGCATAGGGCCTGTAGTCTATATTTAATTTTTCCTTTTCAGCTAGAGTCTTGAGGAATACAGAGTAAGAGAAATGATGGTCTAGCTAATAACACTAAAATTAAAAAGTGACTAAAGTGATCCAAATAGAGAATTAACACTTTCATATCAAAATGAGACCACTTAAAAAAAAAAAGAACTTGAAAGAAATAGATCATATAGAAAATGCTAACCACTTCAACTTTTAATTTTTATCTCCAGAACCGGGAGGTTTAAACAATACGTTCTCCATTTATGTACACTTTTACTTACGTATACCTATACTTTCTCCATTTATGTATACTTTTACAATTTCTGATGCTGCTTGTCATAGAAAGGTATATGGCAAAGGTATACATGAGCTGAGACCATGTGGCAATCATTCATAAGTTTTAATTAGTGCCCAGATACTTTGAGATATAGGAGAAATATTGTTAGAGAATAAATCAAGTTCAAATTAAAGAGTTGGCTCTTTGAATTGGTGGTAACATTTCTGGAAATAATGGCTGGATTTCTCCTTCCACAAATTAGTAGAAAAGACAAATACACCACACACACACACACACACACACACACACACACACACAGCAAGAAATCTAAATGTGGCATGTGAATGGGAGCAGAGAGGGGTTACTTAAGTTCTGTACAATCATTGAATCTAATAATTCAATTCCTCCTGCTAAAGAATGAATTACATTTAGATTATTTAAAAGTAACCTCAACTATAATAAATAAATATGGCAAAAATAGCCCTATTAGTATTTGTGATTTCTTCATATAAAACCAAATTACTATAATACAGGTAAACCACCATTATTTTTTTAAGTACCTGGAAAACATAAAATCATCTGGAATATGTGAGGGTGTTAATGCTGATGTTTAGAAAAACTAGAAATGCCATAAAGTTACTGCTGAAAACTAAAGATACTGTAGTAAATGTAAATTTTTTTCATCTTTAAAAAAATAATCATATCCTATCTAATAATAGACAAACATGGTAATTGACCATACCTTTGCTACGCCTCCCATTGGCTAATCAGCGAGATATGCAAATTAACCGCCAACAAAGATGGTGGTTAATTTGCATACATAGGCGTGAAGCAGCAGAGCAAAGACTGAAGGCGGCTCCGGCCGGAGCGAAGGCCTGGGTCCCGGGTGCTGGAGGAAAACCGGTACCAGCAGCCAGGGGAAGGGAAGGCCTATTGCATGAATCTTTTCATGCAACAGGCCTCTGGTAAATAAAATAATTGAGAGACATCAATATGTTGACAATGGCTGTATTTCAGTGGGTGGAACATAAACAGGTGTTTTTCAGTCTCTCTTGCCTGTTGTGCCGAAAGAGGTCCCATTAGGAGAGACCCCTATGTAGACTCCATGGGCCAGGTAGTTTGGGGAAGGCACCTGGAGCAGAGCAGGCCCTTGTAGCACCTGGGCACTAGCCTGCCACCCCTGAGCAGCTCCCAGCAGGGGGCCAGGTGGGTGTGGTGACAACTTGTTCCTGTTGGTTCCCTCTGTGTGTTCCAGGCAGTGTAGCTGTGAGAGCAATGCAGTGATCTAGACCAGTGGTCGACAAACTGCGGCTCGGCAAACCGTGGCTCGCGAGCCACATGAGGCTCTTTGGCCCCTTCAGTGTGGCTCTTCCACAAAATATCAGCTCTTCCACAAAATACCGACTTCTGCGCATGGGCCACGAAGTTTCAATAGCACTGTACGTGCGCACCCGCACGTGGTATTTTGTGGAAGAGCCACACTGCAAGGGCCAAAGAGCCGCATGTGGCTCGCGAGCCACAGTTTGCTGACCACGGATAGCAGGTAGGCCAAAGCACCTGGAGAGAACGCCAGCCTCGCCCCAAGAGTTGCGGCAGCTCCTGGGGGCTCCCTAGGCTTCCCAGGCTTCCCATTTGGTCTCTCTTATCTGCTGTCGGAAGCTGTTCATTTAGTGCCAGGTTTTCTCCCAGGAGTAATTGCTACCGATATGCATGTCTATTTGATTTTGCTCATGGGAAGCGGTGAGTTTAGCCTCCCCCTAGCAACCATCGTCTTGGACTTCTGAGGGATTTTTATCTGTGCAGATTGTGAACTAGTTGTACCTAGTTGTCTGTCTCTTTGCTGTTTCCTTCACCTCTGACATCTCTAAACCTCTGGTTGGGAACGTGCCTCTCTGGTTTTAGAAAATCTTGGTGGAATGAATGTTTTTGTCATAAAAATGTTCACATACATTGAGCTGTCTTTTTAATGGGGCAATCTCTCTTTTTCAATTAAAGCTATCGTTACTGTGTTGTACTGTGAAATGTAAGTTGGTCTTTCAAGGGCACCCTAGCCTTATGCCCTGATGTGAGTTGAGGGGTATTTATGCTACTCTTTAAAAATTCACTTTAATAATAAAAATTAAGAGAACATTTAATTAATATATGAAACCACTTTAGAGTTAATCTCCCATTACTTCTTTCCTATCTGAACTTTGTTTCATCAATGTTCCTCAGCACTTGTAGTTATTTGGCTGGCAACACCCCATAGTTTGGGGAAAATAAACAATTCACATAATTTTCTCTTTTTAAAAATAACTTGTATGCTTGCTCTCCAGACATTAATACATACATTTATTTCATTTTTGTCAAATACCCATTGGTAAACACTGTGGTAGATCTTCAGTATAAGCAGTGAGCTGACTGACAGATTTTCTTTTTCCATTTTAACTAAATTATCCAGAAAAAAAGAGAGGCAATAAATAAGTAATACAAATAACCTGAAAAATTTTCTCCCATCTAAAGGATACTAGAGCTTAGAGACTTGGTTTGCAAAGAAAACTGCTATCCTGTAATTGAATGTAGATGTTTTCTTTTATTTTACCGTAATAGTCCTTAGATGTCCTTTATCTTATGTTACTAACTAAATTTTCTTGCCTAATAATGGGAATGTTTTCTTGCCTGATGATGTGGCTTTCTTCTTTTTGCTGATATGATCTAGTCTGAGACTACATGGTTGTGCTCTCTAACAGAGTTTAGTGCCTAAGTCACATCATAATACAAACAGACTTAAGACTACAATAAGCTCAAGTTCCGTTTCTTAACTTTGCTAAATATTTGGAAAAATTGCTTTCAAGAAAAATGCCTGTGAATTTATTTTTAACTCAAGGAAGCATTATGCTTTCTTAAAAAATTAGCAGCTTCTGGATAGAATGCAACCATAGTCCTCCTACCAAAGTAAAACTAACATATTGTGGTTATATTTTTATGCCAATTTTTCATGCACGGTACTTCCAATCTCCATAAAACCTCCTAAAAGTTCCACTGGAAAAAATGATAAAGAATATACTAACTGTTACATCTATGTTCTTGAGAAATAACGTTGGACTTCGAAAGACCTTTGTTAGCCTCCGGGGTTTTGCACACTCTGGTCTATCTCTGTGTCTCTACACAGCATTGTGTCATACTATCGCAACATCGCCACGGGAAGATATAGCATTGCTAAAAGGAGCATTTAGTTGCCGTAGCAATGGATTTTAGAGAAAATTATCCCCATTTCATATGTTAGAATTGTAAACATGCTTCACAAGAATCATGAAATAAAGATAACTGCCAAAAATACCATCCTTATCTGAATGAAGTTGTGACAATGAAAAAACAACAACAGCTGGATGTTACAAATTGTTAATTATCCAGCACCTGTGTCAGCAACAGAACTAAAAATGAAATTGCAGAATTTTGGAACTCATAGAGAGATAAACTATTTTAATTATATATATATACATATATATCTATATCTATATATATATATATATATCTATATCTATATATATATATATATATATATATATATATAGATAGATAGATATAGATATATATATATATAGTATTTGTGAGGGAGAAGCAAAAGAGTAGTTATATTTCTTAAAATTTATCTGACATCGAATAGTGACATAGAACTGAATCAAGAGGGAAATATAGAGTATATATGGGTAGTTATATGTAACTCAATAACATTTCCCCTACTGCCTGTAAAATCCAAAATATAAAAATAAATTGAACATTTTCTTAATTATCAATAAAGAATTTTGTCAAGTTGGATCTATAATTTAATAAAATATAAAATTTGATGCAATTACATGTCAATTTTTAAAGACTTTGGGAAGAAACAGAGCTAATAATACAATAATTAGAATGTTGGGACTCACATTCAGGTGGAAAAAATAAAAACATTAGCCCAGTCCCTTTGGGACAAGGCTATCATCTTCAATGTAATCATCTATCTACAGTAGACTTGCTTGTCCTAAAAAAGCATAATATATAAATTGAAGGGGATTTTATTTCATTTAGTGAGAACTTTGTGATTATTTTTAAAAAATTTAATGAGCTGAAAACTATAGGCAACAAATGTGCAGATGTGTACATACATACATATACACATATATGGACTAAGTGATTTTGGCCTTATTTTTCAAATTCTCTACTTAATGAATGTAAGAAAAATATTTATAGAGCACTTAATATGATAGTCAGTGATGAAGAAAAGAAGGATGTCAGGAATGGTTTCAACAATTGTGTCAGAGATGCCCTGCAAAAATGCAGTAAATGGCGTTAGCCCATAAAAGGCTATTACAGAAAGGACAGTCTCGTGTTGTATACTTGAAAGCAATCTTAATATGCTAATATTCATTTCTAAGAAAAGGTCATCATAACTATGAGGAGCAATAGTGAATATCAAATTGGCAGTAGGTATATAATGTGCCTTATAAGATGTCAACAAATCAAAGGTTAGGGAAAATATCTCCTCAAATCTTATCTTAATTTCCAACAGTAAACTTTATCTGAAGTAACTTAGCTTTTACTAATATATTCCACATACTGTGCTTGTTAAAGTGATGCTCCTGGTATTGTGGGATTAGACAACTGCAATTCTTTGGCATTATTACCTCAGAGTCTGGGTCCCATTATTTTGTAACTGGGGAACTCTGATTTTTTGCCAGTAGAATTGATACTACTCACTATTCAAAGGTTAAATACAGACCAGGGCGGGTTTAGGAGCTCAAGAAGCTGGCAGGGTCTATTTCTTGTGTCTTTGAACACTCACTTTTAGAAACAAGTTACCACACTGCAAAAATAAAGTCCAAATGCAAATGCAACATGGAGAGGCTTCTGCCTTCACTCCCGGCTGAGCTCTTCTGGAACAGCAAGTACACATCTTCCTACCCTTGCGATGGAGTTATCTCAAAGTGAATATGTTTCGCTCTGTTGAGCTGTTTCAGTGACATCACATGGAACAAAGTATTGTCCCCTCTGGGAAAATCTGCCCAAATTACAGTCATGACCAAAATAAACAATTGCAATTGTTTTAACTTATTCAATTGGGAATGGTTTGTTACACAGCAATAGGTAATTAGTGTTTATACCTGGAAGTGGTGTGCTGCCCCCTGAATTCTAAAACCACTGATATTGGTACAGCTTAGATTGAAAGGAAAGAGAGATCATAAAGTTAAAGAAAAAAATTTTTGAACCCCAATCTTCAATGATCAGGAAGCAGGCTAAAATGGCTACTCAGATGCAAATCTTAGCGCGCGTGCGTGTGTGTGTGTGCGCGCGTGTGTGTGTGTGTGTGTGTGTGTGTGTGTGTGTGTGTGTGTGTGTTTCTAAGGAAGAGCTATCTCGTGGGCCATAGACAGCAGGACTGGGTCCTACTCAAACAACCAGCAACTGCTGTAAGATGGATTTGAGAATATCTATGAACCCATGGCTGCTCTATGCCTTGATCTCCTTCCTTGCCCCTTTCTAGAATGGAATTAATTATTTTGGTTATCAATTATTGCTCTACAATTTCAACATTGTATGCTGATGTGTGGAGGCAGACAACTGTACCCTTTAATTCACATCTTCATGTTAATATTAACTGCACCCCAAAGGCTCAACACCACCTGCCAGTTTAATTCCCAGTCAGAGCAGATACCTGGCTTGTGGGCTTGATCCCCATTTGGGGAGCATATGGAAGGCAACTGATCTCTCTCTCTCTCTCTCTCTCTCTCTTTCTCTCTCTATCTCTCCCTTTCTCTGTCTGTCTGTTTCTCTCTCCCCCTTCCTCTTTCTATGCATGTTCTTAGGTGATTATTAATATATATATATAGTGCCTCCTAAAAATGTATACCCACTTAACAGCTGATAGTTCAATTTATGTTTCTTTTTTTTTTAGATTTAACCCATTGGAATTAATAATTATTCAAAGTGTTTATACATTTTTGGGGGGACACTATATATATATATACACATATACATACATATATATAATAGATTATTATAATGTAATTAAAATTTATCTGTACATACATTGTTATATGTATATGATTAATATTTTAAATATTTTTTAAATACTAAAAATGTTCTATCTTCAACAGAGAGAAGAAAGAAGCCAAAAAAAGTGCTTAAGGGAAAGAGCAGACATTTTGTCAGGCATAGTAAACCTGATGTGATAGGAAGACATTTGTGTAGAGGTGTCTGGGAGACAGAGCAATAAGAGACTAGACAGAAAGAAAGAGGTCAGAAATGAGAGAGAACTTTCTATCAGTGTTGATAGAAAGCTGTGAGGGAAATGAGAGCTTTAACTACATGGTTGTAGAGAGGTAAGAAGCCTGAGAAAAGTCCATAAAATATAAAAGAAATTACCAGTGGCGCCTACCAAAGCAGACTTTTTGGTACTAATATCATTGGTATAGTTTTTTGCAAGTATGAAAAGCCTTCACGTGCATTATATAATTGTGATAATGTGTGTAAGAGTGATAATTACCATTCTTTTATAGACACTCGTGGTCTGGTCTATTGATTTAGCAGCTATGTATTTAATGGGGCAGGAATGTCTCTAAAGAGGTCCCAGGTCTATCTACCAGGAAACATTATGGTAGGGAATACATTTGAATGAGGTTCTACTACTTCTTTCCTCACTTTAACATCCATTTCCCAGAGCCAAATAATATGCTGCATGTCCTCATGTCTACCTACTAACCTTAGCTTCTCTGTTGTTCTAAACTGTAAGCACTAACAAATTCCCCAGATCTGAGCAAGTCTTCAACCCTCCCAACTATAATAAAAAATAATAGCAAACAATGATATATTAATCAAATGCCCTAGGATTATTTTAGTTTCTATGGACACTAAATTATTTACATCTCACAGTAATCCATGAGTAAGAACTATCATTATTCTCATTTAATAGATGGGAAAATGAGGCACAGAGAGGACAAGTGATTTTCCCAAGGACATAGCAAGAAAATATGAAACTGGAATCTGAAATTAAGCTCTCTCTGTGTGTGTGTGTGTGTGTGTGTGTGTGATTGAGGGATGGTGATTCTTAAAAAATAGACTGTAAGTAAATTAATGGTCAGTACTTTAAGTTTAGGTTCCATATAAAACAAGTTTCATTTGTTGTAGAAGTAGCTTGTGAGCATCTATTATATGACAGACATTGCTCTGCACATAGTGAAATGGTGTTAAAGAAGACAAAGCGTCATGTCTGTGGTAAGCCTAATCTTCTCTGTTAAAAGACCCTGGAAGGACAAAGAAAAGTACAAATTACATATGTATATATTGAAATAAATATAATGATATAAATGATATTTCTATATACATATAAGCATATATTTCTATATAAGCGTTAAAAAGGGAAAGGACAAAATATCTAATAGTCTCTTCTCAAAAGATGATATAAAATGGCCAGTAATCACAGAGAAAAAGGTTCTCAGGTACATTAGGTAGTAGAAGCTGCACATTAAAACTACAGTGAGATAACCTTTTCATTATTTACAAAGGTTAAAACAAAATAAAACTGACAACAGCAACTGTTGGTGAGGACATGGAGCAAGCGGGACTCTGATAGCTTGATGGTGGGAGTGCAATGCGGTATAACAGCCTTAGGTAACTGCTCCTGAAGCAAAGGGAAAACAAGTGTTAAAAGGTGTACTGGCACTCATACAGCTCACTCTTCCTAGTATTCAAAAATTGGAAAGAACCTCAATGACCATCAAAAGAAGATTAAACAAATTATTGTCCAGGACTACAATAGAAAATTTAGCATCAATATAAAAAAGAAACATGCAACAACATGCACAAATTCTTAACGTCATATATGAAGCAAAAGAAGCCAGACAGATAAAAGTATGTACAATGTTATTCAGCTTACATGAAATCCAAGTGCAGGCAAACTTAAATTATTTTTGTGCTCATCAAAACAATGTAGTGGTTCTGAAGAGTATAGCGATATGAATAGGGATGGGGAAAATAGGAAATAACTGGATGAGGAATTGCCTGGGGGAGTGGAAAGCCTTTGGGAGTGGGGTTGGGAAATGTTTTGCATTATATTTTGAGCAGTGGCTATTCAAGTGCATACCATTGTCAAAACAGTGAACTCAACCATTAATTACAGTACATTTTATTGCATGTTGACTATGTCACAATAAAGAGTAATTCTTCATAATTTTAAATTCTTATTCTTAATAGCAGACTTTTTCCTCTATTATTGAGTTTCTTAGATTGAATTTATTTCAGTATAGTCTGAAGTTTACTTTACCACTGCTCTCTTCATTTCAGAGGATGATGTTAAGACACTTTGTCTAAGCATTAGAATTATAAATTCATATCCTTGTAAGCTGCCAATAGGGAAACCCACTTAAATTAAGAACTATAGAATGATTAATATTATTTGCTGTAGAATAAAGACTTTCCTTTAAAAATCTCAGTTTTGCTCCTTAGTAACTGTATAATCTTTGCCAAGCTTCTTAAACTTTCTGTGACTCAGATTTCCTTATATGGTAAGTGACCATAATTATAATTTTTTCACAAAAAGATTCATAAACAGAACAGTTTTTATATATGAGAACTATTTTATATCAACCCAGGCTGGCTATCAAGGCCTTTTGTGATTTTAGCTCCTGCTATGTTGACAACTTACTCTTTTTCTACAGTATGAGAAATTATAATACCAATTTATAGTTGACCTTATATATAGACAACCCTTAAGAATCCACCAAAAAATTACTAGATCTTATAAATATATTCAGCAAAGTTGTAGGATACAAGAATACTATATAAGAATAAGCAGTATTCCTACACACTAGGATAAACAATCTAAAAATTAAAATTTAACTAAGAAAATTGCATTTATAATAGCATAACAAAAATATAATACCTAAGAATACAAAGAGGGCATAAAATGGCCAATAGACATATGAAAAGCTTCTCAATGTCACTAATCATCAGATAAATGCAAATTAAAACTACAATTATTTATTACTGACACCTGTCAAAATGGCTATAATCAATAAATAAAAACAACAACAAGGGTACAGAAAAGGGAACCCTCATGCACTGTTGGTGGGAATGCAGATTGGTACAGCCACTTTGGCAAACAGTATGGAGTTTCCTCAAAAAATTAAAGATGGAACTGCCTTATGACTCAGCAATTCTACTTCTGGAAATCTTACCATTTGTGACAGCGTGGATGGACCTAGAGAGTATTATGCTAAGTGAAATAAGACAGTCAGAGAAAGACAAGTTCCATATGATTTTACATATGTGGAATCTAATTAACAAAATTAACAAATAGAATAGAACAGACTCATATACAAGGACCAGATTGACAGCTGTCAGAGGTGAGGAAGGTTGGAAGGCTGTGTGAAAAAGTTGCAGGGATTGAAAGATACAACTTGGTACTTACAAAGTAGTCATGGGGATCTAAAGTACAGTGTAGGAAGTCCTATATAATAAAAGCCTAATATGCTAAGTGTCTGGTCATCTGGTCATCCATTCAACCAATCAAAGCGTAATATGCTAATGGAATGCTAAGGCCGCTCAATGCCTTGCTATGATGTGCACTGACCATCAGGGGGTAGACACTCCGACCGGTAGGTTAACTTGCTGCTGGGGTCCAGCCAATAGGGACTGAGCCAGACGGGTCAGACACGCCCTGTAGCCCTCCTGCAGTCCTTCCCTGGCTGGCCAACCTCCCATGTCCCTCCCTGGCCTGGCAATTGTGCACCGGTTGGGTCCCTTGGCCTGGCCTGCGCCCTTTCGCAATACAGGACCCCTTGGGGGATGTCGGAGAGCCCGTTTCATCCCAATCTCACTCAATGCAGGAGCTGCCCCCTGGTGGTCAATGCATTCCCACAGGGGGAGCGCTACTCAGCCAGAAGCCGAGCTCATGGCTGGCAAATGTAGCGGTGGTGGTGGGAGCTTCTCCCACCTCCATGTCAGTCAGACATTCCCCAAGGGCTCCTGGACTGCAAGAGGGTGCAGGCTGGGCTGAGGGACCCACCACACCCGCCGCGTGCATGCATTTCGTGCACTGGGCCTCTAGTATTCTATATAATAAAAGACTAATATGCAAATAGACCAAATGGCGGAACAACCAAACAACCGGTCGCTATGACATGTGCTGACCACCAGGGGGCGTGTGTGGGACATGTCGGGCATCAGCTGCAGGTAGCAGAGCACAGAACATGGCGGGCGTTGGCCGCAGCGGGATAGTGGAGCAGGTGAGTGGCAGCACCAGAAAAAGGCGGGGTGCTGATCACTGGTCACTGTCATCTGGGCAAGCCTCTGGTGGTTACTGAAAATTTTTTGTTCCTGCACACTGCAGTCCTGCCCAGCGCTCACACCCACTGTCAGCGCTGGAGCTGCCAATTGCACCTGCTGCCTGTGATGTCCCCACTCGCACCCATTGCCTGCGCCGGCCCCGCTCACACCCACTGCTGGCACCAGCCCCAATCATTCTGTGCCATCAGCATGTGGGAGTGGTGGCGGCAGGAGCGGGGCTGCTACAGACAGAGGACCAGGGGCTGTGGCAGGAGGGGCTGGGCAGGGGTGTGGAGGATGGGATGAGATCCACCTTTGTGCCCACTGCAGCCTCACAGCCCCCAGTTCCTTTCAATGTGCATGAATTTGTGTACTGGACCCCAAGTAGTCAATAATATTGTAATGAATCTGTATAGTGCCAGGTGGGCACTGAAAATATCAGGGGGACACTTTGTAAAGTAGATGATTCTCTAACCATTATGCTGTACACCTGAAACTAATACAAAATACTATTGAATGCAAACTGTAATTGAAAAATAATTTTAAAATTAGAAAAAATATTTAAAAATGTTTAGCAATAAATTTAAGCATATAGCAAGATTGTACACTGAACATTACAAAACATTATTGAAAGAAATTTACAAAGATGTGAAAAATTGGTAAAATATCTGTTTTCATGGATTGAAAGACTTAATATTGTTGAAGCATCATTTAATATAATTTCTTTTAAAATTTCAAGCACATTTTTTTACACAATTGGACCAGCTGACATTAAAATACATATAAAATACATATAAAAGTTAAGGACAATGAGTAGCCAAAATAATCTTGAAAATTAAGGACAAAGTTGGAGGATGCATGCTTCCCAATTTGAAAGCATTTTATAAATACACAATAATCAAAACAGTGTGGTACTGGCTTTAGGAGAGACATATATATTCATGAAGAAGAATTGAATATACAGAAAGCAATTCATACATAAATAAATCCTTTTATTTATAGTCAATTGATTGTCAACAGGGTGCCAAGACCACTCAATTAGAAAAGAATAGTCTTTGTAACAAGTGCCTCTGAGAAAAATGGACATTCACATGTGAAAGAATGAAGGTGGACTCTATCATACACCATTTTAAAAACTAACTCAAAATGGGTCAAGACCTAAAGGTAGAAGTTAAAATATAAAATTCTTAGTAGGAAATATAGGGGAGGAGGATGGGGGAGACTGGATGAAAGAAGGTGAAGAGATTAGCCAAAGAACATATATGCATAACCCATAGATACAGACAACAGGTAGTGATGGCCAGAGGGTAATGGTGAGGGCAGGGGAAGGTGGGCCAAGAGAGGGGAATTGGGGACATCTGTAATAGAGTAACAATAAAAATAAAATTTAAAAAATGTTAATCATAGCCCTGACTGGTTTGGCTCAGTGGATAGAGCGTCGGCCTGCAGACTGAAGGGTCCCAGGTTCAATTCCTGTCAAGGGCACATGCCTGGGTTGCAGGCTTGATCCCCAGTAGGCGACATGCAGGAGGCAGCCAATCAATGATTCTCTCTCATCATTGATATTTCTATCTCTCTTTCCCTCTCCCTTTCTCTCTGAAATCAATAAAGATATATTTTAAAAAAATAAATAAAATATATATTTTTTTTAAATGTTAATCATAGACACAAATCGGGCTAAGGCTGTATTATAAATTTCTTCCAATGTACCCCTTACTCTTCTCCCCACCAATCAGTGAAATCGTCAATTACATAACAATCAATCCTAATAAGTGTACTGCCTTAACTGTTTCCTGTAATCATACCCTTTTGGTTATTAAACAAAAGCTTATTGTGATATATATATATATATATATATATATAATCTTATTGTTCTTATACAGCAACCAAAAAATGCCACAAATTGGTATGTAATTATAAGGCTTAATAGTTAAACTTAAGAGCTAAACTTGAGCTAAAATATATATTAGTTATGTGGCTACAGGTAAGTCACTAATTTTGGCCAAAAATATTTACCTATTGTGAGGATTAGAAAAAATTGTGTGTTTTACCCCAGTTCCATTGTAGATACTTATAAATAAGTCATATCATGTCTTAATTATTACAAATTATTCTGAGATGTTTAGTAGGTCGTATGTAGCTATGTTAATGTGCATTTGCTAAGTATCTGTAGAAATAAGATAAGACTGATATAAAAATGAATAAAACTTTTTCTAGGATAAAACTTTGTGAGGCATAATAAGTTACTAGTAAAAAATCGTTACTCAGAAGAAATTATAAATAAAACAAGTTATATAAAATAGAGATATGAAACTGTAAGTAGAGAGGAATTATAACCCCAGATTAAAATGTGGAAAATTCTGAAAATCATCAAAACTATAAAGCCTACAATTATAGAACATTTAACTGCTTTGGTATTTGTATTACCACTGATACAAATAATAAGCTATCAAATCAAAGGTATTGTGCCTGCCTAAGTCTACTATTGTTCCATATTTATGGATGTTTTTCTTTGAACCTGTGTTCTTAAAAATTCTATTATTTTCTTTTAGATCATTTTTCTCTCTCATGAAATGATTACTTTTTATAGTGCTGGCTCAAATAGCTACTTTTTATTAATAGTATTTCATAGTTCTCTAGCTCCATGCTATGTACTTGATCATACATTATAGATATACTAGAGGCCCAGTGCCCTTTCAGAGTCCGGGACCCCTCGGGGGATATCTGACTGCCGTTGAGCGGGGAGAGGCTTCCGCCACCACCACTGCACTGGCTAGCCGTGAATCTGGCTTCTGGCTGAGTGGCGCTCCCCCTGTAGGAGTGCACTGACCACCAGGGGCCAGCTCCTGCATTGAGTGTCTGCCCCCTGGTGGTCAGTGTGCATCATAGCGACTGGTCATTCTGGTCGTTCTGCCCTAATGGTCCCTTAGGCTTTTATTATATAGACTAGAGGCCCGGTGCACGAAATCGTGCGTGGGTATGGTCCCTAGGCCTAGCTTGCGATCAGGGACACCTTCCCTGGCTGCTGGCAGCCGCCCTCCCCCCGCCCTCCACCCCGGTTCCCTGTTCCCCATCCAGCGATGGTAGCCTGACAGCCGGGGGAGGGACCGAGAGGTTGGTTCGTTCCCACCCACTCACTGGCCCCACCCCTGCCACCAGTTGCTCTCTGTGTGGGGGGCAACTGGTGGAGTGGGGGCCTTGGCCTGGCACCGCCCACATCCCCTGCCACCCCCCCAGTTCCTGTTAGCCATTGATGATTCAAGCCTACCGGCCGGGGAAAGGAACCAAGAGGTGGTCAGTGTACCTCACAGTGACTGGTCGAGCGGTCGTTCTGGTCATTCTGCCATTATGGTCGCTGTGCTTTTATTATATAGGATGATAGATAGATGATAGATAGATAGATAGATAGATAGATAGATAGACCCAGAGTGATAGAACATATATGTGTGTGTTTGTGTGACACAGTATAGGAAGCTGCTAATTTTGTGTAAGTAGAGGGCTTAGCTTGTAGGTTTCTGTATCTTCATTGCCTTGAAACAAAGAAGCTTGTCTTTTTTGTTCATTCACTTATATCCTTTCACATAGTATTGAAGAAATAATACCCAGATGGAAAATAATGTTTGAAAAGCTTCTGTTTTAGAAGATTAACTGTCTTGCTCTAAGCATGCACCTGCATCTTACCATATGTGCAAACATAGAGTGACCAGGAGTGTGAGAAATATCAGCTTCCTCTTTGCCTGCAGGAATAACTCTTGAGGTACAACTGTCTTTGTACAACGGATGCATTAAGCAAAGTACAGAGACAATTGCAGGCCTTCGTTATTAGAAAAAATAAGCAGGAAATAAAAGGGGAAATCATCAGGTGTAATATGTTCTTTTTAAAATCATAATTATAGAATTAGAGGGTCCCTGTACTTGTAGGGCTTCTATATAATCCTATATAACAAAAGACTAATATGCAAATTTTCCCCTGGACCCGGTACCAGGAGTTTGACCAGGGCGTGGGGCTGGCCAGCCAACCACCAGTGGCCCATCCCCCCGGCCGGCCCAGCCTGATCAGCCCTGACTGGGGCAGGCCAGCCGGACCCCACCCGTGCACACATTCGTGCATCAGGCCTCTAGTTAATGATAAAAGTCCAAATCTAAAAAAAAAAAAAATCTAAGAATGTTTGGGAGGAAAGCTTGCCAAAAATGGAATGTTTCTTTTTTATTTTCTCTCATAAAGTATGTGGATTAGAGATAAAGAACTAACTAATGTGATTCTACTTACATTTCAATAAGAGAATACTTATTTTAAATAATTGATGAATTTTAAATATTATCATCAAATATCAAAGAAATGATAACTAATTTTGAGAATCATGAGTCATGAAAAGGTGCTTTTCTTTGGAGTGGAAGTATGTATGTAACATAAATATGCAATGTTATCCAGCCAGAATATTTTTGTTTGAATCTGTCAGTTAAAGAGTTCACCCTATCATCAAAAGAAGCAACCATTTTTAATTGAATGTTCAGCCATCTACACATGGTATTATATATAAAGCTCAATCAAGTATAACAAGCAACATAGTGTAACGTTTTCAATTAGCTAAGGCTAGACCTGTGCAGAAGCTCTGCTTGTCACCTTGGCATCTGAGGCAGATGATAAGGTTACACTGCAGCGGTACCCTCATTTGACAGAATAAACACCTGCCATGAATAGGGGTAGGGCACCAAAAACCTGTGCAGGTGGGTCATGGCGTTAGCTTGAACTTTTAATGAAGCTAGAGCTTTCTGCGTTAGAAACTGTTGGTTTCTGACTCTGACCCTATGAACAATAGCATGCTATAACTCATTCCTCCTCAGAACACACAGTCAATTAACCATCAAGAGAAATGAAGGAGGTTTTGACCTCAATTCCACGAGCACTTTCACCTTATTTCTGAAAGCATCCCACAATCACCAGGCTGGCCACATGTGTGGCAACTGAATTCCCTAGCAGGTTCTTTATGGGGAGGTAAAGCCTGGCTGGTGAGTCAGAGAAGCAGATGAAGGGCACTAAAGCAGAAATTACAGCGGCACAGCATCATGGCTTGTCTACCGGGATATAAGAAAGTAGCAGATGAGGTAGACTAGAGAGCAGCAACCAAGGTTGTGTAGCATCAGAAACCCTGGGAAGATGCTGATGCAAAGCAGAGAACAGCAAATTCTGCCAGACTCTGCCAACTGAGAATGACTAGCACTGATGGAAAAATCTCATGTCTTCTTTTGTAACATTACCCCCACTGAATATGTTATGGAAGCGTTGCACAAGTGGAGGGGGGAAAGCCTTTTCCCTGTCTGAAATTCTATTTGGTATTTAAATGCAGAAGGCACTAGGCTAGATCTTGGGAGGAATCAAAATAAGAAGTAATCTATATTATTAAGTATAACTCAGCTATCTCCACATGACGATATTTAATAACTCTATGGATTGTTTCTTCATTCACACATTTGGACTAGTACTGACAGGAAGGGCTAACACGGCAGCACATTTCCGAAAATCTGACATACCAGTGGTCGGCAAACTGCAGCTCGTGAGCCACATGCAGCTCTTTGGCCCCTTGAGTGTGGCTCTTCCACAAAATATCATGTGCAGGCACGCACGTACAGTGCGATTGAAACTTCGTGATCCATGCGCAGAAGTCGGTATTTTGTGGAAGAGCCACACTCAAGGGGCCAAAAAGCCGCATGTGGCTCGCGAGCCGCAGTTTGCCAACCACTGTGATATACCATAGCCAGCCACGTGGAATCTTATTTCTAAAGAAGACCTGGCTTCCTGGGAATAATTATGAAGACAACTGTGGCTCTATAATTGGATACCTGGAATAAACCATTTCATATCAAATAGAGGCCATAGAAATTATTTGTAAGTGTTATGTGCACAACTAGTTTTAGGGACCCTGAGGTTAAAATAAAGATAAATGTATCAGGGTCTATTTCTAAAAGGATACAACAATCATTGCAAAAGTATAAATATGGAAAGAAATAATTACAAGAGGGTGATAGGTGAGGTTTGCCCAAAATAGAAAGTATGAAAGGAAATGTATTTGGAAAGCAAAGAGATAATGTTTGAGTTAGGCCTTGAATAATGAGCAGCGATTTGACAAGCAGAAAAGTGAAGGTAGCATGCCAGGCATATTAACAGTAAGTAGAAAGACACAAAGTATTAAGTATCCTGCCATTCAGTTATCCAGTATGCTTCTAAAATGCTGTACTTTCCTAACTTTTCCATAGTTGATGTTATATATTTTTTAAGCTTCCATATTTTCTAAACTTTCTAAAATCTCTAGGGCAAGTGTTATATTCTCTGTATCCAGGACAATGCTTTTCATTTGGTAAATGTTTAGTGACTACTTTAAGTGATAAATAGAAGAGTGGAATTTTTAGTTTGGTCAATAATGTCTGCTTATGGCATGATCCATCTGATAAATGTGCTTACAAAATGACATAAATTCTAGCTGCTCTAATGGATCAATACAAGTGGCTTCACACAACTGAAGTTTGTTTCTACGCACATCACACCTTTGAAGGCAGGTGTACCTGATCTCACAGTTCTGTTCCACGAGGTGACATAGGAGAATGGCACCTTTCATTTGGGAAATGTTTGCTGTCCTCTCCTCATGGCTCCGAAGGTTATCCTCAGGATTTAATTAAATATCTATGGGCTAAAAGAGGAAAAGGGAACAGACAGTTGTGTGTGAGTTTTTTGCTTCAAGTGAGAGGATACAAAGTTTTATATATATTTTGTGTGTGAGCGGAAGCTGCCTTATAAACTCATGGGAAGCAATTGTGCATGTCTCTTTCCAACTCTGTGTGCAGCTCACGTTGATGATTTGAAATTGGCCATAGTTAGCATATGAAAACCACAAAGATGGGCAAACTCTACAAATGCGAGTTATTATTCTTATCACTGGTATCATTGATTCACTTATTTCACAGAGAGCCTACTTACCAGCTAATCAGTCTAACATAACTCCAACCACTTCCTATTGATCTCGCACCTTAGTTAAAACGCATTCACTGTAAATGTTAATACAACCCCAGATTATCAGCAAAAGAGAGAAGAAATACAAATACACACAATCAAGAGTATTAACAAACAACAGTAACAAAACCAAAACCGGTAATCTTACATTTGAGAAGCTATAAGAATGATAGCTCCTTTACTTTTTCCTAATAAAATCATGCATGTTTGCCAGCTCTGACTATGGAAAAGGCTTAGATGCCATGGCAACCTATTATCAGTGAAGACCCTAGTGCCTACATTATTGCTTTTAATAACATCTCTTACTAAAAAGAGTTTGAGCTCTTTTTAAAAAATGGATAATAAGATGAATAAATTATCTCCATGCCAGTTACTTTGTTGTGATAATTTACTATAGATATGTAAGAAGTTGCCATTGGGAGAAATTGAGTGAAGAGTATAGGGAATATCTATTTCTCTTATTTTTCAAAACTACATGTGAATCTACAATGATCTCAACATTATTTTTTTTTAAAAAAAAACAACATAACTCTGGTAGGCATCTACTGCACACACACACACTACACACACACAAAGAAAAGAAATGGGAAGAGAAAGAAATAAGAACTTGAATGGACTTGAATGAATTTCCATTTAAGAGAGATAAGATAGTTTGAGCATCAACAAAGAATAATACCTACAGTTTCTGAAAAGATATAGAAGTTCTATAGATCCAAAGCATCATGATGATACCTAAAGAAAAATGAAGTACCCCATTTGAATTTATTTGGGTACTAATTATCTAGAAGATAAATAAATATAAGAAAATATTAACACATTTATACTACTTTCTCTGATGAACTATGTTTCAGGTTAACTTCTATAAGAAAAAGTAGAAAAAGAAATTAAGAATTGCATACTTGAAGCCTATATAATTTTATTAACCAATATCAACCCAATAGATTTAATTAAGAATAAAGATAAAGAAAACACTTAAATGTCATGTAAAAATGAATTGTAGGATATTTCAAGAAGGAAAATTGGGAGTTGCTGCAGTCATCTTAAAAAAAACAAAAAAAAGGAGAGAGGACAGGTAAAAGAGGGGGTGTAAGAGAAAAAGAAAGATGAGGAGGATAAAAAGAAGGAGGAGGAGGAGAAGGAGAAGGGGGGTGGCAGAGAAGAAATGTGAAGAGAAAAAAACAAACAAGCACAAATCTGTATAACCAAAATCCAGGATTGTGATATATGTAGCTTTGACCATTCCATCAAGGTAAATGCCCAATTTATTCAAGGCAAGAGATGAAATAACTTTTAGTAACATTTTGAGAAAATTAGTTTGCTCTTTACTATAACTTTCTTTCCTTTTAGCTTTTGGAATAGATAAAGAAAAACAATAACCTTTCATATGTTTTGAGTCATTTTGTATATTATTCCTCTTCAGGTTTTTGGGGAAAGCCATAACTACAAATATCCTCAGTCAAAGCGAAGATTCGTACTTTCTAAAAACAGTCTTTTTTTTTTTTGAAGTCTAAGGATTGCAACATATTTTATAATGCCCCTTAAGAAGTAGTTTGAACATATTTTATATTAAGAAAATGATCATAATCAGTCAATTCAAATTTCTATTTTTACTCATTTTGAAAATGTCTTTATAATGCCTTTAACTGAGGATCATTTCCCTTTGAAGGGATTATTTCAGTTCTGGTTTGGTTTGTCCTTAAGGACATTTAAAATAGTTGCTTCTCATGGACAATAGTTTGGTGAAGGATGCGGGAGGTAGGGATGAATAGAGGTTGGCAAACAGGGGGCGAGGGAAGGAAGATATCTGCAATAATGTCAACATTAAAATCCTATATAATAAAAGGCTAATATGCAAATTGACCCCTCTGGAGTTTGAGTGGGAGACCAGGAGTTCAACTGCTTGCTATGACATGCGCTGACCACCAGGGGGTGGCGTGGAACATGGCGTCTACCAGCGGCAGCAGTGGGGTGCTGAGGGAGCAAGGGAAGGAGGAGGTGGGGAGGCTGGGAGGCAGGGACTGATCAGCCTTGATCGTTGGTCAGGCCTAGGGACCCTACACGTGCACGAATTCTGTGCACTGGGCCTCTATTTTTTAAATAAAAGAGATACCAAGAAAGAAGCATCTAATTAAAGAGACAGTTTGAAAGAAATAATGTATTTTACATATATTTTGTATTTCAGTTCACAGCCAGTTATTTCCACATATAATTTATCTTGTATTTTCTGAGGTCTAAACCTTTAGGTAAAAATACAGACTTTTCTTGGTAGTAGTCGCTCCAACATACACTCATGTGGAATTTACTTTTCTCCCTCTTTCTAAATAAAGATTTCAAATATTTGGTACTAAAAGACCTTGCCATATGACTAAACAGTGCATTCATTAACTTCACTGTTACTAAGTAACTGATTGTAGGTATTGCCAGTAATTTTAACTGGTGACTAATGATAAAAGTTTACTTCTATGTACTCCGTTTTTACTGAAGTAAAGTTTCATTTGAACTTTAAAAAAATTAAATTAAAGTAAATTAAATTAAATTAAATTAAATTAAATTAAATTAAATAATTGCTGTGGTGGTACCATTAGTGACCTGTGATTTTTCATAGGGCAATTATAGGCACATAAGGTAGAAACTACCTATGTTACTATCCCTTTTTCTTACATTGAGTTTTCTAAAACATGTATCTCCCTGTTTTGTCAGTTGTTGTATTTTTTAAATACTCTAAAAATTAAAACTCTCACCACATCCCAGGATATCTTGATTATATAATTGGGTTTGAATAGTTTGCGCTCTAAGGATAAATGTCTCATAATATCCATACAAACGTTTGCCCACCCGGGGTCCTCAAACTACCGCCCGCGGGCCACATGCGGCCCTCCGAAAACTTTTATCCGTCCCGCCGGGTGTTTTTGCCGCTGCTGTGTGCATAGGAATTTGTTCATAGTTTTTTTTTTTAAACTATAGTCCGGCCCTCCAACGGTCTGAGGGACAGTGAACTGGCCCCCTGTTTAAAAAGTTTGAGGACCCCTGGCCTAGACACTAAACAGAAGCTCTTTCTTCATTCATGCAATCATGCAATAATTTTATATAGCATTTTACCTTGATTAATCTACTATTAAATTTATAAATTGTAACATTATTTTTATTATCCATCCCTCTTGTGAATTATTTTATACATTCATTAGCAAATACTTATACATGTCTCACCTATCTGCAGAATAGAAGACAAGGGTGGCAAGTAGAATATGCTCTTTTATCTTATGAAGTCAGAAGTTTCTGTCTCTGCCCCTGTTCATCTCCTTTCTAATTACTGCATTATTACCTATTAATAATGTATATCTTGTAACACTCAATGAGAGTTTTCTATTCTTCTCTCACCTCATGATATCTTGTGTCTACAGATCACAAGAATATAATTCTCTGTAACATCTGATTTTAATGGATTTAACTACAGTACTAGATTGTCAGGAAACATATGTATTCTCTTGCTTAGGTGCTAATCTCTTTTTTTTCATTTTTAAAATTATCTTTCTTCTATGGCCTCCACTTTGGAAATGTCCTCTCTCCTAGAAGTTATTCCTTCTAAGTTCCCTTACAGATGCTAACCAATGGGTTTCCTTTCTTGATTGACAGCTCTTCCTTTCTATGACACTGACTCACTAGCCGGAATTTTATCCTGAGAGTTTCCGCAGCTCTTCAGCTACAATGGACAATTGTTTGTCCCAAGTCATAGTAAGTACGGACAGATGCTGGTGTTTAATTTGTGCTGGGTACTGTTCTAAGCATTTTACATCTAAAAACATATTAAACCTCAAAGAAACCCGGCTGACAGGGGCATGACAGGGTCATGTTTGGTGGGCAGTTCCTCTCGCTCTATAGCTCCAGCCACACAGCAGGCTTTACTTCCCCATCAAGGAGAAGCTCAGCAAGGGCATGCGATTTGTTTTGGCAAATTAAATGTGGGTGGAAATAATGTGTTTCACCTGAAAGCAGGTATATTTAATTGCCTGAGTTCTACTGCCCAGCCTCCTTATGGGAACTCTGGGGGGTCATGTGATATTACGGAGGTGTTTTAAGATGGAAATAATCTGGGATTCTAAGGCTACCCAAGGATAGAAGCTTCCCTGCTGTGTCACCAAACCAGTAAGTGGGCTTTGCATGAGAAGGAATAAACTCTAGTTGTTTGATATCAAGGTGCTACATACCTTAGATATTATCAAGGAATTATCGCAGGGGGAGGGGGGGGAGACCCATAGGAAACCTAGAGGTGTGTGTGTGAGATATATAGATGGCTTTAAAGCCAAGAGATTAGAGGAGGTATTCAAGAGAAAAGGATAAAGACTGAGCCATGAAAACACTCCAAAAGTAAGAAGTCAAAGAGAAAAGCAGAGCGCAGTAATGGTACAACCATGTTAAAAGCTTCTGATAAATCAAATGAATTACAGTTCATATTTGACAATTGCATTTGGCAACATGTAAAATGTTGGTGACTTTGAAACAGTTTTAGAAGGAAGAGTGATATGAGAAAAATATTAATTTTCAAGTAAATGCTTGCCGATTAACTGCACTATATATTAGGAAACTTATTTCATTAACACAATTGAATTGCTGAAATACAAAATATATTTGGACAACATTACAGTTTTAAAACTGTAGAATTCTAATTATTCTTTTACTGGCCACCTGTACTGCTAAATGTCTGTTATACCAAACACACCACTGTGAATGAGAGATACAATCATTTATATATACCACATTTTATATCGTTAATGCAATTTGGAAATAACACGAGCAGTTCCCATAGGTTTCAAATCATACTAAGATGTATTTGCCAGGCTTTATTGATATGGAAGATAACTAGGGCACTTAATATTTTCTTACCAACCTCTTCCACACTAGCAGCAAAATGCTTCATATGTGTTTCATAAAAGCTGCACACTTCCTCGATTCCCCTACCTTTGCAGATAAACAGACAGGTGGTATACATCCAAAAACCTTGACCTAATGACAATATTACCAATTTGGAAGGCAGTCTGAGATACAGGAATTACTCCAGGTGATTCTTGGGATGCACTTAGACATGTGAGAATACTTGCTATTTAATTACGTGAAAAACAACCTTTTATTTGTGATGATGAGATCACCATTTGCACTGACATTGCCTTTACTTGCAACTGTTCTCACACTATAAGTGATGTGATGAGTTTATAACTTTAACTTCTTTTAGCAGAGTCTTGAAATATACAGTATAGTGTTGAGGAAACACTTTCTGAATACTTTATAGCAGCAGTCGGCAAACTGCGGCTTGCAAGACACATGCGGCTCTTTGGCCCCTTGAGTGTGGCCACGAAGTTTCAATCGCACTGTATGTGCCGCCCGCGCGTGGTATTTTGTGGAAGAGCCACACTCAAGGGGCCGCAGTTTGCCGATCACTGCTTTATAGGAACTAACATTTTGGATCAGTGTTCATTTATTCAAAAAGTATTCCATGTTAGCAAGCATTTTTATTTTTATTTTAGTGACGGGCAACTATTTTAACAACCAAATAAATAAATATTAAAATTTATGATATCAAATATTACATATTTGACACATTCTAATACATATTTAGACATTGAAATTCTTATAGTTCTTAGGTGGGGGTAAGGGGGGGAGATCAACCAAAGGACTTGTATGCATGTATATAAGCCTAACCAATGGACCCAGACACCAGGGGGAAGAGGGCATGAGTGAGGGGTGGGGGTGGGGGGGCAATGGAGGGATAAGGATACATATGTAATACCTTAATCAATAAAGAAAAAAATGTTGCTCTCTTTCATCACTTTAGAAAATAACTTTTGAGGCTACTGATATAAAGATTAGAGGTAAATATGATACAATTTCTGCTATGCTATTATTGTAGAAGTAAGAGTGTTAAGTAGATTTATTCATATGTTTCCCTAGCAATACTTCTTTTCTTAAAGCTGAATGGTATCTATGAGTGTCTGGTGAAAAAGTTGGACTTTGGCTTACAATGTCCATGTTCCGGTATATCTATCATTCCTGAAAGCACTACTTCACCTAGTGCACATCTATCATTTATAATCTGTGTACAAAGGGTGCAGGGCTTCAGTCTTTTTCAAGCAGAGCTCAGTGGGGAATCTGAACACTAGTGACCAGAAATTTGTCATCAGAGTCATCTGTCCATATATGACAGATTTACAAATAGTAAGCTTGTGAAGAAAAAGGGAAGAAGAAACAGCTATCAATTTAATGTTTTAGTCATAACTGAGAATTGGAAAATCTAAAGCAAGCTCTAGATTCTCTGTAACAATTGAAAACTACATATACTGGGTCATCTATGGAGAACCCTATTGAAAATAGGCAACTGTGCAAATAAGCCTAGCCTGAGTAGTTGAGCTGGAGTAGAAATGAAAATTGAATAGTGCACCTTTAATCTCTTTATACACTGCAGAGGCAGAAAAAAAATTATTTTATGGTCCTTGTTTTCTACTGGTTACGCTCCTGAAGTAAGAAGTTAGGAAACTAGCCTGGCTGGTAAACTAGTCTGGCTGGTATGGCTCAGTGGTTGAGCATCAACCTATGAACCAGGAGGTCATGATTGGATTCCTGGTCTGAGCACATGCCCAGGTTTGGGGCTCGAGACTATATATATATATATATATATATCTATCTATATATATATATATATATATAAATGCATTAAGCCTATATGATATTTTGACAATTAAGCTTGAATGTTGAAATAGTCAACTAATTCTGGAATTCTTTATTTTTATTTTTTTTCTTATGTTTAAATTCTTTATTTTATTTAGAACTTACTTTTTGGTTCTCCCATCCTTAGTGTTCTATCTGTTAAGCAATATAGTAATAATTGAAGTGTCTAAAGTTAGTATAAGATAGTGCATTGTTGCCGAAACCGGTTTGGCTCAGTGGATAGAGCGTCGGCTGCGGACTGAAAGGTCCCAGGTTCGATTCCGGTCAAGGGCATGTACCTGGGTTGCGGGCACATCCCCAGTAGGAGATGGGCAGGAGGCAGCTGATCGATGTTTCTCTCTCATCGATGTTTCTAACTATCTCTCTCCTTTCCTCTCTGTAAAAAATCAATAAAATATATTTAAAAAAAAAAAAAAGATAGTGCATTGTTTTTCATTTACATAGTATTTTCTTGCTTTATACTTTCCTAATTAATTTTATTCTGTGCAAGACAGGCATACCATAGTGTATAAAATATGAAACCTTTCTTTTTCTAAGAATCTAGCAATACATTAAAGATTAGAACGAAGTATAATAACGCACACATACTCACATAGAGGAAGTTGCATGTTGAAGTTATAAAGTGATGTTATACTTCAGAGGAGGGATGGATTACTTCCAAAATATTTTCTATGAGGGAAGAATTTGTGAATTTAAACTAATAGAATGTCCACACAAGAGATGATACTGGAGAAATTAGCATAAGACAAATCATGACAATTTTGCAAGCAATAGTTTAGAGTATATCCTGTTTAGCATTTATCCTGATAACATTAAGGGGATATGAAAGGATTTTAAAAAAGAAAACACAATGAGATAAAATTTGGAAGTTAGTATATTACACTCTGGTTGACTAATAACAGTGATCTTTTTGTCAGTTGGTTAATTATATTCACAAGGCAGAAGGGGCTTCACTTCACACAAGGTAAGTAACCATACAGACTTCATGGCAATAGCCCAGCAGGGGTTGATGTCCCAGTAAATCTGTATTTGAAATTCAATCATTAAAAATGAGCCTAAGTGGATAAGGATCACCTGAGTTGGGAAAACCAGTCTGAGGATCACCAGTCTGAGGCTGCTTGAGCTTATAGGTCTCGCAATTTTATAATTAATTAGATCCAATCCTCTAGACGCAGTGGTCGGCAAACTGCGGCTCGGCAAACTGTGGCTCGCGAGCCACTTGCGGCTCTTTGGCCCCTTGACTGGTGGCTCTTCCACAAAATATGGACTTCTGCTCATGGGCCACCAAGTTTCAATCGCACTGTATGTGCGTGCCCGCATGTGGTATTTTGTGGAAGAGCTACACTCAAGGGGCCAAAGAGCCGCATGTGGCTCGCAAGCCACAGTTTGCCGACCACGGCTCTAGAGCAGTGGTTCTCAACCTTGGCTGAACATTAGAATCACCTTGGAATCTCTTTAAATCCTGATTTCTGGGCCACAACATTAGTAACAGAGAAACAGAATTTCCGGAGGATGAGGCCCAGAAATCAGGATTTTAAAAAGATTCCCAGGTGATTCTAATGTGCAGCCAAGGTTGAGAACCGCTGCCTGAGATGAACCCTGCGCAGACAGCTGAAAAAATAAAAACCCCAGAGGCCCTCTCCCGCCCCGCTTGCCCGGCCGGG
>NW_005871267.1:1831507-1835357 GCF_000147115.1 Myotis lucifugus | reverse complement strand
AAAAAAAAACCGGGGCCAGATTGAATATCTAATTGGAAGGGAAGGAATTTTTAATTATTCTGGATGTGGCCTTTCCTCCACTGTCAGCGAAACTTGGATATTAGACACTAAGTCAATTCTCCTCACAACAAAAATCAAAGTCATTAGGAGTCCTAGACAAATGAGAAACTGCCTCATATACCCACCTGTCATTATTATTGTATCAATTGCTAATCCAGAGGCCAGCATAGATTGGATGCCGCTGCTCTAGAGCAGGGGTCCTCAAACTACGGCCCGAGGGCCACATGCAAATACAAATATTGTATTTGTTTCCGTTTTGTTTTTTACTTCAAAATAAGATATGTGCAGTGTGCATAGGAATTTGTTCATAGTTTTTTTTGAACTATAGTCCGGCCCTCCAATGGTCTGAGGGACAGTGAACTGGCCCCCTGTTTAAGAAGTTTGAGGACCCCTGCTCTAGAGTAACTGCATCTACTCAATCCTGGCTTCTGGCTAAGTAATTAATAAAATAATAATGAAATGTGGGTATATGAGGCAGTTTCTCATTTGTCTAGGACTCCTAATGCCTTGAATTTTTGTTGTGAGGAGAATTGACTTAGTGTCTAATATTCAAGTTTTGCTGAAAGTAGAGGAAAGGCCACATTCAGAAATAATTATAAATTCCTTCCTTCCAATTAGATAATTCATTCTGGCCACAGTATTTTTTTTTTAAAAAAAGTATAGTAAAGATGGCCACCAATAGGAAGACAAATTCATATAGTCTAGAAGTAGAATTCACAGGAATTGGTTCTTGGTAAGGTTTCAGGGATGATTAAGTGGGATGATTTAAGAATCATAATATCTATGTTCTATGCTAGATAATTAGATGAATGGGTATAATGGATATTTATTTACATAAAGAATACTGGATATGTAGATATAGTTTGGTACTGGAAAGGGGAAATCTGAAGAAGTAATTAGCACAGTTGACAGGCTTCTAGGAAGTAGGTATTTTGGTCTAGCTAAAAGATTAGCTCATAATTCTAAAGATAGTACTGAGATAAGGTTCTTAGAATCCAACTAAGGCAGGCCCTTTACCTGAAAAACAAATCTCTATACAAGTAAGACAAAATTAATATTATAGCCTTCCAGCATTATAATGAATAAGGATGAAAAAGAAAGATCCCTAGCCAATCACAAATTAAAAATTATGGTATACCTGCCTTGGATTTAACCCCTGCAACACAGAATTGCTGGGGGTTGGAGTTGGGAGTATGAAAAATGCTGGTGACTACATTATAGAGGTTAAATTCCAGACAGATGCTGCCAAGAGATAGAGGGCTCACTTCTTCTAACGGGCAGCCAGCAATGACAGATCAAGAATACTGGGGCACTGGTTGCCCTCAATTGGAAGAAACTGAAAAATAAAAAGTCAGGGAGACTTTACATTGAAGTAAAATATAGTAAATATGAGAAACCAAAATGAGGGCAAAAAATATTATAGAATTCTAAGTAGAAGGAAAGTCTCATTCTCTTGCCTGCCAGTAGTAGTTAAGAGCACAGACATACAAAAGGCCATTAGATACATAAAAAAATGCTCAATTTCACTAGCTATTAGGTAAATGCAAATCAAAACTATAATGAGATATTGCCTCAAACTTGTTAGAATGGCTATTATCAACCAGACAAGTAATGGCAAGTGAAAAAGACACCTTCATTCACTGCTGGTGAGAATGTAGACTGGTACAGCCATTATGGAAAACAGTATGGAGGTTCCTCAAAAATTTAAAGACTACCATATGACCCAGCAGTCCCTCGTCTGGGTATATACCCCCCAAAATTGAAAATTTATTCTCAAAGACATATGCACCCCTATGTTTACTTTAACATTATTCATGGTGGCCAAGACATGGAAACAACCAAAGTTTCCTTTCATAGGTGATTAGAAAAAGATATCGTACACATATACAAGGGAATACAACTCAGCCATAAGAAAAGATAAAATATTGCCATTGGATGGACCTTGAGAATATCATGTTAAGAGAAATGTCAGTTAGAAAAAGTTAAAAACCATATGATTTCACTCATATGTGGGATATAAAACTGACATCAACAAATGAACAAACAGGAAAAACAAAAACATAAGCACAGACAAAAGTATAGTGGTTACCAGAGAGAAGAAGGTTGGGGTGCATATTAAATGGTGAAGGGGTTTAATATATGGTGATGGAAGATGATTTGACTTTGGGTGCTGGGCACATGCAGATCATGTATTATAGAAATGTACACTTTAAACATGTTAACTAATGTCATCCCAATAAATTTAATTAGAAAAAACACACAGACTTAGAAATACTTATACTTGATTTTTTTTTTTATTGATTTCAGAGAAGAAGGAAGAGGGAGAGGGATAGCAACATTAATGATAAGAGAGAATCATTAATTGGCTGCCTCCTGCACACCCCAATGGGGGATCAAGCCCGCAACCCAGGCATGTGCCCTTGACTGAAATCAAACCCGTGATTCGTCAGTATGCAGGCCGATACTCTATCCACTGAGCCAAACCGGCTAGGGTTATACTTGAGTTTTAACTTTAGTCCCAATACTTTCTACCTATTCTTAGGCCATTTATTCAGTCTTCCTACCAGTAAAGCACCTTTATTAAGTGATCACCCAGTTCCAACTGTTTCTGATTTCTCCACTGTATTGTTACTACAGTGGGGCCTTGACTTACGAGTGTCTCGGCTAACGAGTTTTTCGAGATACGAGCCGTCTCTAGGCCGATTTTTTGCTTTGAGTTGCGAGCTAAAATTGGGTTACGAGCCAGCTTCAGATACCCCACAGCTAGTTGGCGCAGCGAACATCACAGTGAACGCCACAACATCAGCCCAGCATCACGTGTCTCACTCGTTCACTTTTGATTTGACATACGAGTAATTTGAGTTACGAGCTCCGTCAGGGAACGAATTAAACTCGTAAGTCAAGGCCCCACTGTATTTTATTTACCCCTTCAACTGATTAGCCATCTCTTGGAAAACACTTTAGAACCATGAAAATATCATTTTTCTCATCACCCAGCCTCTTTATGTCCCTCTGAAAGCATTATTTTATTATAATCGACATTTTTATGTAAGTACATTTCTTAACAGACTATATAGTATGTGTAAACCTGAGCAATATATCTTATGCATCTTTGTACTCTGAGTGCCTAATTTAGGTCCACTTCACTGAACCACAAACACTTCAATAAAATGTGTTTAAGAATAAATTAATTGTTCATTAGTATTAGTTAAATCAATATAATTTAACTTTGGTTTAATTACTTAAACTGTAATCACCATTGATAATTGCCTTCCAAGTGAAACAAATACTATTAGTATTGCCTCTATCATTTGTCAGGAGTAATCACTTTGTCACTTTTACAAGGTCATAACTGTTATGGGTATAAAAATCACTTGTGCAATAATATTCATTAATATCATTTTATTCACTTAGACCAAGAGAGAGGTGTCTTTTTCTCTAGCCTATATCTTATGCTCATGCTCTCAGGCTCAGATAGCTCTCTCCTCTCATTTCCACCATTTCAAATCTTACATCTGTTTCAAGATTTAGCATATGTCAATTCGGCCATAAATCCTTTCTTATTTTAATCTTATCCTTCTCTCTATCCTGTAATTCCATATTCTGATAATAACTAGAGGCTCGGTGCACAAAATTCATGCAAGGGGCTTGGCCCTTGCAGCCGGGGCAGCTTGCCTTGGCCCTCAAAGTCCCGGCTTCGTCCGGAAGGATGTCCAGAAGGTCATTTGGCTGTCCGGTCTAATTAGCATATTAAGCTTTTATTATTATAGATAGTATGTACTAATTATGT
>NW_005871267.1:1811616-1831240 GCF_000147115.1 Myotis lucifugus | reverse complement strand
TATGGATGATAAAGAATATTAGTATTCTATTAATATGCATGCCCTCCATATTATAATGGGAGCACAATTCTTGTTAATTTTATAACAGATAAATATGTAATGTTTTTTAATTTTTTATGTTTAAAAAGATAGTCCCTATAGGACTCAGTTAAGACTTGGATCAAAATCAAATCAGATGCTTTATCTTCTAAACCACCTCTGGTGAACCAGGCCTCCATATGTTAATTACTTAATTTATGAAAACAGCAGCATAAAGATTCCATGTGCAGTGTACATTCCCAAATTGCAGGCTTAAGGGAGACTTCCATGAATTAGTAAAAACAAACACAGTTGCTTTCTTTGACTAATGCTTTTTCTTAAAGGCAATTAAACTTGTTAGGAAAGGAGAAAAAAAAATCACAGCATGTCTTTTTCTTCTACAAACAGCATTGTTACTTTACGGATCACTATGAAAGAGATAAAGAAAAACCTCAGTACATAGGTTTAAGGATTAAAATGTAGTTAATAATATTGAGAATTAAGGTATTTCGTATAAGACTCTTTAATAAATATGGAATGTAATCAGCGAAAATATAATGCAAGGCACTTATATAAATATCAGTGAGGAAAAAAATAGAGTTCTAATCTACCCAATCTCATGTTCTCCATCTATGAAATGTAAATGATTTTTATTCTCCAGTAATTCTATTCCACATCTCTTTTCACAAAAATAGTGTGGAAAGTTGCATGGATTAGGAAAAATTATTCTAACATTGGAAATTATGAATTTTATACAGTAGGTTTTATCACTTTATTAGCTTTTCCGTTTTATTAAATATTATTTTAAATTATTTATTAATAGTTTCTACATTGACACTATCACCAAGGTATTACAAGAGCTTTCTTAGCTCACAAGTTTTTCCTTCCTTCTTTCCTTCCTTCTTTCCTTCCTCCCTTCCTTCCTTCCTTCCTTCCTTCCTTCCTTCCTTCCTTCCTCCCTCCCTCCCTCCCTTCCTCCCTACGTTTTTGTTTCCCCCCTCATTTCTTTCCTTTCTTCCTTTCTTCCCTCTTCATCTCCATTAATATAAATAGCATTTTTAAGTGAATGCTCATTTCTATGTGTTAGAGAAGAAATGGTGGACAATATATTCAGAATTTGCATCCTCATCAAGTTTATATTCTACTGGAGGGAAATAGAAAAAAAATCAGACAGAAAAACACAGTAAAAATCATAGAGTAGGATGAGTGCTATTAAGAAAACATGTAAAGGTATAAAACACAAGATAACTAGAGGAGAGCTGAGCTGACATATTTTTATTATGTGCTTAGAAAAGTCCCAATGGCATTTAAGTTGGAAAAATGAAGAAGGTATAATTTCAGGTTTTATAGTTAGTGTTAGGAGGGTAGTGTATACAGATAGCAAAATATGAAAATGAAAGAAGGCATTTTTGGAGGCACTAAAAATGTCAAGGTAACAAAAGAAAATTAGGACCTAGTGGAGGAAAGATAGGCATAGGGTCACATAATACTTTGCAAGAAATTCAGATTTTATTCTGTGTTGATAAGGAAACCACTGATAAATTTTAAGCAATGGTATGATATGGCATGTTGTAGGACTTGTATAAACTACAGATAATGCCAGTTAAGACTGAGTACTTCTCATAGAAAACATGTAGGAAGCAATATCTTATATTGATATCAATGTAACAGAGTATGGGCTATTACCAACAATTGAATGGGGATATAAAATCATTACTTATATTTGATTTAAACAATTAAGATCATTAATCTTTGCTGAAACAGGACATGCTTGAAGAGGTAACATATACTTCGGCTTGTGATACTAAGTTAGGGTATGCACATCTCACCCCTCTGGGACCTCTCAACTGCAGTTCCTTTGCAGCTGTCTCTCCTCCCCTTGGCCACGTAAGTCCTCTTGCTCAGCAGGGTGAATGCAGTGTTTCACTCTCATGTGGGGCTCTCCTTGTCTGTCCATGTAGCCCTCTCATCATTACCCAAGAAATTTAAAACCTCGTTCTTTCTCACATGATCTACATTGTTTCATGACATCTTTTTTTTTTTCAAAACAAGTATTGGGGACCTAGGTTAAACCCTATGCAGTGTCAATCCTTATCAGGGCATCAGAAAACACATTAGTCAGTAACTCCCTAGCTATACTAGTACTTCTCCAAGGTGAGTCACACAATCTTTTGACTTCCCAGAATTGTAGGTTATAACTGTTAAGCTATCAGAATAGCCCCGTTAAATCTCATCACTCTGAGAGTTGGACAATAAGCAAAGCTTGTATTTTCCAATGGTGGAAGGTAGGAGTGAAACATTGCCCTTCATAATATTCTCTGCTCTTCTACTTATCTATTTCTCTGTCTCTCTAACCTTATCAGAGGCTGGATTTAGGTCATTGGTTAAACATGGAAAACTGGTTCTTTAAGGTGATCATGTACCTCACGTTGGAATTTTATATCTATCTACAGAGGCCTGGTGCACGAATTTGTGCATGGGTAGGGTCCCTCTCGGTGACCTGCAGGGATTGGGCCGAAACCCGCAGTCCAATGCCGCCTGCAGCTCCTACCTGCTGCTCCCGCTCATCCCGGCCCCACTGTGTCTGCTGCGGGCCCGCGCCCAATCAGTCCCAACCGGGAGAGGCTCACTAGCCATAAGCCCTGCATCTGGCACCTTCCCAAAGGAAGTGGCCTGCGGGATCAGGCTGAAACTGGCTCTCCAACATCCCCCAAGGGGTCCAGGATTGCGAGAGGGCACAGGCCAGCCTGAGGGATCCCACTGGTGCATGATCGGGCTCAGGAGGGACCACGGGAGGGCTCTAGGGCCTGTCTAATCAGTGGGACCCCAGCAGCAAGCTAACCTACTGGTCAGAGCATCTGCCCCCTGGTGGTCAGTGCACGTCATAGTGACTGGTCGACCAGTGGACTGTCTGCCTCCTGGTGGTCAGTGCACGTCATAGTGAGTGTTTGAGTAGCCTTAGCATATCATTAGCATATTATGCTTTGATTGGTTGTTCAGTTGTTCTGCCATTCGGTCTATTTGCATATTACCCTTTTATTATATAGGATTATCTATTTATCTCAGATCCCCGCTTGAAAATGAGACTAAAGAGTTACGTTTAAGCCTGACTGGTGTGACTCAGTGGTTGAGCATCATCAACCTATGAACCAGAAGGGTCACAGTTTGATTCCTGGTCAGGGCACATGACTGGGTTGTGGGCTTGATCTCCAGTAGGGGCATGCAGGAGGGAGCTGGTCAATGATTCTCTCTCATCATTGGTGTTTCTCTCTCTCTCTCCCTTCCTCTTTGAAATCAATAAATATATATATATATATATTTTTTTTTAAATATATTTTATTGATTTTTTACAGAGAGGAAGGGAGAGAGATAGAGAGTTAGAAACATCGATGAGAGAGAAACATCGATCAGCTGCCTCCTGCACATCTCCTACTGGGGATGCGCCTGCAACCCAGGTACATGCCCTTGACCGGAATCGAACCTGGGACCCTTCAGTCCGCAAGCCGACGCTCTATCCACTGAGCCAAACCGGTTTCGGCAAAATATATATTTTTAAAAAAGAGTAATGTTTTAACATCAAGTTAAAAATTAGATATAATAGTGAACCTTTTTGAATAGAGGAATCATTCAGTTTATGCCTTAGATAATGAATAATGAAGATATCTAATTGAATTTTGGTGGATGATTTTTGTATTTTTTTCATTAAAGCAAAAATTAAATGTTAAAATTAATACTAAAATACACAAACTATGCTAGACACTGGGAGCACATCAGTAAACAAGACTCCTATTATCTTACAATCCATTGTGTATTCAGGGTGTGGCAAAAGTAGGTTTATAGTTGTATGCATGAAACTCAGTTAATTTTTCTATTAATTGTGTTATTTTCCATATAGAATAACTTTAAACCCACTTTTGCCCAACTAATATATAACTATATTTATAATATCCAAAATATAAAATGATATTATATGTATGTATTTGACTCCAGATATCCAAAGTAAATAAATATATATATATATATTCTCTAAGATTAATACTATGATAGAGAAAACAATAAGTATTTGAAAACAATTAAGTGCCATATTTATATTATTTCTGAGCAGCAAAGCCTTGGAAAATATTACTTTCCCTGAATACTATTTTAACAATTATTTTTTAAAATATATTTTTTATTGATTTCAGAGAGGAAGAGAGACAGAGACAGAGCTAGAAACATCAATGATGAAAGAGAATCATTGATGGCTGCCTCCTGCACGCTCCCAGTGGGGATCTAGCCTGCAATCCAGCCATGTTCCCTTGACCACAATCAAACCCAGGACTCTTCAGTCCACAGGACAATGCTCGATCCACTGAGCCAAACCAGGTAGGGTCCTGAAGATTATTTTATAAAAGCATTATACTAGTTAATTGAGGACATGTATAGTGGACTCATATTAATGTTAATGTTTAAATATAATTATCTACTTATTTCTATTACATAATTCTCAAATAAAATCACTGGGCTAATCTGATTAGCAAACTGGTGAGCCAATGCTCTATGCCAATTTAAGAAAAAAAAGCACAGCTAGGCCTTTGGTGAATTTTAAGATCTATTACTTTAAAAATTTTTGAAAAATTTCAAATCATTAAGAAATGGTAGATGTAGAAATATTAGAAATTTTAAATAAAACTTAATGAAGAAAACAGAGGGCTCTTTCTGTGATCCTTTTAAAGCTGACACCTATTCTCTATTTAGAATGCAACTGAAAATCAATTACTTTTTTTCTTTATTGATTAAGGTATTAAATATGTGTCTTATCTCCCCATTGTCCCCATTGCCCCCCCACACCCTCCCGCTCATGCCCTCACCCCCCTGGTGTCTGTGTCCATTGGTTAGGCTTATATGCCTGCATACAAGTCCTTTGGTTAATCTCTCCCCCTTACCCCCACCCTCCCATACCTTCCCTCTGAGGTTTGACTGTCTGATTGATGCTTTTCTGTCTCTGGATCTGTTTTTGTTCATCAGTTTATGTTGTTCATTATATTCCACAAATGAGTTACTTTTTAAAACCTGCCTTGAAGAATTGATGTCAGATTGGTACTCTCTCAGTGTGCTTCCATTTCATCCTGACTGCACATATTTACAGGAATCTTATGCCCTCATTGCCTTTAATTGTCTCACTCTCTTATCTATATACTAGAGGCCCGATGCACGAAATTCGTGCAAGGGGCTTGGCCCTCACAGCCGCGGCTGCCTCGGCCCTTTGCAGTTGCAGCTGCCCCAGCTTCGTCCAGAAGGTTGTCTGGACAGTCATTCTGCTGTTTGTTCTAATTAGCATATTAGCTCTTTTTTTATCTATTTATATAAAAACCCTGGATGTAACAGCCATCACGTCTGAGGCTTTACCAACTGGAAGGAAGTCAGTCTTGCAGGGGTCGTCTTGGCAACGGCTGTGCCCTCCCCAAGCTGTTTCCTGCGAGGGCGAGGTTTGAGGCCAGACTGGCCCTCAGAGCGTGGATGCACTGAGTCCTGGGTTGCCTTGCCAAGGGATATGCCCTCCCTGAGCTGTTTCCCAGAACCGTTTCCTGCGAGGGCGAGGTTTGAGGCAGGAACCAGCCCTTGGAGCGTGGAGGCATATCTTTATAAATTTTTAATACATTATATTAGAGGTTGTGATGGTACTGTTTTACCCACAGTGTCTACAGGAATTGCTGAAAATTTACTTCTCAGTGGAAGAACCTTCATTCCCAATATAAATTACCGATTCCATTAAATGAAACTTCAATTTCTAGACTCGATATAAACAGTGAAGTTGTTAAAACTATTAAAAAGGCCCAACTTCTCATTATTGATGAATGCACCATGGCATCCAGTCATGCTATAAACACCATAGACAGATTACTAAGAGAAATTATGAATTTGAGTGTTGTATTTGGTGGGAAAGTTCTTCTTGGAGGGGATTTTCGACAATGTCTCAGTATTGTACCACATGCTATGCAATTGGCCATAGTACAAACGAGTTTAACTTACTGTAATGTTTGGGGATGTTTCAGAAAGTTGTCTCTTGTAACAAATATGAGATCAGAGGATTCTGCTTATAGTGAATGGTTAGTAAAACTTGATAGCAGTTTTCATTTAGGAATGGATATTATTGAAATCCCCTGTGAAATGATTTGTAATGGATCTATTATTGAAGCTACCTTTAGAAATCTATAATAACATTAAAAATATATCTAAACGTGTGATTCTTTGTCCAAAAAATGAGCACATTCAAAAATTAAATGAAGAAATTTTGTATATACTCGATGGAGATTTTCACACATATTTGAGTGATGATTCCATTGACTCAACAGATGATGCTGAAAAGGAAAATTTTCCCATCGAATTTCTTAATAATATTACTCCTTCGGGAATGCCGTGTCATAAATTAAAATTGAAAGTGGGTACAATCATCATGCTATTGAGAAATCTTAATAGTAAATGGGGTCTTTGTAATGGTACCAGATTTATTATCAAAAGATTACAACCTAACATTATCTAAGCTGAAGTATTAACAGGATCTGCAGAGGGAGAGGTTGTTCTGATTCCAAGAATTGATTTGTCCCCATCTGACACTGGGCTCCCATTTAAATTGATTCGACAACAGTTTCCCGTGATGCCAGCATTTGCGATGACTATTAATAAATTACAAGGAAAAAGTCTAGACAGATTAGGAATATTCCTACCTAAACCCGTTTTCACACATGGTCAGTTATATGTTGCTTTCTCTCGAGTTCGAAGAGCATGTGATGTTAAAGTTAAAGTTCTAAATACTTCATCACAAGGGAAATTAGTCAAGCACTCTGAGTGTTTTCACTCTTAATGTGGTGTACAGGGAGATATTAGAATAAGTTTAATCACTTTATCAGTCATTGTTTGCATCACTGTTGTTTTTATATCATGTTTTTGTTGTTTTTATATCATGCCTCTGTTGTTTATCCTTTTGTTACTGTTTATTAATAAATTTATATATTATTTTCATATACATTTTACTAATTTCCTTTCATCTCTCACACTTCTATTACAGTGGGGCCTTGACTTACGAGTTTAATTCATTCCGTGATTGAGCTCGTAACTCAAATTACTTGTATGTCAAATCAAAAAGTGAACGAGTGAGAAACGTGATGCTGGGCTGATGTTGTGGCGTTCACTGTGACGTTCACTGCACCAACTAGCGGTATCTGAAGCTGGCTCGTAACCCGAATTTTAGCTCGCAACTCAAAGCAAAAAATAGGCCGAGAGACGACTCATATCTCGAAAAACTCGTTAGTCGGGACACTCATAAGTCAAGGCCCCACTGTATAGAGAAAGAGCAAATAACAATATTAAAATATTTCCTCTAATTAATTCCCTTTTAATGTGCATGAATTTCATGTGCCGAGCCACTGGTAGAGGATATAAAAGCCTAATATGCAAAGTGTCCCCTCGGGAGTTCGACAGTCCAGGAGTTCGATCTCTTGCTGTGACATGTGCTGACCACCAGGGGGCGGTGCAGAATGAAGGAAGGCCCTGGCTGGCAGCCCACAGCCAGGGAAGGGAGGCCCTGGAAGGCAGCTGGCAGCTGCTAGGGACCCTACCATGCATGTATTTTGTGCACTGGGCCTCTAGTTGGACCATAAATTCTTAAGGCAAATGTGCTGATTTTTCTTTCATTTTTGTCTGAAGTTTTAAATAAATACATATCAAATGAAAAATTACATACAAATATTGATTATTAACTTTAATAGGTATTCCTTGTTCTAGTAGTTTTAAGTAACAAACCTTCCACTCTAATTTATAGATTATAGAAAAGTAATGGTAAACAATTTAAGCACATTTGTGAGTTATATTTTCTTTCATTAAAAAATTGTTTGAAATGTCTACCCTTATTTCTTAATAATAAATGATTTAATATAATGGACTCCAAAATTAGTTTAATAATTTGAAATGAAAATATACTTCCAAATACCTTGTAACTTAATCAAGAGTTATAATTCAGGAATTTAATATTTCTTGACATGAAACTGGGACATTTAATCCTCTTTGAAAAGAGAGAGTATAGATTTCATATCTATAATTTTTTAAAGGTTACACATTGAAAAGCAAATGAACAGATTTGTCATATCAGTTTTTCTATTAAACACAGTTAGCTTAAACTGTCTGGATAATTTCTCCACAGTGAATCTGTCCAGACATCTGATATATTTTACATACTTATATTAATTTATAGATAATTATAAATGCACATTATAATTGACATATATGCCAATTCCACCAGATTTAAATTCTTTACAATTTATCACAGTTCTTATTTAATTTGAATTTTACCTTTATTCAATAATGTCTGCTCCTAGTTTGAAAATAAATACTACTATAAACTCCTAACAATGAAGACAACAAATCAGAATTCTCCTAACTCTTACTCTAATTTCTATTCCCTAAAGAAAATCACTTTACATTTTTTAAATGCTTATGATGATATTTTTCCACATTTCTGAATAACGTGTTTTTTAATATATCTTGTGAATTTTAGGCATTTTTCTAAGTAGAATTTAGTCATTATACACAACCTATTCTTAAATATTTTTTCTTGACCTCAAATCCATCCAATTTTAGACATTGTTGAATGATGACTCTGTTTTCACATGCAATACTTTCCTCTCCCAATCCCACAGCAGACATGCACACACCTCTTAATTAACTATACCAATATTTGGTTGGTATGACATTCTGTGTTTACATTATCTTGCCACTATTATTTTCACTTGAGTCTATAGTATACTGAAGTAATCTGTGCTTTATTGTACAAAATTTTATTTTCCCTGGAGTTAATGATCCCACATTTTAGACATACTTTTCTATTATATTAATTTTCTCCAAGCTCTTCTATTAAACTAAAAATTATTTTTCAATATTTTCATATTCATCAGACAACCTATCAATGCCTTTTGCCCACTGATGAAATCACTCCTGGTATTATCTGTCCTTACAGATCTTTTCTTTGTCATTATTATCAGAATTTCTTTTGCCTCCCTTCTATAACTCCTATTTTTCAAATAATAGATATTATTTTTCTTGATTTTCTGCCATAGATTTGTTGATATAACCTTTATTGGCATCATCATAGTAGAAGAAAAGAACATAAATACTTTGAGACCAGGCACACTTGAAAAATATCTGTATCCTAATCTTGTACTTGTTAAAGGGTTTACTGAATAGTGACTTCTCAGTTGGTATTAATTTTTCTTCAGATGTTTGAAGCCATTGATAGATTGTTTTCTATATTCCAATTACATTTTTGAGAAGTTCCTTTAACTTGAAGTAAAATATTATAATTGAAAACCTTCTTCTACCCTATTATCAAGAAACCTACAACAAAATGGCATCACTTATAAAATGCAAAAATGGTGGTGTGGGTATAAAATACTTTAAAACCAAATGACATTTACACTCAAGCTTTTTAATTTTCTGTATTTGTTTTATTTGATTAATAAAATCATCTTCAGATGTACCAAAAATTGCCAAGAAATTACTAAAGAAACTGACTTTTATCAAGATTTGAGATTGACTTTTTCTACTGAAATTATTATTATCCAAATTTCTCCATGATGATGAATTGATTCTTGATTCTTCTGGGAAATAATATGCAATGCGATTTTTAAAAAAAATTGCCTTTTTGTGTTTAAATGTGTTTGATATTAATTTAGCTGTGATTTAGGCCATGGTAAATTAGCTTTTAATAGTTTGTGTGTATATGGTTTATGTTTTAAATACAAATATTTATTTAAATGTTTTTAGAGATTTAGTTTCATATTAAGATAGAGGATAAAAAATTTTCTCCGTGGGAAGCTAAAGGACAATTTTAAATAAATAGCAACAGCTATCTTGCCTCTGGACTACCTAATTTCTATTGCCAACTAATAATATAGAGATTATCTAAGATGTCTTTTTCTGTTTTTTATTTAGTGTTATAAAGTGTTCACTTAGTGTTATTTAGTGTCCTCTTTCCCCCTCTCTCCCTTCCCTCCTTAATCAGTAAACAATTAAGTGATAACAACACAATGAGGCTCTGAATATTTCAGAACCACTTTTAGGGTGATTCCCACAAAAGTCACAAAGTGATCAAAGTTATGGAGATTGCTACATTTGGGGATCGGAGTGCTGTAACTTAAATTCACAGATGTCTCTTGCTCTGTAATTTAATAAGCTTCTTTCCTAGTATCATCACCCATAGGTTCAATATCATGGAGAAGCAGTACACTGAATATATCCAGATATGATGCTAAAAATGCATTGTATGAAAATGATTCAGAACTCCTTGATTTTTAAATTTAGTGCAGAATTCAAGATGAAACTGGGATATCTTGCTTTTGTCAGAAATCAAGGATTCACTAAGAGGTAGCATGACATCATTGAAAGCAGTAATGTGCTTATCATGTATATAGCGATAGAGTAACAAAATGAGCATCCAACAGAAAATAATAATGACAGCTAAGTGGATCTAGTGGATCAGTGTATAGCCATAAATGTGATGCTTTAAAGAATATGCCAATATTAATTGTGCTAGAAATACTCCTATGTGCCACATTCTCGCAGTGAATATGGGGACAAATCACTCAAATGATAAATAAATTTGAAATGTTTCAGGTGTAACACTAATACAATATATTTTTCATATGGGGAAGTTTAAATAAATGTTATAGTGAAATGTATTTATTTTGTTTTCTTTCTATAGTACATGAAGTAGTAAATTTTAAAGTAGAATTTTTATTTTGTCTTTATTTATATAGTTACTTATATTTCAACTTTCTCATTTTTGCTTACTCAGTTACAATTTTCCAGTTAATTTCCTTCTGCAAACTTTGTAGACTCTTGTCTACTACTGCCCTTGTGGTTTACTTCTTATATATTTCTTAACTGCAAGTTGCCAGAGTTTGAATGAGAAATATCAATGTAAGTGAACATCTATTAAATCAGTAAAAGTTATTTTGAGAAATAAAACATTTCAGTTATAATTGAATCCATTCTCTCATTTATCTCCCTTCTACCCCAGAGACAAAAAATATCCTGAAATTAGTGTAAATTTTTCTGTCTATATTTTATGTTTTGTTATATATGTAATAATCTTAAAAAAATAAGTAATGTGTATCCTTGTGTTTAAGTACAAAAATTTATATAGGACAGATACTAAGGCAACAGAATGATCTGCCATTATTATACAAATTTAAAAAGATATATAGCTGCCAAAACTAGAGATAGAGTTTCCAATCTCTTTTTTGCTTGATATGTCCATGGAATATATCTGGAATAATGTAGGCAATTTTTTTTCTTTTTTTAGGAAAGTAATTATGCCATATTTCTTCTCTTCTACCCTTTCTGTAAAAAGAAATGGAAGTTGCTGGTTTCATTTTAGAAGATAACTATAACACTTTAAACATGACTATTTGGTTTAAAATTGCATAAAATTAAGATTATATTTCTTACCTACACCGACCACCTTTCACATGTCAATAGCAAATAGGTGGTTAGTGGCTACCATAATGAACAGTGCAGATAAAGAACATTTTCATCATCTCAGAAAGTTCTATTAACAGGACTCTAAGGGGATCAGGAATGTGAAAAAGGAAAGCAATCTAGATCTAAGTCTGAAATCCTGCAATACCTTATGGAGTAAGATCTCTATCTTAAAATCTTCTGGCTATCTTCAGACTATTTTTATGAAAGAGAAGTAAGCATCTATCTTACTTGGGTCACTTGTTTTGTGGTTACTTTATCAGAGCAGTGTAGCATATATACCCACCCACACACTCTTTCATACACATATATGTGCATGCATATATGTAGGTACATTTATGTGTATGTCTGCCTGTATATATGTATGTAAATGGTAGTTTAAAGGCTCGAGAGTTCCAGGGGCAAAACTCAAAACTGACATCCATACATGGAGGACAAGGAGAGACCAAAGAAAGAGGTAGATCACTCCAGATTGGTGAAAGGCAAGATTCATAAGCAAGGGAACTTACATAGGAGACTTATTTTCGACAGCTGTAAGACTAGTAAATCTCCACACTGCCCACCAGAACTTTAATAGTTAACACATATCCAGTCCAAATGGTCTCAACAACTCATTACTCTCTCAGTGTTGTATCTTTGAAATGGCCCCAATTTTGGGAAAGATGGGCAGAATGTACATTCCATGGGGAGGGGATGAAGAACCTGTCTGCCTGGATCCAGTAGTTTCAGCTTTCTGGTCAACCAGCAGCCACATCCACTCTTGATGACCTCCTCCAACACTCCACCCCCCTGATGGGCTCTTACAGTTTAACATGCCTCCTCTTCTGCAATGTGGCCTGACCTGTGAGCAAGGGATTTTATTATCATGATTCATACATGGCTATCTGGCTGCAATGGAGGCAGATGCCACAGCAACAATATAAACAGATGCAAAAGAAAGCAAAAATTAAGATAGTGACTTCCAAAATAAGTCACAATTTTTTACCACCAAGAGACTCATGATCTACCGGTGGTCACATCCTCCCGATGACCCCCTCGGACAAAAAAGAGACAGAGAGGTTCTGATCTTCAAGTATGAAAATGTTCAACTTCACTAACTATTTCCAAAGTGGTTACATGTTGATCTTCTATTCATAGTTTTTGAGAGCAGCTTGCATTCCCCATAGCCTCGCCAATACTTGCCATTTTTAGTAAGGATACACTTTTCTCAGACCTCTCATTTTTCCATGTGAAGGTATTTTAGTTAATTAACTCTCCTCTCACGGGAGAATGTGAATGCTGGAGAGGGCACTGGGCATGCTGAGGGGATCCTTCCTCTGTATTGCAGAGAGAAGGTCTGATCTCTCAATGCTACATCACAGACATGGTGGAACAGGCTCTGCCCCTTGGCATGTGACCTCCCTCTGATCAGTGCTGCCTGTCACTGGATGGGCAAGGTTATCCAATTTAGAATGTTTTAATAAGTCCTTTTGTCCGTACACCCAAACCAGGCCTTTCAGTCAAGCTTTTAGCAGTCATTTAGCTGAAAACTTAAAATGTATGACTTGATTTCCTGTTCAGATTTCAGGAGGGAAGAAAGGATTTTAAAATTAATCTCTTAAACTTCAACAAGCATAATACCAATTTTCATATTTAGTTGAACTCCTCTTATGTTAATATGCATCCCTGATTATTGATAAATTTGAGTACATCTTTATGTTGATTTAACATTTTTTCAAAGGTCTGCTCAATTCTTTTATCTAGTGCAAACTAAATTTGCAGATATGGAGAGCACAGTTTCAAAAATTTATTTATATAACATTTAAAACTAAGATAAATCTGAATTAGCTATTGAATTTTAAAGGACAGAAATACTTTTTCTACAATCCAAACAGACTCAGACAATCATCTATAAAAGGTAAAAATGAGCTAATTCCAAATTTTCTACGGTAATATTCAATAGTCTGAAAATATTAAAAGAATTTAGGGCTGAAAAATATATACCAATAATATTACATCTAGCTAAGATAACATTAAAGTATAACTGCAATAGGCAGAAATTCTCAAACTTAGAAGAATTTAGATACACAATACTTGAGATACTGTAAAAAAATTAAGATGTGAATCAAAATAATTTAAGAAGAGCAAAACACAAGGACTGGTGATGAGCAAAGACTATTTAAATGAATGAATACTAAACAAATTCACTAGTATGGTTACAGAAGAACCGACATAATACATAATTAAAACTGTAGGATTTACTTTGTGAGGCAGATACACTACTATTATTTTTATTCAATGGTTAAAGAAACTGAAGAAAAGTTTAATGACCTGAAAACATTTACGCATAATTGTTATATAGAACAGAATGTAAAGTATAAACCTGAGAGATAATTTAACTATTAAAACAAAAGCTGAGGAAAAAATGGAGATAAGAAAAAACATTTTGAAGATAACTAGTCATTATAAACAACTAGAGGCCTGGTGCACAAAATTCGTGCACTGGGTGGCGGTTCCCTCAGCCCAGCCTGCACCCTCTCCAATTGGGGACCCCTTGGGGACCTGTGGGATCGGGCCTAAACCAGCAGTCGGACATCCATCTCACAATCTGGGACTGCTGGCTCCTAACTGCTCACCTGCCTACCTGCCTGATCACCACTAACTGCCTCTGTCTGCCTGCCTGATCACCCCTAACTGCCCTCCCCTGCCAGCCTGATCTCGCTCCCAGCTGCCTCTGCCTGCCTGATCACTCCTAACTGCCCTCCCCTGCCGGCCTGATCTCACCCCCAACTGCCCTCCCCTGCTGGCCTGATCTTGTCCCCAACTGCCCTCCCCAGCCAGCCTGATCACCCCTAACTGCCTCTGCCTCAGCCCCCACAACCATGGCTTTGTCCGGAAGGAAGTCGGATATCCGGAAGATGGCTGATTGACCTGGTCTAATTAGCAAATTACCCTTTTATTAGTATAGAAAACAATAAATGTCTATTTTTTTAAAAAAGTTCAACTAAATGAACTGTGTTCTTAGCTGTGTTTTCATAATCTCTTTTTTAAATTTTATCTTTATTGTTGAAAGGATTACAGATGTCCCCCTTTCCACCTCATTGACTCACCTCCTCCCCACTCCTGTCCGCTTGCCCGGCCTTCACCCCACTATTGTCTGTGTCCATGGGTTAAGCACATATGCATACAAGTTCTTTGGTTCATCTCTTCCCTCCTTCTGCCCCTCCCTGCCATGAGGATCCTCATTCTGTTTGTTGCATGTTTCCATGTCTCTGGATCTAATTTGTTTTTCATTTTATTTGGTTTGTCAGTTTATTTTGTTCATTAGAGTCCATATATAAGTAAGATCATGAGAGTATTATGCTAAGTGAAATAAATCAGTCAGAGAAAGACAAGTGTCACATGGTCTCATAATCTCTTTTCTTAATCTAACTGTAATATTTTTTAAAATTACCTTTTATGCTGAAAATAATTTTTCTGTAGTTCAGAGAGTCTTTCAATATCACGTAGTTAGTTTTGTCATTATTTTATTTGTTAAAATATATTTTTCTTGATTTCAGAGAGGAAGGGAGAGGGAGAGAGAGATAGAAATATCAATGATGAGAGAGAATCATTGATTGGCTGCCTCCTGCACACCCTCTACTGGGGCCGAGCCCACAACCTGGGCATGTGCCCTTGACTGGAATTAAACCTGGGACCCTTCTGTGGCAAGGCTGACTCTATCCACTGAGCCAAACCACCTAGGGCAGTTTTTTCTTTTAAATACAAAAATAAATTCAACTCCACTTATTAATAGTTCTTAAATATCACTAGTATAGTTTTTATTTTCATATGCAATGTATTTCTTTTTACCTATTTTCTACTTGCATAGGTACAGTAAGATGCCAGGAAATGGCTAATATGATACACTAAACTTAATTATGGCCTGGGTAGAGAAATCTAAGACTTTTCTTTTCCATTATCTTATATTTTATATAATAGATTATTTTTGAGAAGCTTGAGACATTTTTAATCAGGTTGAATTTTCTAAATTTAAATTGTGGCATTCTGTGTCCATAACTTTTATCTCTATATGCATCTATACCCTTATTCTGTGTGTTTCCATTTAAAAATCTTGTCTTGATTAATAACCCATTGCTGCATATCCACTTAGCCCTAACTACCCTATCTAGGTCATGTGGATTTGAGTTTTTGTTTCAATGTTTATATTCTTTATTGTTTCTTTTAGTTTCCTCAACTAGTTTTCATATTTACTACGGACTATCCAGTGGTCCCACTACAAAGTGTACAACTTTGAAGAACTTAAAAAATATAGTTTCTCTAAATGATTGATGATAACAAGCAAGAAAAAATTTACTAGTAAGAATTTATTCATAATAAACACTTAGAAAAGTTAAATTTTAAGATATCACAATCTTGTTACCGTCTGTCAGCCTCTCAAATGGTAGCCAAGAATGTTAAGGTTTTAAAATATTTTTATTAGCATCATAAAAAATTTTAAACAGTTTATTAAGCTGTCTTATCCAAATTGACTAAGATTTATTAAATACTGATTATGTGCCAAACCCCATGCCAAGTGGTGTATACATATCACTTAATTTATTCCTCAAAGCGATTATATTAACTAAATATAATAGCTTCATTTTTCAGGGAGACTAAGGCATAATTAGTAAGTAACTTGGCTAAATTTATACAGCTAGTAAATAGAGAGTATTGAAATCTAGGTCTGACTCCAGAGTATGTACTTTTAACCAGTACAGTGTATTGCTTCATAAAGTGGGATGTTTACACATGTTTTGGCCTCACCTAAACTAATGAAAGACAGCCAGGGAACTTTTAATCCCTGAAGATATGTTTGAATCTCCTGGCATATTTGTTCTAAGGTATGGTAGACTGCACGTTTATAGATATAGCAAAGAAAAATGGGCATTTGAAAGTATGCAATGATAGGATTGAGGGAAATGGTAAAAGACGGTTAACTGGGTATGAGGATATGGCTGCTATTAAAGGCTAAGATAAAAGTAGAAAGGTTAATTTTAAGAACAACAGACAATGCAGTGAAGAGTTTCATAAAAGAGGGCAAATGGTATATTTTGAAAATAACATTTAAAATTTTTTCAACTCCTTGTTTTCTTGGCATTGAGCATAGTCTGAATGAGTGTAATGGGGATTAGAGGGCAGAACACACAGTGAGTGACATCACCCACAACTTTCATGCTCATCAGTTCTGAAAGCTATGATTAGTCTTCTATTTCGTGACATGTATGACAGCTTTTGCCAGGAGGAACAGGCTAATTGTTAGGCCATAATAGAATAAAGAGCAGTACATTGCAGAGTGCTAACTAACCCTTTTTGCCTTAGGTGGCATAATGAAGCATTGAGACTAAAAACATTCATCGTCTAAAAATTGCATGAAACTTTTTGCAAATGAATGTGATGATACCTAATTGTTACTGTAAAATTAAATTTGTAAACAAACACATGGGAATTTGTCAGCTTCATGCTGCTCATAATTAACATGGTAGAATATTTGTAGTCAATTAAAAAAATTAAAAATTCACTATTCCTATTTTGTTCTCTAGAAGGTTTGTTTTCATATAAGATGAGTCAATCATTAATATTCTGGAGAAAATATTTAAATATATTTACCTATTTAATGGGTATTTGTAAAAAATTGTTTATATTTTATAATTTTTCAGTGTATTTTTTTTGTGATGAAAGTTACACAGAAATCTGGCTCTGACATTGAGCTCATAGAAAGGTGTCTGAAAATTTGCCAACTTAATCTGAATTCTGTGTATTTCAATATGTCCACTGGTATGGCGGTATCTAATTAAGGAGCTATATTAAATTACAGACATTAGTGTAGTGCTGTCAGTTACTAATTCAACTTTTATGGTAGCTATCAGAAAGTTTTATCTCTAACAGGTTGCATACATAAATTACTGATAAATGAAAATTGAGTACTACTTTTTATTACTCTTTTAGCAAGTCTAAAAGTTAAAATTATGCTAAAGAGACTAACTTCTTCAGCAACTGTCTTTATAACTATCCATTCACATTTTAGACCACTGTGAATGCCATATAATATTTAGATAGAAATGATACTTGCATAAAAGTGTGATTATATAAGTTTATTATAAGAACTTTAAATTCCTCAGTTTTATGTTTGGTCTTATAAGATGTGAATATCTTTGCTAGATAAAATTTCCATTCTTCCCATTCAAATACATGAAATCTGTGTGGAGGGATGTATAAGAAGTTATATAGAGAGTAAAATAAACAAAAAGATGTAGCATGTATTAATATATTTGCCTTAACGTGTAATTTTATAAAAGTAAAATTATTTTTGGTTAATTTCAGGAATTTAAACATATAATCTATCGTAAATCAAGGTTATTCACACTTATAAGATCAATAAGCATGAACTATCTCTTCATCCATGCATTCAACCCATTGACTAAAAACATGTATTGAATATTTGTTGTTAATAGGCATTCTTATGTTTTAAAATACAGATGTAATAAAATTTCTCTAATCATATCTGAGTCCATGGGGTGAGAAAGAAACATTAAAGGACAATTACTTCATAGGTCTCTCAAAAATAAAACAAGTGATTATGGATGTTTTAAGGGCTGCTAACTCAGCCTGGTGACATCAGTCAGGTCTTAAGAGTCAGACCTGAGCCCTGGCCCAGTGGCTCAGTTGGTTGTTTTGTCATCCATACACCAAAGGGTTGTGGGTCCAATTCCTAGTCAGGGCATGTACCTAGGTTGCTGGTTAGATCCTGGTTAGGGTGAATGAATACAGGAGGCAACCAATCAGTGCTTCTCTTTCTCTCCCTTCCTCTCTTTATCAAGTAAACAAACATCTTTTTCATAAAATTATTTATAAAATATGCCTTGATGTCCACTTAAAATATGGAAGTAGATAATTATGTAATGATTATTTACTATAGTTACTACCAGGACTAAATAACATGTGTCAAGTACTTGTGTAAAGTACTTGTCACTTTCCTTGGGTATAATATGTGCTTACTAAATCTTGCCTCTTTCTCTAGCATTAGTTATCAATTTTCTCTCTCTCCCCCTCTTTTTATTCTCCTTTCTCCCTCCCCAACTGTTTTTTTCCACTCTCTTTCTCATTCTGGTGCACACACATACATACATTGAAAATCCTTCCTATGTCCCCATCCCAAATCTTGACTACACTATTCCTCATGCTAGTTTACTCTTCAGACTACCTCTATAAGACAGAGTTATTGGACAAAATGTCCACTTGTATAGAATGCTATATTAGGATCAGAATAAAAACAAATGCTAGAACACTAAATCTAATCATGAATGGAAGTAGATGAGGATAAACAAGCTAACAGTAAGTAAATGGAATGAAAAGACTGGAAAGATCCAGGTTTGAAATATTCAAGATTAAATGTCAAGAATTTGACAAGCTCTTTCTCTTTGCCCATTAGTCTGTAGAAAAATAAATCTCCATTATTTGATTCAATGTCTGAATCAAAGAAAAATAGTTCAGAAGACATAGTGGCCCCTACTTCAATCCAGCATCACCTATTCCATTTCCTTTGTAGGAAGTAATAATAGGTTCCTGCCTTGCCAGTGTCAGGTTTAATATAGGATTTTGGTCAACAGAAAGTCTCCTTAGACCCTTGAAAGTTCTTTTCTTTTAATTGCATTTATGGGTCACACAACTTTCTCTTATGCAATTATATTTTTTCAAAGCTTAAAGCTCAAATATTGCCTTTCAAATGTATCAATAATTTTTGTCTAAGATATCAGATGCTTACCCTTTTATTTAAAACTAGAGGCCCGGTGCACAAAAATTTGTGCACTCGGGGGGGGGGGGTCCCCCAGCCCTGGCCTATGCCCTCTCACAGTCTGGGACCCCTCGGGAGATAACGACCTGCTGGCTTAGGCCTGCTCCCGGGTGGCAGAAGGGCAGGCCCAATCCCTAAGTGCAGCCCCTGGTCAGGCTCAGAGCAGGGCCGATTGGGGAGTTGGGGCGGCCGCCCCGTCATGCACAGAGCAGGACGGATCAGGAGATTGCAATGCCACCCTCAGTCACGCTCAGGGTAGACTGATTGGGGGGGTGGGGC
>NW_005871267.1:1732500-1810948 GCF_000147115.1 Myotis lucifugus | reverse complement strand
CACACAGAGCCGCAGGGCAATCGGGGGATTGGGGAGCTCCCCTCCTATCAGGCACAGAGTAGAGCTGATCAGGGGGTTTGGGCGCTGCCCCCTGTCACGCTGATCCTGGTGCCGGGAGCCTCGCGGCTCCACTGATCCCGGTGCCGGGAGGCATATTACCCTTTTACTATATAGAATAGAGGCCTGGTGCACGGGTGGGGGCCGGCTGGTTTGCCCTGAAGGGTGTCCTGGATCAGGGTCGGGGTCCCCACTGGGGTGCCTGGCCATGCTGGCTGAGGGGCTGAGGGCTGTTTACCGGCTGGCAGTTGACTAAAAGCTCCCAACCGCTCCTTGTTTTCTTTTTCTTTTTTTATTCTGGGCCAGCTTTAGCTCTGAGGCCTCGCTGCTGAAAACATGGATACAATGTTGTGGTCCGGGGCTGACTGAAAGCCGGTTTTGTTTAGCTTCTTATTTGCAACATAGTACATAGTTGCTTAGAGTTGCAGTTGAGAGTCCGGCAAGTGAGGCGGGGAACGTTGGAGTCTGCAGTCCCTGGAGGAAGCAAGCCTCCCTGCTCACTTCAGTGCATGGCTGCCGGCCGCCATCTTGGCTGACATTAATTTGCATAAGGATACGCTGATTAGCCAATGGGAAGGGTAGCGGTCGTACGCCAATTACCATGTTTCTCTTTTATTAGTGTAGATAATGTTAATAATAAATGAATATATCAAGAAAAAATGAGGAAAGGGGTCAACTAAAGTGAAAAGAAAATAGAAAATGTAAGAAGAATTCATTATTTGAGTCTTCACAATTTTACCTTGGACTAGTCTTGATGTTTAGAGATCTGTGTTTAGTGTTTAGGATTCTGTGGTCTGTCAAAGATAAAACATACAGAAAATTATTCTATGTCTTGAATGTGAGTAAAATATTTTAACAGAAACTTAAATGGTGAGTAAGCTATGCTATTCAAAGCTAGGGATTACATAGTCTTTTTGCTTAATTTAAACAAGAAAAGTGAAGAGAGAGTTAATTAAATCCTGATATAATCAATGGAGGAAACTATACAGATTAGTTTTGTTCCCAATTTTTTGTCCCTTAACATTTGTTTTATGTTTTTGCCCCTGGGAAGCAGAAACACACACACACACACACACACACACACACACACATATATATATTTAATATTCTTAATCCAGCCACAGATAAAACATCCAGGTCCTTGGGAAAAATCCATTTTTAAATTCTTAGATTAAATTCAGTGAACAAATATCCTAGAGGAATACTAATCCCATCATATATTGTAAATACTGTACTAAGTTTACTCTAAGGTAAGGTATACACTAGAAGGGTATGACTAGATGGATATTTATTTTGATTATTTATCTTAATTATGACAGCACCATAGGGAAAACTGTATCTCACAGGATTTGTGATGTTATCTGTAGCATAAAAAGTTACTCTCTTCTGTGTTAAACTAGAGGCCTAGTGCACAAAATTTGTGCATGGGTAGGGTCCCTAGGCCTGGCCGGCAATCAGGGCCGATCAGGTTCCTTGCCTCCCTGCCTCCTCGCCTCCCTGACTCCTTTTTTCCCTCTGTCCCTCAGTGCCCCGTCACCACCACTGGTCGCCGCCATGTTCCGCGTCACCCCCTGGTGGTCAGTACACGTCATATCAAGTGATCGAACTCCCATTCTCCTGTTCGAACTTCCGAGGGGACACTTTGCATATTAGCCTTTTATATATAAACTAGAAGCCTGTTGCATGAAGAGATTCGTGCAATAGGCCTTCCTTCCCCTGGCTGCCAGCACTGGTTTTCCTCTGGCACTTGGGACCCAGGCCTTTGCTCCAGCCGCAGCAGAGAAGCAAAGCCTGGAGGCTTCTCTGCTCCGACTGCAGCAGAGAAGCCAAGCCTCTTCAGTCTTCAGTCTTCAGTCTTTCCTTGGGTGGAGCCTTCAGTTTTCACTCCACCTGCATATGCAAATTAACCGCCATCTTGGTTGGGTTAATTTGCATACTCATCTTGATTGGCTGGTGGGTGTAGCGGAGTGACACCAATTTGCATGTTTCTCTTTTACTAGTGTAGATTAGCATTAACAGTGTTTCGAGAGATCGAAAAGGGGAACTTGGAGGAATGTATGGTGGAGGGGAGCTGGCACTGACAAACTGAATACTTAGAACATTAACCCTTTGTGGTCCAATGTTATTTTTGGAATTCAAACAGTCTGGTCCAAATTAATTGACGGGATTGAATGTTGAACTTTTTAATGTTCTTATTGCTCGACCTTGGACCTGCTCCTAGCGCCTGGTCTGTCGAGTCGGCCTTGAGGTTGGACCGAAAAGGGTTAAAGAGCCGCAAAAATGTTAGCTAGCTTTATATAGAGGGTGACCTGGAAAATCACAACCAGTAAAGTGAGAGGCCATGGTTTCTAAATTATGACAGTTTATCCTGGCAGCTAGTAGGGTCTATTCTTATGTTTTTGTAATGAATGTGAAAAATAGCTCTATTTGGAAACAGATGTAACTGATTTTACACTTTGATCCTGACACTAGCTATGTAGACTTAGGCACTGTTTCATTATCTGCATAAAGGAGACTATAATAATTTTCAGGCATGTAATCATTAAGCTAATAATGTATGCGAGGTACCTGACACAAACTGATCAAATACCTTTTGATAAAGTTTCAATTAATTTGATTGTTATATAGCAACGCCTGCATTATAAAAGAAACTTTTACTGTGAATTTTTTTTATGAAAAAGCAAATATTGCTTCTTGATTTGATTTATCTATCAGCAGTGAACATGGGGTCTCTGGTCAGAGGTAATCTCTGGCTAGAGACAGTACTCTGCACCCCCTGCTCTTGTCTTGCTTGTAGGAATGAATTCAAATAAGAGACAACAAATAACTGCAAAAGCAGGTGAGGGTTTATTTGTAGGAAAGCTATGCACTCAGAGAGGACCTGAGCTGGCAGCTCAGCTGGCTAAGACCAAAGTGCCCTGACATTTGGGAGTTTTGAGGATTTGTAACCCTAGGCTGCAACACCCGTAGGCAAGGAGCAAGTCACCTTCTCTCTCATGTCTAAAAAATGAATCTTTAATCTACAAGGATCCTTCATTTAGGTGTTAGGCCACAGGTTAGACCTCGTCCTGGAGGGCTCTGAATCTTTCCTGCTCATAGGGGCCTCCATTCTCTTTTCAGTTTGTCACGTCTCTTATTTCCTCCAAGCCCCAGCGGCCTCTTCCAGCTGCTCCCAGCTCATGTCTTTCTATCTGCCTACTCTAACATTTCTGTTAAAAATTTCAGCTTTTAGAAAAAGACTGTCTTTTTTACTTTTAGGTTGTTATGAAGTGAACTGAAGGTGTTAATCACATTTATGATTTTTGCTGCTGAAATATGAAGCTTGGGGTATTAGATATAAAGGGTGATGTGGTGATCTGTCTAGAATATCTTAACCAATGTGTAATAGAAAACTGACAGCCGCTTTCATCCATCCATAAGCAGGAAATATTGATGACATATATTTAGATCCAAATCTGAATTCCTTTCTGAAACACATCAAGAGAATTTAGAGAGTGACTACACATAAAGCAGTGACACATTTTTCTATATGAAAAGTGTGCAGAAAAGTGACTGAAAATTGGTAAATTATTTTTGGCAAGTTGCCTTTTACAAATGGCAGAATGACATGTTGGCTACATAAATAAAATAGAAATAAGGGAATAGTGATGTTAGAGAGGCTTGTAAGTAATAGAAGGTGATCTGTTTAATCAGTAAACAAACATATAAGCTTATATTGAGCTCTAGAACATTAATTGAATTTAAGGCACTTTAATACTAAAGAATGATTAAATTGGCAATTAAGATAATTTTTAACAAATGCTACATCTTAAATGCTAACATTTGTATGTAGATACTGACTATATCTTCTGTATATTTAATTTAAGAAAAATATTCTAGTGAGATGTTTTCCTACTCAAATTCTAGTTAACTCCACATTTACTAGATTAGGTAATGGTTTTTCACTTTTCGTTGCAGAGGCATAATTTACTCACTTTATCATTAGTATATATATTCATATATATATATAACTGAATTAAATTGGTGTCTAAATTGGAACTCAGAATTATTACAAATTGCTTTTTTATTACACACACATCTTACCTAATAATAGACAAACATGTAAATTGACCATCCCTCCACTACGCTCACCAGCCAATCAGGAGAGTATGCAAATTAACCCAACAAGGATGGTGGTTAATTTGCATACATAGGCACGAAGTGGCAAAGTGAAGACTGAAGGCTCCTGCTGGAGCAGCAAAGACTGAAGGCTCCAGCCGGAGCAGTGAAGGCCTGGGTCCCGGGTGCCGGAGGAAAACCGGTGCCAGCAGCCAGGGGAAGGGAAGGCCTATTGCACGAATCTTTTCGTGCAACGGGCCTCTAATATATAATCTATATAATATATATATATTAGAGGCCCAGTACATGAAACTCATGCACGGGGGTGGGGGGTTACCCTCAGCCCGGTCTGCACCCTCTCCAATCTGGGACCCCTCGGGAGATGTTTGAAAGCTGGTTTAGGCCCGATCCTGCAGGGAGAGTAGTTAGGGGCAATCAGGCAGGCAGGCACAGGGGTTAGGGGCAATCAAGCAGGCAGGAAGAGGCAGTTAGAGGTGATCAGGTAGGCAGGCAGAGGTGGTTAGGGTGATCAGGCAGGCAGGCAGAGGTGGTTAGGGGATATCAGGCAGGCAGGCAGAGGCGGATAGGGGTGATCAGGCAGGCAGGCAGAGGTGGTTAGGGGATATCAGGCAGGCAGGCGAAAGGTTAGGGGCCATGAGGCAGGAAGGCAGAGTGGTTAGGGGTGATCAGGCAGGCAGAGGCAGTTAGAGGTGATCAGGCAGGCAGGCAAGCAGTTAGTGGCGATAAGGCAGGCAGGCAAAGTGGTTAGGGGCGATCAGGCAGGCAGGTGAACAGTTAGGAGCCAGCAGTCCCAGATTGCGAAAGGGATGTTCAACTGCCGGGTTAGGCCTGATCCACAGGGATCCCTGCGGGATCGGGCCTAAACCGGCAGTCGGACATTCCCTGAAAGGTCCTGAATTGTGAGAGGGTGCAGGCCGGGCTGAAGGACCACTCCTGTGCACGGATTTTGTGCACTGAACCTCTAGTATATATATATGAAAAGCAATCATCAAAATGGGAAATATTGCTAATAATATCAAGTGTGGGATAATTTTTTCACAAAAACCAGTTGCATGACCCTTTCTGTAAGACTGAAAAATTAATCACATGTATTTGTTTTTTTATTGTGATGAAAAACATATAACATACAATTTCCTAATTTTTTTTTTAATTATAGTTCACATTCACTATTATTCTGTATTAGTTTCAGGTGTACAACATAATGGTTAGATGATCATATACTTTACAGAGTGGCTCAATGTTACTTTAAGTTCCCTCCATGGCCCATGCATAGCTATTACAAAATTATTATTATTTTAATTCTTTATTGATTAAAGTATTACATATGCCTCCTTTTTCCTCCATTGACCTCTCCACGGCCACTGCTACCCCCCAGCACATACCCTCACCCCCCCCCACCCCAGTGAATGTGTCCATTGGTAATGCTTATATGCATGCTTATATGCATGAATACAAGTCATTTGGTTGATCTCTTACCCCCCTCCCCCCAACATTCCCTCTGAGGGTTGACAGTTTGATGCTTCTCTGTCTCAGGATCTATTTTTGTTTATCAATTTATGTTGTTCACTATATGCAAATAATGAGTGAGATCATGTGGTATTTATCTTTCTCCAACTGGCTTATTTTGCTTAGCATAATGATTTCCAAGTCCATCCATGTTGTTGCAAATGGTAAGAGTTCCTTCTTTTTTACAGCAGCATAGTATTCCATTGTGTAGATGTACCACAGTTGTTTTTTTTAATTATTTTTATTGATTTCAGAGAGGAAGGGAGAAGGAGATAGAGATAAAAACATCAATAATAAGAGAAAATCATTGATCGGCTGCCTCCTACACACCCACTACTAGGGATCAAGCCTGCAACCAGGCATGTACCCTAGCCAGTATCAGACCTGGGACCCTTCAGTCCACATGCCAATGCCTCTATCTAATGAGCCAAACCAGCTAGGGCTGTACCACAGTTTTTTAACTCATTTGTCTGCTGATGGACACTTAGGCTATTTCCAAATCTTAGCAATTGTAAATTGTTCTGCTATGAACATAGGGGTGCATATATCCTTTCTCATTGGTGTTTCTGATTTCTTGGGATATATTCCTATAAGTGGGATTACTGGGTCAAATGGGAGTTCCATTTTTAATTTTTTGAGGAAAATCCATACTATTTTCCACAGTGATTGTACCAGTCTGCATTACCACCAGCAGTGCAAGAGGGTACCTTTTTCTCCACATCCTTGCCAGCACTTGTCATTTGTTGATTTGTTGATGATAGCCATTCTGACAGGTGTGAGATGGTACCTCATTGTTATTATGATTTGCATCTCTCAGATGACTAGTGACTGTGAGCATATTTCCCTATGTCTTTTGGCCTTCTGTATGTCCTCTTTCAAAAAGTGTGTATTTAGGTCCTCTGCCCATTTTTTTATTGGATTGTTTATCTTCCTGTTGTTAAGGTATAAGAGTTCCCTGTAAATTTTTAAGATTAAACCCTTATTGGAGATAACATTGGCATATATGTTCTCCCATGCAGTGGGTTTTCTTATTGTTTTGTTGATAGTTTTTTTGGCTGTGCAGAAGCTTTTTATTTTGATGTAGTCCCATTTGTTTATTTTCTCCTTAATTTCCATTGTCCTAGGAATTGTATTGGTAAAGATATTGCTACAATGTATGTCTGATATTTTGCTACATGTAGTTTCCTCTAAGATTTTTATGGTTTCCCATCTTACATTTAAGTCCTTTATCCATTTTGAATTAATTTTTGTGTATGGTGTAAGTTGGTGGTCTAGTTTCATTTTTTTTGCATATATCTGTCCAATTTTCCCAACTCCATTTATTGAAGAGACTGTCTTGACTTCATTGTATACTCTTGCCTCCTTTGTCAAATATAAATTGAGCATAATGGCTTGGGTCTATTTCTGGGTTCTCTGTTCTGTTCCATCGGTCTATATGTCTGTTCTTGTGCCAGTACCAGCCAGTTTTGAGGACAATGGCTTTGTAATATAGCTAGATATATAGTATAGAGATTCCCCCTGCTTTGTTCTTCTTTCTCAGGATTGCTGTGACTATTTGGGGTCTTTTTTTATTCCATATGAATTTTTGGAGAGTTTGTTGTAGGTCTGTGAAATATGCTGTTGATATTTTAATGGGGATTGCATTGAGTCTATGGATTGCTTTGGGTAGTGTGGCCACTTTAATGATGTTGATTATATCATACCATGAACACAGTATGTTCTTCCATTTGTTTATGTCTTCTTCTTTTTTCAACATCCTATAGTTTTCTGAGTACAGGTCTTTTACCTCCTTAGTTAAGTTTATTCCTAGGTATCCTAATTTTTTTGGTACAATGGTGAATGGGATTTTTTTTTTAATTTCTCTTTCTGTAAGTTCATTACTGGTGTATAAAAAACTATAGATTTCTGGGTGTTAATTTTGTATCCTGCTACATTGCCAAATTCATTTATTAATTCTAGTAGTTTTTGATGGAATCTTTAGGGTCTTCTATGTACAATATCATTTCATCAGTGAATAATGATAGTTTTATTTACTTCTTCCTTTCATTTCTTCTTCTTGTCTGATCTTATTATGTTCTGCTATGAACATAGGGGTGCATATATCCTTTCTGATTGGTCTTTCTGATTTCCAGTACTATGATCGCCATGGCTGGCACTTCCAGTACTACGTGGAACAGGAGTGGTGAGAGTGGGCATCCCTGTCTGGTTCCTGTTCTCGGGGAAATGGTTTTACTTTTTGCCCATTGAGTATGATGTTGGCTATAGGTTTGTCATATAAGGCTTTTTTTTGTCATATAAGGCTTTTATGATGTTGAGGTATGATCCCTCTCTTCCCACTTTGCTGAGGGTTTTTATCAAGAAAGGATGTTGGATTTTGTCAAATGCTTTTTCTGCATTAATTGATGACTATGTAATTTTTATCTCTCTGTTTATGTGATGTAGCACATTTATTGATTTGTGGATATTGTACCACCCTTGCATCCCTGAATAAATCCCACTTGGTTATGCTGTATGATTTTTCTAATGTAATGCTGGATCTGATTTGCTAAGATTTTGTAGTGGATTTTAGCATCTATGTTCATCTAAGATATTGGTCTGTAATTCTCTTTCTTTGTAGTGTCTTTATCTGGTTTGGGGATTAAAGTAATGTTGATTTCATAGGAAAACCTTGGAAGTGTTCATTCCTCTTAAATTTTTTGGAATAGTCTGAGGAGGATAGGTTTTATTCTTGTTTGAATGTTTGGTAAAACTCCCCTGTGAAGCCATCTGGCCCAGGGCTTTTGTTTGCTGGAAGTTTTTTTATTACTGTTTCAATTTTCTCCATAGTTATCGGCCTATTTGGATTTTTTTATTATTCCTGATTGAGTTTTGGAAGGTTGTATTTTTCTAGGAATATGTCAATTTCTTCTTGTTTGACCAGTTTGTTGGAATAGAATTGTTCATAGTACTTTTTTACAATCCTTTGTATATCTGAGAGGTCTGTTGTTATTTTGCCTCTTTCATTTCTGATTTTGTTTATTTGGGTCCTCTCTCTTTGCTTCTTGGTGACCCTGGCTAGAGGTTCATCAATCTTGTTTATCCTTTCAAAGAACCAGCTCTTAGTTTCGTTAATCTTTTGTATTGTTTTTTTGTTTGTTTGTTTTGGTCTCTATGTCATTTATTTCTGCTCTGATTTTTATTATTTTCTTCTCTCTGGGCTTTTCTTGCTGCTCTCTTTCTAATTCTTTAAGTTGTAGAGTTAGATAATTTATTACAAGTTTACCTGTATTTTGAGATAGGCCTATAGTGCTATGAACTTCCTTCTCAGTACTGCTTTCACGGTGTCCCATAGATTTTGGATTGTTGTGTTTTCATTGTCATTTTTTTATAAGATGCTTTTTATTGCTTCTTTGATCTCTTTGGTAACCCAATCATTGTTTGTTTGTTTTTAAATATATTTTTTTGATTTTTTACAGAGAGGAAGGGAGAGGGATAGAGAGCTAGAAACATCGATCAGCTGCCTCCTGCACACCTTCTACTGGGGATGTGCCCACAACCAAGTTACATGCCCGTGACTGGAATTGAACCTGAGACCCTTCAGTCCACAAGCAGACGCTCTATTCACTGAGCCAAACCAGTTAGGGCCCAATCATTGTTTAATAGCATGTTATTTAGCCTCCAAATGTTTGGATTTTTTATTGTTTGTATTATAGTTTATTTCTAATATTATGCTATAGTGATCTAAGAAGATGCTTGATATGACTTCAATCTTCTTGAATTTAAAGAGACTTTGCCTGTGTCCCAATATGTGATCTATCTTTGAAAATGTCTCATGTGCACTTGAGAAGAATGTATATTCTGTAGCTTTGGGGTGAAATGTTCTGAAGATGTCAATTAAGTCCATCTAATTTATTGAGTCATTTAGGATTGCTGTTTCTTTGCTGATTTTTTGTCTAGAGGATTTATCCATGGATATCATTGGGGTATTAAAGTCCCCTACTATAATTGTATTGCTGTAGATCTCTCTTTTGATATCTTCCAGAAGTTGTTGTTGTTGTTTTTTTAATGTATTTGGGTGCTCCAGGATTGGGAGCATATTTGTTTACCAGAGTTATATTCTCTTGTTGTATTGATCCCTTTAGTATTATGAAGTGGCCTTCCTTATCTCTTGTTATGGCCTTTACTTTGAGGTCTAATTTGTCAGATGTAAGTATTGCTACCCTAGATTTTTTTATCCTTTCCATTTGCCTGAAAGATATTTTTCCATTTTTTCACTTTCAGTCTGTTGAGTCCCTTCTTCTGAGGTTGGTCTCTTGTAGACAGCATATGTATGGGTCATGTTTTCTTATCCATTCAGCCACTTGATGTCTTTTGATTGGAGCATTTAATCCATTTAATCCATTTACATTTGAGGTTATTATTTATAGGTATTTGTTTGTAGCTATATTTACTCTTTTTGCCTGTGATCCTTCTTGCATTCCTATTTCTTATTTTTACAACAGTTCCTAGCATATCTTGCATTGCTGGCTTGGTAGTGATAAACTCTCTCTTTAGCCTTTTTTGTCTGTGAAGCTCCTGTTTTCCCCTTCAATTTTGAATGATAGCCTTGCTGGGTAGAGTATTCTTGGATTTAGTCTCTTGCTTTGCATTGCTTTGTATACTTCATTCCATTCCCTTGTGGCCTAATGTGTTTCTGTTGAAAACTCATTTGATAATCTAATGGGAGTTCCCTTGTAGGTAACTTTCTGTCTCTTTCTTGCAGCCCTTAAATTCTTTCTTTGTCATTAACGTTTGTCATTGTAATTATGACTTGTATTGGTGTGGTTCTTTTTGAATTCATCTTGTTTGGGACTATCTGTGCTTGTGCAACATTTTCTTCCCCAAAACATGGCAGTTTTCTGTCATTATTTCTTCAAACAAGTTTTCTAACCCTTGCTTCTTTTCTTGTCATTCTGGCACCCCTATTATAGGTATGTTACTTCATTTCATGTTGTCCCAAAGCTCCCTTAGGCTCTCCTCCTGCATTCTAATTTTTTTTTCTCCAATTGCTGTTCAGATTGGGTGTGTATTTCTGCCCTGTTTTCCAATTCACCAATTTGGTCCTCCGCTTCTTCTAGTCTACTGTTGAACACTTCCATTGTGTTTTTTATTGTAGCTATATCACTTTTTTTAAAAAATATATTTTTATTGATTATTCACAGAGAGGAAGGGAGAGGGATAGAGAGTTGGAAACATCGATCAGCTGCCTCCTGCACACCCGCTACTGGGGATGTGCCCGCAACCAAGGTACATGCCCTTAACCGGAATCGAACCTGGGACCCTTCAGTCCGCAGGCCAACGCTCCATCCACTGAGCCAAACCGGTTGGGGTTATCACTTTTTATTTCCTCTTGATTTCTACTTAAGTTGTTGATTTTCTCATCCAGCTTGTTTAGGAATGTAGACCCTTATTCTGAATTCTTTTTCTGACATATTGCATCCCTCTTTTTCATTTATTTCCCTTTCTGGTGACTCTTCCTCTCTTTTGGAAGTTGTTTCATTGTCTCCCCACTTTTGCTCTCATGGAAGTGTCCAGGCGATGAGATGCGAGGGGCTTGGGGCCGATGCCATGGTCTTGGCGGGTGGGAAGCACATTTTGAGGCTCACTGGTGGGACTCGCAGTGCTGGGGCTGATGTTGATGTCTTGGTGGGCAGGGAGCACAGTCAGAGGCTCACCTGTGGGACACTTGTGGGTTGGGGCAACATTGTGGGCTCGGTGGGCAGGGTTCACAGTTATATACTCACCAGCGGGATGCGCGGTTTCTGGGAACAATGCAGTGGGCCAGTGGAAGGTGGGTGTACTCCATGACCCACAGGAGCCCACATCCGGGTAGGCTGGAGTCCTGGTTTACATGGGTCTGCAGCTGAGGTAGCAGGTCTTTGGCCAGAGTGCCTATAGAGTTCAGGGTGGTGTCTGAGGACAGTCTGGGTGGTGGTGAGGCTGGGCTCCTAGTCATAGCAGCTCTCTCCTTCAGGATGGGATGGTTTCTGTCAGATCCAGTGGCCCTGGGAGTGCTTGCAGCAGGAGCTCCCTGTCTAGGAGAGCCCAGTCCACCAGTCTTCAAAAGACCTGCAGGATCTAACTGTCCCTCATTCACACACACACACACACACACACACACACACACACACACACCACGCATCCACACACTCCCCTTTCACTCACTTACACTCTCTCTCTCATTGCAGTCCTGCTGGACACTATCTTGCCTCCTCAATCACATGTATTTTCATTAAAATTGAGTAATTTCTAATGTAACATTTCTGATTGACTGCTAAAAATGGGTATATGTTGGACTTAATATTCCACAAAAAAAGAGAGAGATCTCTGATTTACTATTCTTCATTTGAAAGTTTCATTAGATATTCTTTAAATTCTGTTAAAAAATTTTTTTTTAAATATATTTTATTGATTTTTTACAGAGAGGAAGGGAGAGAGATAGAGAGTTAGAAACATCGATGGGAGAGAAACATCGATCAGCTGCCTCCTGCACATCTCCTACTGGGGATGTGCCCGCAACCCAGGTACATGCCCTTGACCGGAATCGAACCTGGGACCTTTCAGTCCGCAGGCCGACGCTCTATCCACTGAGCCAAACCGGTTTCAGCTGTTAAAAATTTTAACATTTGTCTTAGTAATATAAAATATTAATCCTTCAATAGAATAAAATACTGAAAATAAATGAAATATTAATTACTTGTTGTCATTTTCTTCATCTAGTTTTCTATAAATTGATTTTTAAACTCTAACTTTCCTGATATTAAAAGAAATATTATGGAATTCATAGGCAATAGATGCTCTAATTATTTCAAATACATTAATAAAATCTGTCCACTTGTTATTTAAGGCAGTGTATACATGCTTATATCATGGGATGTTTTCCCAAATATTTCCCTGAACACTTAAAAGAGTTGCCAAGATTTTGACTACAACTAAATGTTAAAGTAATTAGTATAATGCTTCCTAACAGGTCCCTAAAGTATTTTTGGAATAGTATCATTACAGCTACTTTTCGACTCTGAATTGCATGAGCTTATACAAATAATTCCACAAGCTGCTGTCTTTTAGTATCATTTTCTTGGAGTCCCAGAGATCTATATTTTCTGTCCCTACACATTTGTAGCATTTAATAACATTGTGATTTTCCATCAGTGGTTTATCAAGACCTACTATCTAATTCAATGCAATTTAAATTACAGTATAATTTTGCCCTACTAACAAATCAATACACTGTAATATTGGTGGGCTGATTTATCTGAAGGGTTTCATGAGAACAGAAAGGGACAAAAATGATAGAAACTAAATGGTGACATTCTTGGTATTATTGATCCCATGTATGATTTTACTTTTAAATCAGTGAATGCATGTGGAGATTCAATAGATTTACTTTTTATGATGCCCTTGGATATCATTAAAATGTATGGAAAATTTTCTGTGATCTAGATATTTGAGCCAAATTATACAAAATAATAAAAAGGTCTATTCTGAATGAGTCCTTATTACTCATATATTAATATTAATTAAATAAACAGTACATCCCTTTTATAATTGTAGACTTTTGTTCAAATAATATTTTTGCATTGGCCAATTTATTGTTCTTATGAAAACCCACTCATAAAAATGTTATTTTTTCAAACTTGCATGAAGAACCCAACTACAGAGATGTATTAATTCAAATTAACTGTTTCAAATAATTTTGAATTTTATTAAATTAGAGACATTAGTAAAATAAGATAAACAAGTAAATGGGAGAGAAAAATTTCACTCCTCAGATTTCCTTTCAGTATCAGAATTATATCTCAATTTTTTTTCTCTGCAATAATTTACCTCTAAATCACACACACAAAAAAAATCAATTTTGGCTATTGATATGCATTGGAATGTTACTCTCAGAGAACTCAAAATATTGTTTTAAAAAAAGAGATTTTATATACTAGGAAAAAATAGCAGTGCAAAACTTACATACTAAATCCTATATAATAAAAGCCTAATATGCTGTCCGGTCATCCAGTCGGCCGTTCAACCAATCAAAACATAGTATGCTAATGATATGCTAAGGCTCCTCAACCACTCACTATCATGTGCACTGACCACCAGAGGCAGATAGTCAATAAGTCGACCAGTCACTATGACGTGCACTGACCACCAGGGGGAAGACACTCAACCAGTAGGTGAGCTTGGTCATGGGGTCCTGCTGATCGGGACTGAATGAGATGGGCTGGACATGCCCTGGAGCCTTCCCACAGTCCCTCCCTGGGTGGCCAACCTCCCACTCCCTTCCCTGGCCCCCGTAGTGCACTGGTGGGGTACCTCAGCTGGCCTGCACCCTCCTGCAATTCGGGACCCCTTGGGGGATATAGGAGAGCCAGTTTTGGCTTGATTCTGCAGACCAGGTTGAGGGACTCCACTGATGCATGAATTTGTGCACTGGGCCTCATATATATATATATTTCTTTCCATACACACAAGTAGTTGTGTGTGAGTGTGTATAGTTCAGAAGTTCAGATGTAGATAAGATCAAAATCATTTTGTTTATGTAAGCTTTGACCTAGGATGTGACAATACCATCTGATTTAGCTATTTTTTTTTCTCTATACTTGACCCAAAGTGGTTTTTAGTGTCTGTGGTGCCTTCCTATTTTCTGTCAAATAATTTTCCTGTTATCTTTTCCAGAAATGTCAAGTATCATTGCTTTCATGATGTTTTTCTAGTCCATACATTCAACATTATCTGATGTTCATTAGCCAACTTATATCAACATCGGCCAAACTCAGGATCTAATGTGTGTTCTAGTTGAAGGATTAATTTCCTATTTGATTTCAACTTAGTAGTAATAAACTTTTCTCTATTGATCAAACAAGTTTTAAAAGAATGTCAAGTAACAAAGAATATTAACATAGGAAAAGCTCCATATTTTCTCTTGCCACACGGTGACATGTAATAAATTTTTTAAAATATACTTTTATTTATTTCAGAGAGGAAGGGAGAGGGAGAGAGAGATAGAAACATCAATGATGAGAGTGAATCATTGATTGGCTGCCTCCTGCATGCCCCCTATGGGGGATAGAGCCCGAAACCCCAGGCATGTGCCCTTAACCAGAATCAAACATGGGACCCTTTGGTCCACAATCCGATGTTCTATACACTGAGCCAAACCAGCTAGGGCACATGTAATGAATTAAGAACAAGATTCAATTCTATTCATACTAGTCTGGCAAACATTAAAAGTAGACATAGTATTTCTTGTTATAAAACATACAATAAAATGAATCTTATTTACACTGCTGCTGGAAAGACGTTAATAAATCACTCTTTGGAAATTGAACTGGGCATCATTTTAGCTCAGAAAAAATTACTCTTATGAATCTATTATACTCAATCACACAATTGGCATATTTGGTAATTTTTTCCCCTTAATTGGGTCAGTAGGGAGAACTAAATGAGAAAATATGGTTCATCTGGACTATTTAGACATAAAGGAAAGAGGTTTTTACTGATATGTTATCTTTAACATCTATATTAATAAAAGGGTAATATGCAAATTAACCATCACTCTGTGACAAAGATGGTGGCGCCCATAGTCACAAAGATGGTGGCTGGCCAGAGTGGATGGGGCGCTTGGCTTCCTTTGGGCAGGACGCTTGACTTCCTGCAAGCCCTGGGCGGTGGCCACGGAGACAGCTCTAGTGGGCGGGAGGTAGTTCAGGCCTGGAGCGAAGGCGGGAGGTGGCTTGGGCCTAAACGGGCAGTTGGACATCCCTCTCACAATGCAGGACTGCTGGCTCCCAACCGCTTGCATTCCTGCCTGCCTGATTGCCCCTAACCACTCCCCTGCCAACTTGATCGACGCCTAAATGATCCCCTGACAGCCTGATTGCCCCTAACTGCCCTCCCCTGCTGGCCTGGTCACCCCTAACTTCCCTCCCTTGGCAGCCCGGTTGCTCCTAACTGCCCTCCCCTGCTGGCCTGGTCACACCTACCTGCCCTCTCCTGAAGGCCTGGTCCCCCCACAACTGCCCTCCCCTCCAGGCCTGGGTTCCCCCCAACTGTCCTTCCTTGCAGGCCTGGTCGCCCCCAACTGCCCTCCTTGCTGACCATCTTGTGTCCACAAGGGGGCAGCCATCTTTGACCACATGGAGGTGGCCATCTTTTGTGTTGGAATGATGGTCAATTTGCATATTACTCTTTTATTAGATAGGATCATAGCATAACTGTAAGTATATTGTCTGGACATACAGACAGAGTTTCAAATATTAATTATACTGTGCTTCTTTTTTTGTATTGTTGATATTATTATAGATGTCCCCTCCCTTTAAACTCTGTCTGCCCAGCCCTCACCCCCACTTCCTATGGCAATCACCACACTGTTGTCTGTGTATGGGCTATGCATATATGTTCTCTGGCTAATCTCTTCACCTTCTTTCATCCAGTCCCCCCATGCCTGTCTCCTCTGACCTCTGTCTGTCTGTTCCATGTATCCATGCCTCTAGTACTATTTTGTTCCGCAGTTTATTTTGTTTATTAAGTTCCCCGTATTAGTGAGACAATATGGTATTTGTCTTTCTCTGTCTGGCTTATTTCACTTGGCATAATAATTTCCACTTTGCTTCTTTAAGTAATGCATTGAATCAGATTCTATTTTTCCTAGGGTCTTGTCTCAAGATACACTCAGATATATGAATGGATTATAGATAATGACATAGAGAGAAAGTCTTATAAAATATATATTTAAAACATTTATAAAAATCAATGCAAGTATTTATTTTATGTGCCTAACAAGAGTATGTTATTTTACCTGTCCTAGCAATTAGATATATTACTATACTATATGCATAATACTGTGTATATATACACAAATATGTATAAACTCAATATAATATTTGAGTTCAGCTTAATGTAAGGCAAACTGGTATAGAAGAATAAAAATATTTAAAAACACATATTGACTAATAATTGAAAAATAACATTTTTATTTACAAATTCTATATAATAAAAGAGAAACATGCAAATTAACCATTCCTCCACTACGTTCAAGCCATGCCCACAAGCCATGCTCATCATCCAATCAGGAGCGAGTATGCAAATTAACCCAACTAAGATGGTGGTGGCCACAGAGCTGGAGCAAGAAGCAGGCTTGGCTCCGCTCAAGGCTACAAAGTTTCAATTATAGAAGATAAATAAATTCCAGAAAAAAAGGAGAAGCTGGGAGCTTGAGTCGCTAGGGGGCATGGCCAGCCTGAAAACGGCCCTCAGCCCCTCACCCAGGCTGGCCAGGCACCCCAGTAGGGACCCCCACCCTGATTCAGGACACCCTTCAGGGCAAACCAGCCGGCCCCCACCGTGTACCAGGCCTCTATCCTATATAATAAAAGGGTAATATGCAAATTGATCCTAACTGCAGAACGACTGGGAATGACTGGTCACTATGACACACACTGACCACCAGGGGGCAGACACTCAATGCAGGAGCTGCCCCCTGGTGGTCAGTGTGCTCCCACAGGGTGAGCTCTGCTCAGCCACAAGCCAGGCTGACAGCTGCCAGCACAGCGGTGGTGTTGGGAGCCTCTCCCTCCTCCTCAGCAGCACTAAGAATGTCCGACTGCAGCTTAGGCCTGCTCCCTGCTGGCAAGTAGACATCCCCCGAGGTCTCCTGGGCTGCCAGAGGGATGTCTGATTGCCAGCTTAGGCCTGATACCCCGGGGAGCGGTGGATACCCCCCGAGGGATCCCAGACTGCGAGAGGGCACAGGCCAGGCTGAGGGACCCCCCCGAGAGCACAAATTTTTGTGCATCGGGCCTCTAGTACTTTATAATAGGAGTTCTCTTACTGAAATAAAAAGTGTTTATACATTATGACTTGACTGTTCAAAACAACTATTCACCTTTTACATAAATATATAAATTTTATAGAAAGATAAACCTATATTTGAGCAAGCAATATATCTTATAGTTGCTCTATCTACAGCTTTTATCTGGCAAAGGCCATTTGCACAAATATACTTTTATGGATTAAATTAAAGAGAATGTTTTAAGCTTTTCAGAAAGGTGATAAAATCAGAGGACTTCTCTCCCATTTGAACAATTTATTTTTGTCTTTTGAGAAAGACAAGTATCACATGATGTCACTAATATGTGGGATCTAATGAACAAAATAAACTGATGAACAAAGTAGATCCAGAGACATGGAAGCATGGAATAGACTGTTGAACCTCAGAAGGAAGGCAGGGGAAGCTGGATGGGAAGAGATCAACCAATGAACTTGTATGCATAGATGTGTAACCCGTGGGCACAGACAATAGGGTAGTGAAGGTCTAGGGTGGGGGAGGGGGTGGAAGAAGTCAATGGGGGGAAAAGGGGGACCTATGTAATACTTTCAACAATAAAGATTTTTAAAAAATAAAACTATCAGACTTCACATTCAATAGTGCAGTAGTTGATGGGATTTTCCCCACAATCTTGATTAAGTACAGATTTGCATGTTTTATAAACATCTCTATTGAAACATCCTTTCTTTCTCACTAAATAGAAATTTTCTTACATGACATTAAAGTGTGTCACTTGTAAAAAAAAAAAGGCAGGAACAAAATCATGCTATATATAATTGACCTAGTACTTCATAATTTTTGAAGTATAAGAATTTTCTAATAAAACAAAGACAAAACTTTTTACAATGAATAAGATTCAAATGCCAAGATAAGGATGTGAGTATACAGTCATAATACATAAAAAGTTATTCATTAATTTGATGATATTCTTTTGAAATTAACTTAATGTTTTTAATATATACACTATTTTGCTCTGAAATATGAAGACTAAATCAAATATTTGGGAAGATTTAAAATAATAAAGGTACTATACATATATAAATAACATTCCATATTCTTATTAAAATATAAAAAGATTTTGTTTCACACATACTATATATATGTTCATACCTTTTTTAAAAAAGAAATCATCTTAGTATATAATAGCTCTTGGGTATTTTATAGTATTGCTAATTGGTTCATTGCTTTCCTTGAGTTAAATTCTTATTTGCTTTTAATATATAATTACTTTAATTATATTTCTGTTTAATCAATGTCTTTTGTTTTTTGTTGTGGAATTATAGAAACCTTTTGGCATCATTGTTGTATGGAAAGCATCAAGACTTTATTTAATCATTCAGGTTTAATAACAATTACCAATTTAATCTGAATAGAAACTTTCAAATTGTAAACTTTTTATCTTTTTACCTACTTAAACGAATCTCTCTCTCTGCTCAGTCAAAAAATTAGAATGTGTAAAATGAAAAAAGGTTGTACTAGTGAAAATGGCAGAGTAGATTGACTTTTGCAATAAGTCTTCTGTCAGGAGCAATGAGAAAAAATGGACAAAAACAAAACCAAATTATTGTTTTGGCATCAGACATTTGTCAAATGAGTGAGAAATTGATGCAGCAAAAACAAGGAGATACATCTAGAGCAGCGATTTTTAACTTTTTTTTTTAATCTTATGGCACACAAAAGCTAATTCCTAAAATTTTGTGATACCCCCAAAAATATATATTTTTTTACCATTCACAAAAAATAGATTCATTCATACCACACAGCTATTGTTATGTTGGTTGTTCCTATTTTTTTTTATTTGACAATCTAAAGGAAAAGAGGTCAGTGCCTCTGACTAAATTGTCAGCTATCGCATATTTTAAAAATTATTGAGGCACACCAGTCAAAAATATATGATTTAGAGCAATAAGATCAGCATCTGGGGCTGGTTTAACCTTTCATGAGTTTTGTAATTCCTCAAATAGAAATAAGAAAGATGAGAGGAAGAAAGAATACTTATAGATTCATAAGTGTAACACAAAATAGAAGACCTAAACACCAAAGTGGGAGTCTTGGTAAAATCCCAGGTTTTCTGTGGGATCCTAAAGAAGTACAGTCTAGTAATAAGAATAAATTGCAAATTAATTGAGTCTCTCTGGGATTGACACACATATTCAAATAATTCTCTTTCCTGAATGAGTTTAGGGTGATTTGATAGCTAAAAGATAACTTTAAGAACATGAAATACATTTTATATGAAGTATTCAAAATTCAATAGAAATATAAAGTCAACCAAGAAGACAAGATAAACCTAAAAACTTAGTAAACAAACAAACCATTGGAATGATTTATTATTAGATAATAATTTCAGAATAACCGTTCTGTAGCATAAATAAAAATCTTTAATATCCTCATAACTATTAGAGATATAATTACAGATATAATACAATCTGTAAGAAAAACAATAGAAATTCTAGAGCTAAAATGTACAATGCACAATAACTAAATTTAAGACTCCAATCACAGGTTTAACAGATGATTAAGTAGAGCTGTTGAAAAATTTAGGAAACAAAGATATGATTGAAATACCTAGATTGAGGTATAGAGAAATAAAAGGTTAGAAATTATAAAAAGAGTGCAAGGCATATCATGAAATACAGTTGCAGATTTATGTGTGAATTCCTCACTGAGAGGAAAAAGAAGGTGTCTCCAGCAAGAAACAGTACCCAAACTATGATGACCTGGGACAGATGGCCTGCCAATGCCATGTATGTTATATGAGGATTCAGCTGGAAACTTTTAATAAGTTGCTAAAATCCATGCGTTAGCTACTCTTTGAGTATGAACCCTATGGAGACCTCAAACATAGGGAGGTTTGCACAATTTTAAGGCTCTTTCTTCAAAAACCCAACCAGAACTTTACAGAAAAGGTAGGGGAGATGATGAAGATGAGACGTTTCCCTTTGAAAAGTAACCAGTACATTATGACCTGTTTCTAATAAACAGAGAATGGAATTGTAAGAATAGTAAGCTTATAGTGGAGAAAATGGGCAGATACCACCATAACCAAATAATCAAGGTGAACATCACTTGTAATGAGTTTTCTTTACATCATGTACATCCTAATGTCATGTAATAAGATGAGCCTATAACTTTTTTTATATTCTTCCAAAATAAATATCCCAAATCATAGTATAACCATAAGAAAACATTAAACAGATCCAATTTGAAGGATATTCTTGACCATTACTCTTCAAAAATATCAAGAAAAACTTTCAGGAAAACTACAAATTTTTAGTGACAGAAGCTAGAATAGTGGTTTTATCATAAGAATAGAACATGGTATTGGTTGTGAAGGAAGATAACTAAACCATGTAGAGTGAAGCAAATATTATTTTTCTTGATAGAAGTGATAGTGGTGGGCACATTTTTTATACTATACTAGAGGCCCAATGCATAAAATTCATGCAAGAGTAGACCTTCCTTCCCCCAGCTGCTGGCACCGGCTTCCCTCTGGCACCAGGACCGGGGCTTCTCTCCAGCTGCCTGCAGGCAACTAGGACTCGGGCTTCCCTCACAGCCACGGCTTCATCTGGAAGGTCATCTGGAAGGATGTCCAGTCTAATTAGCATATTACGCCTTTATTATTATAAATACTTATATATAAATCCACCAAGCTACACAATTAATATTTGAATACTGTACACACCTCATTATACTTTTGCAGATATTATTTTATATATCAGTAAAAATGTAAAAGATGAAAGTAAAAACAATAATAAAATGGATCACTTCTAAAGGTACACATATACACCTGAGTAAATGGAAAAACATTTTCCTTTATTGGAGAGGATACTTTAGCAGTATAAAAATAATGTTAACTATATATATATATATATATATATATATATATATATATATATATATATATAGTTAACATTATAACTATATATATATGTGTGTGTTTATACACACACACACATTTAGTGTAATCTACATAATAATACAAACAAGTTTTTTTCTTTCTACAAGAAGTAATAAGATAATTTTAAGGATTATATAAACAAACATTTAAATATAATAAAGGGCATCTAATAAAAAGACCAATGATAGGGCAAGTAGCCTAATAAGATATTAAAATATTTTTAAGGTCTCTATAATTAAAATGTGTAATGGATCATGAATAGAAAAACCAAAGGAACAAAATATAAAATCTAGAAATAGAAATTAGAAGAAATTACCATGTCTGACTTATTTTGCTTTGCATGAAATATTAAAAGACATGTAAATAATGTACTAAAATGTGACTAGGTATGTCATATAACCTTTCTTGTCTCTTTTCTCATCTATAAAAGGATGATAATAATCATTCCTGTATCACAGGAAAATTGAGAAATAGATGATTAATGATATATATGTGAATGAATTAGAGTTAGAAATATCTGCAATGTTGACATTAATTATCATATATTGGATTCCTATTTCATCAGAATTTTGATAGTATTAAAAGGTGTGTGAAGCAGTGATCATTTAAGGTTCCTTCCAACAGTGAAACCTATGATTCTGAAATTAATTTCTGAATAATTTTGCCAAATAAATTTGCCTAAATCAAGTTCAATTATTTGGATAAGTACCTACTCCTTGTAAAAGAAAGGCTTCTAAGATATATTCTTTTTAGGATATTAGACATTATTCTCAATTTATTTTTCCTGACTTTGTAGTTCTAAAAATACTGCACGTTCAGCCAAATTTGAGCTGACTCTTTAATATCCCTCATTATTATTTTTCAGCATGATTGGCTACCCAGACATTTTCCTGTTTCCAAATATAACATTCATGGGTCATGCAGACATAAACAACTCTGTCCCAAACACTGATGCATTTCAAGAGTAAATATAATATATTGGTCAGAATGAAGACTCTGACACTACCCATATGTCCCAGTTCTATTTTTATACCATGATCAAACGCTGAGCCCTAACATATACCCTGATCTCTCCTCATTAATTTTTGCCAACCTCTTAAGTAAGCCCTGCATATTTTTGCTTTGCCTCGCCTGTTCTTAGCTTATTTTATTCAACAAATATCTATTGAGAAACTACTACATATAAATTTTCTATCTGCTGTAAAGATATAGGCAAAAAAACACACCCTGCCTCATGATAATTTTATATACAAATGGGAGAGATGGTAAAATGCTACATACATACACACATATGATATTAGATAATTTAAAAAATCAGGAGAAAATGAAGTAGAGCAAAGGGGTGTAAAGCTTGGGCAGAGTGGACACTGAGTTATAACTTTGACAATCAGGGAAGGACAAACTAGTCAGAGATATTATTTATGTTGCCTTTCATTATTTTTACTTCTCCTATATTCCAAGTATGATTAGAATAATTGTTATTATTTAAGGATCCATCAGAAATTTCCCTTGGAAGAAAACACTGATGAAAGTGAAGCCAGAATAAAAGATTCAGATACTCAAATTTTTATGAACTGCCCTCATTATGTATTATAGTTAAGTACCAGTTCAAAGCCCTTTGGGGTGTATAATCATTATCATTCCTCTTTCTAGACATGCTATTTTATCTGTGCTGCCCACAAAGTAGAAACTATTTGATTTAATATTCCATACAGAGAACAGATTGGCATGTCTCTTAATGCGGGGTTAATGCTAGTAGATGGACCAAATACAGCCCATCTCTTCCTCTCCTTTCTGTTACATCAACTTGTGATGAGCAGTTGTTCTTGTTGGTTAAAGAGTTTCCTATAAATCTAGAAACAATGATGGCGTTCTGCAATAATTACTAGTAGTTTTTCAGTGATTCCCTTTGTAAGAATTCATCTTCATGAACCATAATAGTGAATTATTTCCATCTCAGATACTTTATTAAAGTAGTGATATAATAATTGGGTGCTTCTTCAATTATAGTAAGCTTTTAAGTAGACTTTCTAAAATATTGGCTTATTTTGATCCAAGGTCTCTTATTTGAACCCCGTGAATGAGATATATTTGCAATTGAGAGGTTTTCAGATTTTAGGAATGTAATATAGTTGATATGACAATACATAGTTTCCTCAGCAGGGGCTTGGACAGCAGTTTCTAATTAAGCATATTAATATTTTCAATAAAATATTAATGAAAAGGTTAATTATCAAGATAGGATGAATATTGTTTTATGTCATTTCAAATTGTGTTTTCCACCAAATCGGCTCAGGCAAGTCAGACTTTGCAGTGAAGAATATGTTTGAAAGCTCTCATGCTTTATAAAATAAAATTTTACAATTTTACAATCTATATAAATATTTCATACCTGGTCACAAAGTCTAAAACTTAGTTATTTTTTAAATATAAAATCACAGCAACCAAACAACTAAATTGCCAGTCTATACCCTACCCTCCTGATCCCAGTACCAGTATTTCCAATGTGCACTTTCTTTGCTATATATGAGAAATGCTAATTGATGGTCAAACAAAAAATATTTTGTTTTTCAAGAATTGCTCTTAGCTCTACATTTTCTCTAGTATTTAAAAAATTTGAGTACGTTCATCTGTCATATAAAAATTGACTTTTGGTGCTATTATTGTTTTGTTGAGTTAATAGAGTATTTTTGCATTTACTATATTATTCATCTTCCTTTTTCTGCTATGATGCAGGTAACATGAATCATGAGTCTAAGTCCAAGAAAGACTGTAACTCCCCAAGTATATTCAGTCAGTACTGGGGAGAGTCAGATTTGGACATGCCATAGTACTAAATAATTATCTTTTTGAGTCTTATATTTTACCCAAATAATATAAGAATATAAGAAGACAAGGTAGCACAGATTAAAAACAAAATAAACCATAATAAGAAAAAAGAGGAAGTTGTGGAGTCATGATTATCTGAGTTTGAATTTAGATCTATCTCTTTTTAACTCTATAATCTTGGACACATTATGCAGACTCACTTAATCTTATTCTATTCCTTCCATTTACTCTTTAGACATTTTAATCACAACTTATTTTAAAATCCCTTTCACATGCTTTTATTATCTGAGGTTCCTTCTTCTTTAATTTTCTACTTTCTTTCAACTTTTGAATTCATTTCATATCTGTGGGTTTCCTGATGTGCTTTGTCATTTTATCTGTGAGATCAGTTTTAACAGAAGTTACTCTCTGAAGAAAAAAAAATCAATCTTTCTATAAGTCATCACTGCAAATATCTAGTTGGAAAAAGAAATGATAAACTTATTGTTGTCCTGGAAAAAATTGAAATCTTTATATATTACACCCTTCAAATTCCTTTTAAATATGTTTTTAATTTTTTGCTAAATTAGGCTACAAAGCCCACCCCTCCTCCTTTATCCCTGGCTATCGCTGAGTCTTATTCACCCTATCCACGTTCATGAGGTTCTTTCTCCTTTGCTGACCCTAAGGCAATCTTAGAAGGGCATTCTGGGATGTAACTGTATATAAAATAGAAGCTGCTATTTACAAGAATTTAAACATGCGGAAAATAAGTTTTCCTAGTTATTGGTTTGTAAACTGGTTTATCTTTTGCTTATGCAATTCATTTTTTAAGTAAATAGAAAAATACATATTAAACTTGGAGTCTGGCTTTATTTTTTATAGCACTCTCATGGGAGCTAACCATATGTCCTGATATATGAGGATTTTAGTATACAGAGTTAGGTATTTTACATTTATTTTGCTAGATCCTATGAGTTTCAGAAGTTGTAGATATCTTTCTCTCTCTCTCTCTCCCTCCCTCTCCCTCTCCCTCTCCTTCTGTCCTTCCCTCCCTCCTTTCCTCCCTATCTCACTTCCTCCCTCTCTTATATTCGGTTTGTGTTTTAGTTTTAACTCAGAATTGCTGTGCTGGCAAGTGTTAATCTAGGTCCAAAGCATATTCACAGACCAGGCTTGGAGTTCCTATTTTTTTCTCTTTGAACTCTTTACTTTGAAACCAAATCCTGCTTACAAAGTAAAAAAGGTGCCCAAATTGAACAAATAATGTTTTTTTTTTCTTTAACTATTTGAGAAAGTTGCCAATATGATGCCACATCATTCTCCAATATGTTTTGTGCATATTCCCTGTGTATAAGGACATTCTACTACGTAATCCCAGGGTAACCATCAAATCCAGGACATTAATCTATATATCTAAAAGCCTAAGTGACCGGCCATCCATTTGACCATCCAGCCGGTAGCTATGATGTGCATGGACCACCAGGGGGCAGACGCTCAATGCAGAAACTACCGAGCTGTAGTGACTTGGCAGCTGTGGTTCTTGGGAGATACACCCAGAACCAGAGAGGTGGGAGCCCGATTCTGGGATGCGTCAACCGAGAACTGCCCTTTCGCAATCCAGGACCCCTCAAGGATGTCAGAGAGCCAGTTTCAGCCCAATCCCTGCAGGCCAGGCCAAGGGACCCTACCAGTGCACGAATTCGTGCACCAGGCCTTTATTAGTGATACAATAAGCCAATAAAATGTTACAAAATTTTCCAATAACCCTATATAATAAAAGCCTAATATGCTAAGTGCATGGTCATCTGTTCAACCAATCAAAGCATAATATGCTAATGATATGCTAAGGCCACTCAACTGCTTGCTATAATGTGCACTGACCACCAGGGGGCAGACACTCCAACTGGTAGGTTAGCTTGCTGCTGGGGTCCAGCCGATCAGGACTGAGCAAGATGTGTCAGACATGCCCTGGAGCCCTCCCATGATCTCTCCCTGGCTGGCCAACGTCCTGCATTCCTCCCTGGCCCCAATCATGCACCTGTGGGGTCCCTTGGCCTGGCCTGTGCCCTCTCGCAATCTGGGACCCCTCAGGGGATGTCGGATTGCCAGTTTTGGCCTGATCCTGCAGGCCAGGCCGAGGGACCCCACTGGTGCATGAATTCGTGCACTGGGCTTCTAGTGTCTTTATAAAAATGTATCGAGTCCAAAATCATTTTATATTTAGTTTTCATGTCCCGAGTCTTCTTCAATATGGAACAGTTTCTCAGTTTTCATTGTCTTTCATGATCATGACCTTTTCATGATTACAGGGCATTTGTGATATTTCCTCACAATTAGATACAGATTATGCATTTTTGGCAATAACAACACAAAATGATGCTGCATTCTTCTTGTTGAATCCTATAATGTGGCATGGCATATTAGATCTGTTTTTATCCTTTTTCTGGTATTGTTAATTTTGATGATTTGATTCGTCTAATACATTCACAAAGTTCAAATTCAAAAAATGTAACGTTTATCTTGAGATATTTCACTCATGTCCAGCATAGGAAGAACTCAATGCAGAAAAGTCATTCTTTGCTTAACCAACGGGCTTTGCTTTCAGTCTCCTATTTTCCTACTTCCAATACCTCAGATTCTTCTATGAATCCAGGGAAATATGTATGGTTGATCTAAACCACTTATGGTAATACATCTGTCTGGGCATGAGCATATGATTTGATTCTGGCCAAGGAGAAGTAAGAAACATCTTCCTGGCAGGTAGTTTGGAAAAGTTGTTGATTCCCTGATTAAAGAGCAGAGGCACAGTACTCCTGATCTGGCCCCCCCCCCGCCCCACCCCCCATCACCCCCCCCACCCCCCCGCTTCTCTCTTGTTTTCTTCCTGCCTGGAATGCTTACATGATGATTGGAGGTACAGTACACATCTTGACATTTTGACCAAGGAAGCAAGGATTTTGGAGCAGAAAAACAGAAGGAGCTTGAGACTTCTCTAAATCATTGAGCCATCAAAGCTACCCATGGCAGCTTTAAACTTGTTTTTACATGACAAACCATTCACAAATAATTATTTCAATATTTAAATTAGCTAATTCACTTAGATTGAATTTTTAAAGTACTTGGCACATACTAACCAGTATACTTTATCTGTTTTATTCTTATTCTAGCTTATGAGTTACAACTAACAGAATAAATAGCTTAAAAGACGAAGATAACATAGAAACACCAGGAAGAAAATGAAATGCATGAAAATATAATACTTGCCTTTAAGAAACCCATAATTTAATGAATAATTATAATAACATTAAAACACATTATAAATGTTTTCTTTCTGTCACCCATACTTCAGTTTGAAGTCAGCACTTCTATTGGTGTCACTGATGTTTGTGTATAGGTCCCTGGATATCATATTTTGCCTAATAAATCCTTTTTTCATAGAACCATGACATTCTGCTCAACGATACAACAGGATAAAAACTCCTGTTCCTAAAACCGAACTCTTCCTGACTTGCCTTAGAGTGGGCTATGATTTTAGTATACATTTAATATTTGCTTTAATTTTTTAAATTTTATATCTGAACTGAAAACATTAAAGAAATGAACAGTATTCCCAAATACCTCATAATGGTGGTTTTTTGGAACCCAATCAGTCATCCTGACTTCTAATGATATAGATTAATTTTAACTTTTTTTTTCAGTAGATTTAAATGGAATTATAGAATTTTACTTCTTTATATCTTGCTTCTCTCAGCATCATATTTGTGAAATGTATCCATATATTTCATGTAGGTTATTAATTCTCAGTTCTGTATACAATCCATTTTGTAAATATCACAAAATTTATCGTTTCTACTCTTGATGGATATTTGGGTCATTTTTCACTTTTCAGTTATTGCAAAAAGTGTCACTATAAAAATCCTAGTACATCTCTTTTGGTGAATGTATGTTTGCATGTATGTAGGATATATGAATATTCAATATATATCCACATATATAGATACATACACATACATATACACGTATATGGATTTGCTAGGTCAAAAATTTATATATGTTAAAATTTTGTAGATACTACCAAACCTTTCCTGATTATCAGTTTATTCTCCCATGATGAGTGCATGTGGATTTTACTGTCTCAACATTCTTTTCAACATTTGATATATAAAGACCTTTTGTTATCATTACTGTTTGTTGTTTTTTTTTTTTCTATGACATTTTGGTTTTAATGTGAATATCCCTAATGATAAAATTAAAAGGTTAAAAAAGTGACTCTTGCAATGATAGTGAATGTATGCCAATTTATTTTTTCATAATGAGGGAAGCAATATGGTGATGAATCCAGTTCAAAGTTCATTTGAGCCTCTGGGTAGCATTGGAAAGATAATAAAAGAATACTAGGATATTTTTTTTTTTTTAGATACAAAGTTTATTTGTGTCACTTAGGGAAATAATCATTATCTTTAAAGTTATTCTTTTTTTTACCAGAGATATATTTTTTTGTATCTTGAAAATAATCAACAAAATAAATCTGCCCTTACAGAATATAAAATAACCCAGTCAGCAGAAAATCAATTAAAGTTGTAAGACCAAAACTCCCCTAAAGGAATAACTAGTAATCTCTTTTGCTTATTTTTAAGCTTCAGATAATTCTTCTGACCATTTCCTGCTGCCATTTTGATGGTAATCTCAAAAGATTACTCTTAATTATATTAAGACCCATCTCATAATATTTGTTCAGATTGTTACACATATGGGTCCAACTAAAGGGATAATTACATAGGGTTCGTTCATCATGCAATTTTGAGAAAACCAATGACAGGGAATTAAATTTCATCTAAAAATGTTCACAAGGAAACTAGATTACATTTATAAAAGCCTACTTATTTGTTCTTGTTTACTAAAGCTAGACCACCAAGTAGAAAACTCTGTTTTTACCCACACTACCTCTAAATGTGGATGAACTGTACTTTTTTTTTGAGACCCTCAAAATTTTCTATGCTTTTTAACTTTCTTTTTTTCACATGTAAAACTGAGGTCTTAAAAGTCAGGTACCAAGAAAACACTAGAAACATTGCTATAATGTTCTAAAATAAATAACTACATAACAAGAGCTATAATTCTCTCAGTAATCATTCAGGTTTATGTAATTAATTCTTCCTTCCCTGGATCTTGGCCACTTGTACAGTCAGAAGTTGTTTGCACGAGAACAGATGAAAACTGGAATTAGTGGATAAAAATGTCTAATCACTATATTGAACACCAGAAGCTGATAGAACTAATATGATATTCCATACCAACTATATTTAAATTTTTAGAAACATGATTCTAGGGATAAGTAAAGTTAAAAAATATGTTTATGAGCAATGTCCACTTAGTAGCCTACATGAAAGTACCCATTCTCTGAAGTATAAGAAGAACTTGATCCATTTATTTCCACAGAGCTCTGGGACTGCGAAGACAGCTTCTAAGCTATAGCTGTGAACATACAGAAATATATACAGAAATATACAGAAATCAGTAAGACTGAAAGGCGGTTGTTAATATATTTCAATAAATAGCTATTTAAAAATGAAGAATGTAAAATTATGTTTGAGTTACAATGCACAACCATTTCATAAAGTTCTGGTCCATGTTTCCTCAAAGGTAAAATCGAGTATGCATACGGAAGGCAGGCAAAATACCCACTGCTTCCCGTGAAGCATGGGACGTCTGAAGTTTTCATGTTAATAACAGTATCCTTAGAAGCTTCACGTAGGAAAGGCTGTCTTCTGATTTCACAGTTCTTCCCAGGCAGCTCCTCCCACAATGATGAGATACTATATGCCCCACACAGGTGAGGCATAGCATTTCTTTCCATACAGTGAATGAACAAATCACTGTGTTTTCTAAGGCTTCAGGCAAAGTTTAAAGGTAGTTTTTGGTGCAAAGTTCTTTTTTTTTCTCTTTTCTAAGTATTGCATCATAGATTGGAAACACAGAATCAAGAGAGTTTTCAGAGGAGGTATGATCTCTTGACAAAGAATCCTGAAGGCATGGGAAATACTTGATTACAATCAAAGGGACAGTTTTAAAATAAAAACAGAAAGAAAACATAAATGTAAGAAAACAGGTTTTGGTAAGTGAGATATCTGTGTTCTCTGTTTTATGCATTTTTAAAAAATAATTAAGGGGATGGTAAAGTCACACAAACAGAGAAAATTATTCTCCTGGTGATATATAGTATCTTTGACATAGAGTATGCTAAATTCTCAGTTTGCACTAATATATTATTTGAAAAAAATGTTGGCATGAGGTCTCAAATTTTTCATAAGTAAGCTCACTAAAAATGGCAAAGTTTGCCAAAAAGTTAACAAAATTAATAATATCTTCTTTATAGATTCAGGTATTATTAAACTAGGCAAAAAATGGATTCATTCCTCTCAATATTCTACAACTTTCTATTTTTTCCTCAACTTTTGTCTTTTATGTTTTCAAATTCAGGAAAAAGTAACATTTTATAGCAAAATGAAAACCAAAACTTACCTTATTTTTTCATAAGTTTTACTCCTAGGTAGACTTAACTACCATATTTATGCAAAAACAAACATACAATAAACACATATTGATTTCACAAAGAAAACAGAGATAGAAAATTTAGAACTGTTCACACACAAATGTATTACTAGCAAACAAGCAAAATTCATGAATACCCATAGCATATTTTCTATAGCCATACCATCCCTTGTACATTTTTAAGTGATAAAAAAGTCCATTTCTATAACCCAGTAAAAAGTTATTTCATAGTACATACATATATATGTAATTTGTAATATGTATAAAGTATGCTTATCAGCATTCTATGTTACTTAAAATCATGTAATTGTTCAAAGATTATCTATTAATTATCTTGATTTAATATTATGTAAGATTTCAAGTTACCTAAACATCTTGGAAATTATTAACATGTTAATATACTAAAAATATAATTTCTACTATAAAAATTCTTTAAAATTATGATGCTATTTGGTTGATAACAAATTTATATTTTTCATAATTTTAAAGATTATATAGGAATAAAAATTATTATTTTGGCCAGAAAAGAAGTTCTAAAAAATTAGGAATGTAAAATTAACTTGTTTATACATAAACAATTCTTAATATAACTGGAAAACAAAATATATACTTGTATCATATTGTATATTGATAGATCAGAGAAAATACAGCAGAGAAAAGCTGCTTTCTAAGGTATCCTAAACCAAACATATTAAATCAATTTAATTATGTAAATTTCATTAAAAATACTTCACAACTAGCAGTTTCAGTAACAAATATTTTTTCTTTTATCTAGCAAATTTAAATATTAAAAATTTAGTCTTTTTATTTTCTGTTGACTTGAAGAATGATGAATTTATATGCCTACTGATTTATTTCTATAAAGCTATAATAATCTTTTAGTTTAAATATATATATATACATATATATATATAATTAAGTTATAAATACTCTCCATAAATAGAAAAAGACTTCACCCTGAGGTAAAATATTTTCTGAGTTGTACAAAAAAGAGAAATGTAGACTGCTTGTAGTTTCAATTCCAATAGTCATGTGTCAAAGTGGAAATAGAAACTCAGCATTCCAGATTAAAGAACTATTATCTGAATTGGGTATAAATACTTTTTAAAAATATATATCCAGGGGAGAGCACTAACTCAGTCCCACCTACTACAGACCATGCAGGCTACTTCCCCACATTTGGGGAAATCGCAGGGGTCAGCACACCCAGTGCAAAGGGTAAACCTAGTCTGGGAAAACCCCTTCTTGATCGTGATCTCTCCCCTGCCAGGTGCGTGTAGAAAATGTTTTCTTAATTAATTTCTATTTATAAACAGACAAAGGAAAACAAACAAAAACGAGTAAGAAGTAGATTTTCTGTCACTTTTTACTTAATAGGTTATAGATCTCCATCACTCACCCGACAGAAATAGCCCAGATTATCAGACTAAATTCCAAATTTTAAATTAGCTACCATTAGGAAATGAGTCATTGGAATGAGTGAACAGCAAAAATAAAACAGAAAATCATCAGTAGAAGTAAGGAGGGAAGGAAGAAACAAGTAGTTAGGAAAATGAAAATTCTGTTCCTTTTGGATTTTTCTCTGGAAGCAAAAAAAAAAAAAAAAAAAAAAAAAAAGGTGCCTGGGCCCCAGTGGCCTCTGAGGTGCTCTTCTCTAACAAACATTACTTGACTCCATCAGATAAGCCCACAAAGGCAACTCAGTGAACATGTATCAAACGTTTTATTTAAGTGATTTATTAATAGGGGAAGGTAAGGTCATTAAAACCAGTTCCAAATATACTTAAGAGCTGGATATTTATAGATAATTGAAAAATGCATATTGAGATATAATTGCTAGGCTGATATAAACTAGTTCATGTCCAACAGGACAATAAAAGATAATCTTTTGAATTATCTTTTCCATTGGCAGAAAATATTTGAAGCTTTTCAATTAAAAATTTATCAGTTAACCTTTGATCCTGTAGAATTGTAAATTAGATTAGCCAATGGCAAACACATCAAAGTTGCAAACCCAATTCTGCACTGCACTCCAAGAACATTCAATAGTATCTTTGGTTATTACTATGCTTCCGATTATTTTAAGACAATATTTTAATTAAATTATTGACTATCTATCTTTCATAAAGAAGTATTGCAAGATTTTTTGTCTTATATTTTGTTTTAATCACTCATGTTGATTTTAGAATGAATATCTATGTACATGTATATATATATGTGCATATATATACATATATATATATATATATATATATATAAAACTTTTGTTTTTGTCTTTTTTTTGTATCTTAATTGGTTCTACATTACTCTGTATAACTGCTACTTTCTCAAGGTCTCATTTTAGTTTCTTATTACATGTGTAGAATAACAACAGGTGTTATAATCTCTGATTGATAAAAGACTAAATAAAAGACAAAGGTAGTATTTATTATTCCAACTAATCCAACAAAGTAGTGTTAATGCAGAGTTCAAGCTGGTATTTAATATGTCTGAGCCTTGTTTTAATTCTCTAACACTATCTTGTATAGCTGTATTCTCTGAGTTTTTACATACTTAATTTTATGGGAGGAAAAACTACATTTTATAAGTTATTATTTTAAATTTAATGCATCTCAAGAAGTGAGAAATAAAATGTCCCAAGACATGGTTATAGGTCAGAACTTCATATAATTCTACCTCTCAAATTTCCATTTTTATTTTATTGATTCTGAGAATATATTAATTCCCTTTTCTCACAGCAAAACCCAGAAATGGATGTAGGGGAGATTATAAAAATACATTTAAAATGTATTATTTTGAGGAGGATAAAATTAATTAGACAAAAGGGAATTTTGTGGTTGTTATAAAGTACTATTAACTATGCCAAAATATTACTTTCTACTGTTCTATAAAAATTCAAAAAACAGATAATCATGACAATGTAAAAATATATTGGGTCAGTATATATTTATTAAAATGTCAAGCAACAATTTTCAGAATATAGGACTTGATACGAACATATTTTATTTGGTTTGCTGTCTTATACTGCAACACATCTTCAAAGATGGCTGAAAGTAAGGAGAGTGTTCTAAATTCAAAGAGAATTTTACAGTTTATAATGCAATTTCATATTCACATTTTATTTATTTTTTATTATCATCCTAATACCTTTATCTTGCATTTAAACTTGAATTACCTTTTTTTAAAAAATATATTTTATTGATTTTTTACAGAGAGGAAGGGAGAGGGATAGAGAGTTAGAAACATCCATGAGAGAGAAACATCGATCAGCTGCCTCTTGCACACCCCACACTGGGGATGTGCCCACAACCAAGGTACATGCCCTTGACTGGAATCGAACCTGGGACCTTTCAGTCCGCAGGCTGACGCTCTATCCACTGAGCCAAACCAGTCAGGGCTGAATTACCTTTTTTTAAACCAAGTGATATATTGTGATGAGAACCACTTAGTATGAATAGATCAATGTTATTATCTGATTAGTTAATTTAACTTTGTTAAGATTTAATAACCCACAGTTAAGCTTCTTTATTATTCACCACCATCAAATACCACCTGGTTAAAATTTTGGCAACAAGACTGATCTACATAAGAAACTAAAGGTTTGGCATAAAATATTTCATGAGTATTCATTTTGTGATACCACAAAAATATTAAAAGCATACATACATATATGCAGGTGACAAAAGTAAACAAAGCCACAGATAAACTGTATTTCTATAATTTGATATATACACCAATATCTTAGAGAGGACTGGCTCTCAGAGAAGTATATGTATGCATATATTTACAGCAGTCTTCTTTACAAATTCTGTGAAATGCCATTGTGGTTTTTTTTATTCAAAGTATTTACTTGGTCAATACTATTACTATTTGGGCAATATTATGTTATGAGAAAAAGTTAAAAGAAACTCCTTTTTTAAGGAACTTATCTATTACATATGAGTACATACATTTGCACATGCACATGCACACACAAATAAATTCATTAAAGCAGGAAAACTTGTGTCAGCATTTACAAGAGTGAAAAACATTTAAAAATATATATTTTTTAATTGATCTCAGAGAGGAAAGGAGAGGGAGAGATAAAAACATCAATGATGAGAGAGAATCATTGATAGGCTGCCTCCTTCACACCCCCCACTGAGGATCAAGCCTGCAACCCAGTCATGTGCCCTGACCTAACTGTGACCTTCTGATTCACAGGTTGATGTTTAACCACTGAACCACCCTGGCTGGCTGGGCGAAAAACACATTTTATAATCCAGAAGACAGAGTATTTCTTGGAAGCTTGGTTCTGGTTTCATAAAGAACATAAAATTTGATCTAGATTTTTTAGTTTAGTAGGAATTTTGCATGTAGAAATTCAGAAAGGATGATTGAGTAGGAGAAGCTAGTTGAAACAAACAAAAAGTCAAGATTAGCAAGATAGAATACTTAGGTAATGGTGAGAAGAGGCAATTCCTGCTTTTCACATTTTCAAAATTAAAATCTACTTTATATGTAGGGACATATGAAAAAAATGCTCAAAGTCACTAAACATTTGAGAGATGCAAATCAAAATGACAATGAAATATCACCTCACACCTGTCAGAATGGCTATCATCAACAAATCAATAAATGACAAATGTTGTTGAGATTGTGGAAAAAAGGGAACCCTAGTACACACTGGTGGGAATGCAGACTGGTGCAGCCACTGTGGAGAACAGTATGGAGTTTCCTAAAAAAATTAAAAATGAAACTCCCATTTGACCCAGTGATCCCACTTCTAGGAATATATCCTAAGAAATCAGAAACACCAATCAGAAAGGATATATGCATCCCTATGTTCATAGCAGCACAATTTACAATAGCTAAGATTTGGAAACAGCCTAAGTGCCCATCAACAGATGAGTGCATTAAAAACTGTGGTACATCTATAAAATGGAATACTATGCAGCTATAAAAATGAAGGAACTCTTACCATTCACAACAGCATGGATGGACCTGGAGAGCATTATGCTAAGTGAAATAAGCCAGTCAGAGAAAGACAAATATCACATGATATCACTCATCTGTAGAATCTATTGAACCAAATAAAGATGCATGAGCAGACTATTGAACCTCAGAGGGAAGGCAGGGTAAGGTAGGTGGGAAGAGATCAACTAAATGAACTTGTATGCATATAGGCATAATCCATGGACACAGACAATGGGGTGGTGAAGTCCTGGGGGTTTGGGAGGGATGGGCATGGGCTGGAAGAGGTTAATGTGGGATAAAGGAGGACCTATGTTATACTTTCAATAATAAAGATTTTTTTTAAAAAGACCAAATATAGCACAGTGTTAAAGGATTTGGAAACTTTGTGTTGAAATCCATTTTAACCAATTACTAACTGTTGAATACAATTGAACAACTTCTCTCTTCCCCAGTTTTCTCTGATGCAAATGACACCAATGCTAACATTTACATCATAATTTATTGTGTGGGTTAATTTGTTAATATGTAGTATAAGCATTTTGAGTAATTTCTAGCATAGAGTAAGTGCTATATGTGATTGTTGTAGTTTTCATATTTTTACTATTACTATGAGAGAGAAGTTATGCACATCGATATGTATAAATAAAATTTATAGATGGACATTATTATTATGGAAATATATAAAATAATCATGAGTTAAAGTTACAAATGAGCTTCCACATATATAAAGCTACAGATATAAAACGCTAAAAGCTAAAGCATTAGCTTGTACAGTAAAAATTGTATTTCTATGAATTAATTTAAGAAAATGTTTATTTTTTTCTTAGCAGATTTATTCTATTCATTCAACATTCATACTCTTTTCAGTGTTTTTCCTCCTCCTTCCTACTGCTCTTTCCTTTCTTTTGTTAAACTAAATTTATTGAGGTGACATTGGTTAATAAGATTATATAGGTTTCAAGTGTACAATCCAATGATACATCATCTGTATATTGCATTGTGTGCCCACCACCCACAGTCAAATCTTTTTCTTCACCATATATTTGACCGAGTTTACCCTTAACTACTCCCCACTCTCTTCCCTCTGATAACCACCATGCTGTTGTCTTCTGTCAGTGAGGTTTTGTTTGATTTCTTGTGTGTTCATTTGTTGCTTTCAGTTTTACATTCTACATATGAGTGAGGTCATATTGTTGTTAGTGTTTTGATGTGCATATATGTCTAGCATTGTGGTGCTTAGTTTGTTCCTTAACAGAGTCTTAGAAGGGCTATGAATCAAGAAGTAACCTGTCCTTCTCAATTCTATGAAGACATTCAGAAACAAATATAAACATATAATTACCATATAAATTTAGAGTTTTTGGTGATCAAAATATTGCTAAGATCATTTCTGGCAAGTTTTTTTTCATAATAGCTCCTTGTATATTAAATAAAGCACATAGAAACATACTCATGTTAGTAGGCATTTAATAAGTTAGAACTAATTATAGTGGACAAAGAATTAGAATTGGGAGTTTCCTAGATGGAAGAATTTAGGGACACATTTTGTAGCATTTTTAAATACATAGCTTTAGTATTAAGCTAAGTGGCAGATAGTGTATGACTATCATAATTATAGTTTTATGACACATTCCTCAAATCCTCAGTTTAAAAAGATTATTCTCAAATTATTTAATTTGTAGTATTCGTTGAGTGCTTTGAAAAAGCATGATGTTGATTTGATTTATGCCCTCTTAAATCTCATCCCTTCTCATTACTAGCTCATGAAATTAAAATAATTTATTCAGAATTCTGTTCTTTTCTTACTTCACATCTCTCACAGTGAAAATCTATTTCAGGAGGCAAAAACTACATATAAGAAAGCAGATGCTGCCATGGCCAGGTGGCTTAGTTGGTGGCAGAGTCATCCTACATACCAAAAGTTTTTGAGTTCCATCCCTGGTCAGGGCACATACCTAGGTTGCAGGTTGGATCCCTGGTTGGAGTGTTTCTCTCTCACATTGATCTTTCTCTCTCAAAATCAATAAAAACATATCCATAGGTAAGGATTTAAAAAAAAGCAGCTTGGCCAGAGTGGCTCAGTCGAGCATTGACCCATGCTCCAAGAGGTTGATGGTTCAATTCCTGGTCAGTGCACGTGCCTGGGTTAGAGGCTCAATTCCTATTGGGGGCCATGCATGAGACAGCCCATTACATTTCTCTCTCATTGTTGTTTCTCTTTCTCTTTCTCTCTCCATTCCTCTCTCTCTAAAAATCAGTAAATATATATTTAAAAAACACAGCAAAAATACCCACCCAAAAACAAATGCATAGAGAATTTGGTGATTCAACAGGATTACCAAGTAAACATGAAAGGAAATAAAGGAGAATCCAAAAAAGTGTGACTCATTAAAATGCTAATTTTTAATTTTCTGAAAGGTAAGACATTCTCATAGCAAAGTAATTTCCATTAATTCATCAACAAAAATTGTAAACTCTACAATGTCAACTCTTCCTTTCCAGGTTATGTTTGGGGGTGAGTGCCACCCACTCCTACACATGATGCAAAAGAGTTTAAGTCTTCTAATACCACTTATTTTTTTTAATGTCTTGTTCTTTTGTCCATACAAACATTTGATCACATTATAACTTGAACATATATTCTTACAAAGATACTTAACTTATATTACTCATATTCACCCTGCAAATATTATTTGATATTATGTTATTATTTGTTCCTGAATGGCTTCCTCTCTTTTATCCAGAACTAGTGGCCTGGTGCATGGATTCATGCACATTGAAAGGAAATTAATTAGAAGAAATATTTCAATATCACTATTCTCCCTTTCTCTATAATAGAAGTGTCAGAGATGGAAGAAAATGAGTAAAATGTATATGAAAATAATATATAATTGATTAATAAATAAACAACATAGACATGATGTAAAAACAACATTGATAAAAACAATGACTGATAAATTGATTAGACTTATTCTAATATCTCCCTGTATACCACATTAAGAGTAAAAACACTTTCAGAGTGCTTGACTAATTTCCCTTGTGATAAAGTATTTACAATGTTAACGTCACATGCTTTTTGAACTCGAGAGAAAGCAACATATAACTGACCATGTCTAAAAATGGGTTCAGGTAGGAATATTCCTACTCTGTCTAGAGTTTGTCTTTGTGATTTATTAATAGCCATCGCAAATGCTGGCATCATGGGAAACTGTCTTCAAATTAATTTAAATGGGAGGCCAGTGTCAGATGGGGACAGATGTGCCGATAATTGGTCTTCAGACATATTCTGTCAATGATGCCGCTTTCTTTCAGCTTTAGAATGTCAACAAAAACAACCAAATTTAAGATTGAGAATGATAGATCAAAACACACGCATGTGATTGGTGCCAGTGAGAGCTTTATATGTATTGCTCATGAGGGAGTCAATGTTTATTTTTAAATTGCTAGTGCATGTCATATGTACTGGCCAGTTGGTCAAATGGTCAGAAGGACGGACAGATGGTCGCTTAGCCTTTTATATGTATACTAGAGGTCCGGTGCACAAAAATTTGTGCACTGGCTCGGGGGTGTCCCTCAGCCCCACTTGTGCCCTCTCACAGTCTGGGACCCTCGGGAGATAACGACCTGCTGGCTTAGGCCCGCTCCCAGGTGGCAGAGGGCAGGCCCAATCTCTAGGTGCAGCCCTGGTCGGGCTCAGAACAGGGCTGATTGGGGAGTTGGGGTCCGCCCCCTGTCACACTCAAGGCAGGGTCGATGGGGAGCTTGCGGCGCCACCCCCTGTCATGCACAGAGCAGGGCCCATCAGGGGGTTGGGGCACTGCCCCCTGACACGCACAGAGCAGGGCCCATCAGGGGGTTGGGGCTCCGTACCCTGTCACACACAGAGCAGGGCCGATCAGGGGGTTGGGGAGCTCCCCCTGTCATGCACAGAGCAGGGCCGATCAGAGGGTTGGGGAGCTCCCCGCTATCAGGCACAGAGCAGGGCCGATCAGGGGGCTGGGGCGCCTTCCCCTGTCACGAACAGAGCAGGGCGGATAGGGAGGTTGTGGTCCCGCCCCCTGTCACACATAGAGCCACAGGGCGATCAGGGGCCAGGAGGCCTCGCAGCTCCTCTGTTCCCAGTGCTGGGAGGCCTCGCTGCTCCACTGATCCCGGTGCTGGGAGGCCTCGTGGCTCCGCTTGACACAGGGGCAGTGAGGCCTTGCTGCTCCGCTGATCCCTGTGCTTGGAAGTCTTGTGGCTCCGCTGATCTGGGGCATGAGGCCTCGCGGATCCGCTGATCCCAGTGCTGGGAGGCATATTATCCTTTTACTATATAGGATAGAGGCCTGGTGCACGGGTGGGGGCCGGCTGGTTTGCCCTGAAGGGTGTCCTGGATCAGGGTTGGGGTCCCGCTTGGGTGCCTGGCCAGCCTGGATGAGGGGATGATGGCTGTTTGCAGCTGGTCACACCCCCTTCAGGGTGGGGGTCCCCACTGGGGTGCCTGGCCAGTCTGGGTGAGGGGCTGAGGGCCGTTTTCAGGCTGGCGCGTGATTGAAGCTCCCAACCTCTCCTTTTTTTCTTTTTCTTTTTTTTATTGTGGGATTTATTTACCTTCTATGGCTGTCACTGGAACTGAGAGCCACTTTAGCTCTGAGTCTTGGCTCCAGCTCTGAGACCTCGGCTGCTGAAAGCAGGTATCTGGTTTGTTTGGCTTCTATAATTGAAACACTGTTGCAACTCCAGCTCTGCCGGCTGGCTGAAAGCATGGGGTTTGTTTAGCTTCTATAATTGCAACATAGTTGCTTAGAGTGCAAGCTCAGAGGCCTGAAGCGGCAGGCAGGGAACCTTGGCTTTCTCCTTCACTGGAGCAAGCAAGCCTCCTGTTTTTTTTTGTTGTTGTTTTTTATTTTGTTTTGTTTTCTTTTCTTTTTTATTGCTTAAAGTATTACAAAGGGTAGGAGGTATGGTTAATTACCATGTTTGTCTATTATTAGATAGGATATGTTAGTACTCCTCCTATATTCTCAATTAGTACTGATGCTTACCCTTTTTTTAAATTTATCCTAGTTTATCATAATTTCCTACTTAACTCTGTGTCTTCCCTGATCAATATTTTTGTGAAGGAAAGGTTTTTTGTTGTTGTTGTTGTTGACTTTTGTGTCATTATGTATAATTACAGTGCTTAGACCATGTTAATTCTCAAGAATTACTTATATTATTAGTTAGACAAATTAAAAATTTTACTCTTAGCATATAGCTTTGTTTGGTATAAAAATGAAATGTGTTTATTTGTATCTGTGACTGGGGGATAAGAGAGGCTTTGTTCAAGACATTGTTTGCCAAGGACTGTTGCTACTTAAGTTAGAGAGTGCTGCTATGATCACCTTGAAAATTCTTCTTTACCTCATCTGAAACCTATACTATCTGATACTGGTCCAGTAACTTTCAAAAGCCCACAAAAGAATAGATAGAGAATTAGTACATAAAAACTGGCCATGTGATCTGCACATATCTAAAAGTTTGCTTTAATCAATGGAAATTTTAAAATATTCTGGTAATTATAAGACGGATTTTGGTAAAGGTAGAGTGGAGCATGGTCCATAAGTATTTATTAGGCATATACAGACCCCCAATGTGTTAGATGTTGTAGAGAAATCTTAGGAGTAAGAATTGCCACCTCCAAGAAATGTTCAAAGCATAATACACTTACAAATGTGCTCTACTGTGGTGGTATGAAATACAGAGATACAGTATTCAACAACAACAACAAAAATAGAAAGAAACTTCATATAGGCTTGAGTTTTTTTAATTTATTTTTTATTTTTTTTATTTTTGGTGGCTGTCACCAGAATCGAACCTGGGACCCTTCAGTCCACAGGCCAACGCTCTATCCACTGAGCCAAACCAGTCAGGTCAGGGCGCTTGAGTTTTCTTATTCAATTTCAAAAACCACTTGAAGTGGACTTAACCTTTTTGTATAAGAACTCTATGATAACTACACCTTCTAAAAAATGGATTATAAAATAACTACATAAATTTAGATTGCAACATGATCTCACTTTAATAACCTTAAACTCTGTCTGAGGATAAAAGGAAAAGAATTCTATTTAATCTCAGTTATTAGAATTTCTTGGTTTATGGCAATAAAGAACTTAAAGACTCATTGGGCATCATAAAACGATAGCAATTTATCTCTTTGGTACTATATTCCAAACTTCATTGTGAATGCCATTACTTGAATATCACTAATATCTAGGAAAATAACATTAATTATTTTCACCTTTGAATATTTAATGTTTTTTCATAACTGTCATTATATTTACTACTTCATATAAGTTGTAGGCTGTTGTATGCAGTTCAGCATTGCATAATTTAAATTACTATCTAACTTACTGACACTTAAAAAGGGAAAAATCAAAGGACATAATATAGTTTTATTAACTAAGGTAGAGAAGACTTAAACAACAGACATAGAAATGCTGACACTTTGATGACTAGTGGTTCAGCCTTTTTAGAAGGGAACTTACCCAGATATAACTAATACTATTATGAGCACAGTGGAAGGATATGCAAAGCCTAAAAGAAGAGATGAAGTCCTGTTTTCTGGGCCCACAGTTTTTCATATTAAATTTCAAGAACAACTTTTGAACATGAAGAAATAAATGTAAGTTCACTAATACATTTCTACATAATATTTCTGATGTCAGGATAGAGATGTTGCTTTTCTAATAATTGTCTTCAAATGAGTTAGGGGACAATATAGAATTCACTCTCTCATCAGTTTTATTACATAGTACAGGTATAGCACAGGTATTTAAAGGCACTGGTGTTTCCTTTGCAGACAAAACTAAATAAGCCATTTAAAAATTAAATATAGAATTTTTAGGTAAATATGGCAACATGAGTATAAGAATCGACTTATTCTTTATTTCTTCTAAATTGCCACTAATATACAAAGTTAATGTGCAAACAGGTAAAAGAGTCATGTAAATATGATATTTATTTATATACTAGAGGCCCGGTGCATGAAATTTGTGCACAGGTAGGCTCCCTAGGCCTGGCCAGCGATCAGGGCCAATCTGTGGGGTGACTGGTGGGGTCATGGGGGGCCTCTCCTGGCACCTTCCTTGGCTGGCCTGGGGCCTGTGGGCTGGGGGCAGCTCCTGCATTGAGCATCTGTCCCCTGGTGGTCAGTGCACGTCATAGTGACTGGTTATTCTGCTGTTTGGTCGATTTGCATATTAGGCTTTTACCTTAAAATCACACAGTACCATGTACAGAAAAGAGATGGATCATGAAGTCAGAGCAACATTGGTTGGGGTTTGGATCTCCTACCTAATGGAAGTGGAAACAACCATAGTTAAGCTACATAAATCTGTGTCTGAACCTCTGCATCAGTAGGATGCTGATAAACAACTTGCAGAGTTTTTAATAAGTTTGTGTATGCACAGTACTTAGCACAAGCTCTGGCACAGAGCACGCATTAAATAAAAGTATCTACTGGATTAGTAACACAATGGGACTTGAACAATACTAATACATGAATGAATATGAAATGACATTTGACTGAAATGTTAGGATGCAGATAACAAAATAAGCTAAACATAAGGAAAGCAAACATTATACTCTACACCTAAATAGTATCAATACTGAAACTTCTCATATCTTTTAAGTAATAACATCAATCTTACAAAAATATTTTAGAAAATAAATGAAAACATATATTTATCTCAAACTGTTCTATGAAACTGAAATAACCCTTACATCAAAATCTGACAGATATTGCAAGAACAAAAATCATGAAAATAGTTGTAAAATATTTAAAAAAATAAAAGCAAAATACCTAGTAATGTATAAAATTTAAATACTAATTTGTTTTATGAGTATGAGTCCATTTTTGGACTTCATTGTATTCTGTTTATGCTTTGTTTATTCCTACACCAATACTACACAGTTTGGGTTATTATATGTTTATATTACATGAAGTCAGGTAGGTATGACATCCAAAATGCATTTTTTCTTTTTGAGACACTTTCATTTAATTGGTAATGCATATTTTAGAATCAGCTTGATAATTTCTATTTTTTTTCTTAAATCTTATTGAAAGTATTACATAGGTCCTCCTGTTCCCTCTGATCAATTGTATTTTTTAAAAGGCTGCCAAATTGTTTAAATTTGGTTTAATTAAAACCAAATTGTTTTCCTAGGATAAAATCAACTCTTCCTAACAGAAGATTAGACAAATTATCTCTGTTGGAATATAGCATTATCTGGGGTCCTGTATTATATTTTATGTACAATGACTGATAAAAATCATAACACATGGGAAGGGGCAAGAAAATATGACTGTTAACCAATAGTTAATAGAAGTAGACCGGATGATTCAGCAATTGCATTTAGCAAAAATTGACTTTAAGACAACCATAATTAGCCCAAGCCGGTTTGGCTCAGTGGATAGAGTGTTGGCCTGTGGACTGAAGGGTCCCAGGTTCGATTCCAGTCAGGGGCACATGCCCCGGTTGCAGGCTTGATCCCCAGTAGGAGGTGTGCAGGAGGCAGCTGATCAATGATTCTCTCTCATCATTGATGTTTCTATAACTCTCTCTCTTCCAGAGAGAGAGAGAGAGAGAGAGAGAAAACCATGATTAATTTTTTACAAAAAATTAGAATGGATGTATAATTTTACAGAGAAGTTGAGCCAACTAAAAACAAGCAAAATTTTACTCTAAAACTGAATAAAAAACTAAAAAAAAATTTAAAATTTGATTATTAGATACAGATGAACACAAGATTAGTGACCAGAAGACAAAATATAAAATATCTACTTTTTAAAATGAAGCATAGCCCTAACCGGTTTGGCTCAGTGGATAGAGCGTCAGCCTGCGGACTGAAGGGTCCCAGGTTTGATTCCGGTCAAAGGCATGTACCTTGGTTTCGGGCACATTCTCAATAGGGGGTGTGCAGGAGGCAGCTGATTGATGTTTCTCTCTCATCGATGTTTCTAACTCTCTATCCCTCTACCTTCCTCTCTGTAAAAATTCAATAAAAAATATTAAAAAAATAAAATGAAGCATAAAGGGAAACAAAAAAGATAATCTAAGTAAGACTACATGAGAGGATATGAAACAAATGGAAAATATTCAGAAGCTTGTATACGAAGACTTAATAATTGGAAAAAAGTAAAAGGCACAATCTAAGTAGATGTCCAGAGATCATTTAGGAGGTTGTGAAATATTCCAGGTAGCATACGATGGAGTCTTGGATTATGCAGCAGAAGTATAAGTGGTATGAAATGATCACACTGATCCTTCCTTTCTGCATGCATTCAAACCATATTAAATTAGTAACTACAATGTTAAAAGACAGCTGGTAACCTGAGGTGCAACAGGGAACAAGACAAAAACAGTCACTGCTACTTTGGAACAGATGTTAGAGCCGAAAACTATGAAATGATTTAATTGTAACTAATAGAGAATTTCAAACTGTAGTGCCGGTGGCAATATGTTTTAATTATCAGTAAATGTGTGTATAAAATAACCCAGATCTATTGATATTGGCCGTAAAGGATCAACTAAGGGTAGAAATCTGCAATATGCAAGCAGGAGAGTCATGTGTACCATGGAGATGGAGGTGAGGGAGAGATGTGTTTTGTTTTGAGACATTCCCTTGTGCAATCCAGATTGTTCCCCATATGGTGAATCTCTTTATTTAAAAGTCAGTGAGACCAAAAAATGACCACCTTCACTGTTTGTGAGGGAGTGATGAAATAGGGGGATAGAAATACACCTGGAAAATGTGATTGTAAGTTTCTGGACTTCTTAAAAAAAAGAAAACAAAACAAAATAAACATAAACTGAATGTATTTTACTTTTATTAAAAAGTATATACTTGCATTTCTTGTTGGGAGCTATCCCATTTATAGCAAACATTTTTATTTTTATTTTTAGCAAACATTCATAGAACACATTACAGATTCCCAAGTACCTTCACTTAACTTTTCAAAAATATGATCCTCGCAGAAAGCCGGTGAGGCAGATAGGAATTTTTATCATGATTTTTAGCTGAGGACACTGTAGGTCTGAGAGCGCCCACAGCAGGCTTGCAGCCCCACATTGATAACTAAAGAGCAAGAACTTGAGCCGGCCCTCCTCTCCTGCCATCGAACTATGATACTTTCCACAATCGCTCACAGTTATGTGAGTCTTTGCTTATAACATTTGAAAGAGAGATTTATAATAATTCACATCAGTAACCTATTGCTGGTCTGTCAGAATTCAACTGAAACCTACCTTTATTGCTACTTACATGGTATAATTTTACTGTGGTACCTTTGCTCCTTATGTTCATGTATTATTTTCTCCTGGGAATTGAAACACTTTACAGACATGATCCAATTAAACCTCACAGATTTCCCTTTGAGGTGATAAGGAATAACTGTTAATCATTTCCCCCTTCTATATGATATCTCTGTTAAGAGCTATAGAAGGCTTAGCACACTGATAACTTATAATTATTAGCCTTCTTGAATTTAAAGGGGGAAAAAGCTCATACCACTAGGGCAGCCTCCATTAAGTTTATATTTAATTTCCATTAAAATAACAATGTAAAGAGAGAAGCTTAGAAATGGCATGACAATCAAAATATGATTTGGGGCCTTTGTTGAAGATCTAATATGTGGAGAGAAATTCACCATTATTGCTGCCCGTGATAGATGGCTTATTCATTTTGCATCACGTTTTCCTTTGAATTTTACTACATATACACAAACACAGAAAACCTAAGTGCAATAGCTTCAAACATAGTGGGTAGTATGGAACCTTCTGATACTCTAAAAATTATAACATGATTTTTTTTAGCAATTCAAATAAAGAGTTTATTTTTAAAGTTTTATATTTAATCATCTTATGTAATATTTTAAAATATTCAATAAGTATTTATTTGGGGAATGTTATTCCAAAAAACTATCTAGTAATTTAACATTGAACACTCTAGCTTAGCATTTAACTTGACTATATCTATATGTCTATACTATATATATTTATTAATAGTAGATACACAAAACTGTTAGGACACAGCAAAGAAAGATGGAATACTCAAAGTTGGCAACTGGAGGAAGATTTAATAAAAGTTTTCAAAATTGTGGACTGGGTTTCCGGAGGGGGATAGGAACAGAGCCTTCCGAGAATTATAAGTTTAAGGTGCCAGTACCACTCTAGACCTGAAAGGACAAGGAAGAGAATAGTTACTGAAACCTGGACATGGTAGTTGTTTGGAGAGGGCTGTGGTCTTCCGTGCTGAGATGCAATAAACCAGTGACAAACCGGCAGGAATGGAAACGGGAGAGTGAATGTCCATCTCCTTTCCTCCCACCCTCTGACCCTGCTGATGCCTTACATCCAGCATAAGTCACACAGCAAAGAAACTCCTTGATACATCCATCCTGTGTGAGCTATTCCTCGGAGGCATACTGGGTCGGGTGGTTTTCCTGAGCAGGAGCCAGGGTGATTTCTTTCCCGGGTTCTTGTCCAGATGGATTCGAAGAATGAAGCCACAGAAAAAACGTGGTAGATGAAAAGGGTAGAAATTTATTGGAAGCAAGTACAGACTCCCAGGTAGGGAGAGGATCCCAAGGGGGTAACCCACTAAGCTCCCTTTTTCTAAGGTTTATAAAGGCTGCAGCTCCTTGTCTCTTCATACAGCCTTCTAATGGGTAGAACATCAGCTTCAAAGCTCAAATCCCACGTGGTGCCCCTCTCTTTTCCTCCCCCCTTCAGTGGGAGAATTCTCTGTCTCCTGTGAAAATCTGTTTTCCTCTTCCTCCCATTTGTCAGCATTTCTCCATCCTCTGTGAAAGTGCGTTTCCTTTTCTCCCCAAACCCTGTGGCTTTGCCCTATCTTCTGTGAATGGATGTCTTCCTCGCCCCTTATCCTGTGGCACCTTCTGTTCTCTGTGAATGTATGCCTTTTAGGCAGCTCTAAGCCCTCACTTATGCAGCCCTCCCCCATGGACCCTCTTTATTTATAAACTCCCTAAAGCTGCCTTTTTATCCCTAAAACTCCTTTCAATACTAGCATGATGTGGAAGGGGAGGAGTCTGGATATGGAAGAGCAAATAGGAAATACATAACACAAGGGACTTTAATATTATTGACTACTGCTGTCGTGCCTGAGCTATTACATATAATATTACCTTATGATGACTGACTTTTCTTTTATTTCTCTTTTTTTTCTTCATATGGCTTGATAGTGTTGTTTTAATATGTGGAAACTAGAGGCCCGGTGCATGAAATTCATACACTGGGCCCTCAGCCCGGCCTGCACCCTCTCTCAATCTGGAACCCCTCAGGGGATGTCTGACTGCCGGTTTAGGCCCGATCTGCAGGAATCCCTGTGGGGTCGGGCCTAAACCGACAGTTGGACATCCCTCTCACAATCCGGAACTGCTTGCTCCTAACTGCTCGCCTGCCTGCCTGCCTGATCAACCCCTACTCTGCCTGCCTGCCTGATTGCCCCTAACCACTCTGCATGCCTGCCTGATCGCCCTTAACCACCTCTGCCTCAGCCCCTGTCTCCGCAGCTTTGTCCGGAAGGACATCCGGAATGACATCTGGAAGGTCGTTTGGCTGTCCGGTCTAATTAGCATATTACGCTTTTATTATTATAGATAAACAGGTTATATAATCTATTAAGTAATTTAACAGGATGTAAAGGGAGTATGTCCTCTCTGGTTCTGTTGATGTATTCCGTAGTTGCACCAGCAGCTTCTTGCTCAGTCAGTGTGGTGCCAATTAGAGCAGCTGGCACCCTCCCACAGCCCTTGCCAGCATCATAGTTCCCACTGACTTGGTTCAGAGAGTAGCAGTGGTGAGCACATTAATCTTGGTAGCAGAGTGCCCATAGACTGGCTTCTGCAGTAACGGTAACAGTAAAAAGCTCTTGGCAGTTTGAGTCTGAAAGGCGTGATCAGCATGAGACTGTGGACTGGCTTCTGTAAAGCTTTAACAGTGGTCTTTCCAACAGCCAGAGCACCAGATGCCCCAGACCCCTGGCTGCCAGGAATTCTTGGCTCCAGCAGCACTCCTATAATTTCTCCTTCCATGAAGGAAGGCAGTGTTTCCTACAGTTTCTCACCCTGGGTGACCTCACTTTTTCACTTACCTCCTTTCCAACACTTTTATACCCTTACGGTACTTATGCTAGCCTCTCCCAAATAACTTAGAATGTTTTTTAATGTGATGTTGTATTCTACATCACCCTCAAAGTAAGAATTGCTTTGACCTCAAACTTTCTGTGCATAAATTTATGTTGAGATTATTATAGCCTAATCATAGATATCTTACCTATGAAGACATGATTAAGTATTAACAATATTGATAAAATAGTTTCTCTTCTTTACTAAGTATTCACAGATGCAAATTTGCAAAACTTCTCTCACCTTTACCTACTCTAATTGTGGTATTTCTCCAATGTAGGGTTCTCAGAAATTATATTTTAAATATCCATATATTCTTGCCTGCATAAAAACGTGCTACAAACTCAAATGTGCTTGAGAGTATCATGGGGAAAACATATTTGCAGATAAATTATCTCTGGAAAAAATTAGGGTTAACTTTCTCACTCTCATGTTTGCTATGAGCATTCTAAGTTTCTTACTCCTGCAACTGCCACAAATAGCTCACCCATATTATAGTTTTTTTAAAATTTGTTTTTATATAATTTTATTACTCATAGACAATCACTATGTCTCTGAACTCATGGGTTTAAAACAGCAGGCTGACCAAATCTTCTTTTGTAATATGGATGCCATCATAAAATTTTTATTATATTTAGAAAACTAAATGTTCGAGGAATTTTTAAACTCTGGTTTCTAGCTAAGCTCTTCAACATATTTCCCTTATTTCTATCTTTTCCTAGCCATCATTGTGCTTCTATGGATTCCATTCAATTTCATAATTCCTCTCTAAATCAATCTTAAGCTCCATCTTATTTCACGTCCTTTCATGAATAAAATAATACATTGATACTCCTTGTAATGCCTGGTATTCTACATCTGAGTCATTTTTCTCCTGCTTTATATAACTACAAATGACACAAATTTGCCATAGTAATAACTGTTAACTTACAGCTGAATAAACAACTGTCAACATACAGGGAACATTCTGTGATATAATTTATGCAATTGGAAAATGTAACACAACATTTTATTACTTCCTTTCCACATCCAAGATGTTCCTTCTATTTTTTATTGGTATGTACAAATGGGAATTTCTTGTTGCATGTATTCTTTTTTTATAGGGAATTATTTTTGTGTAGCCTGGCTTTGACAGCATAGTTTATCTGAGATAATGCACAAACATTTTATGTGTTTGTTTTTAAAATATATTTGTATTGATTTCAGAGAGGAGGGGAGATGGAAAGAGAAATAAAAACATCGATGATGAGAGAGAATCATTGATCGGCTGCCCCCCTCATGCCCCCCACTTGGGATTGAGCCTGCAACCCTGGCATGTGCCCTGACTGGGAACTAAACTGTGACCTTCTGACTCATAGGTCAGTGCTCAACCACTTAACCACACCAGCCAGGCAGACATTTTATACAGATAGTGCAATACTGTACTTTGCCCAATGCATTTTCTCCCAACATTTGAAAATTTTACATTAACACTTTAACTAATGGACTCACTAGTCTCTAGAAATTTGCTAAAAATTAGGCAAAGATGATTTTACTTGATGATGTATACTCTCAACTTACTTAACCATATAGCTACATAGTGGAGACAATGGATTTGCTTTATCTGCTACCAGGTTAAATGCCTCAAAGTGATTCATAAGTCAGTAGTGACACCAAACACTTGGTCTTTAAATTAAAACTGCTCTTACAAGAAGTTAAATGAAAAACAAAATAAAAGTAAGATGGTCTGTCAAAAAAATTTTCAGCCCTAACCGGTTTGGCTCAGTGGATAGAACATTGGCCTGTGGACTGAAGGGTCCCAGGTTCGATTCTGGTCAAGGGCATGTACCTTGGTTTCGGGCACATTCTCAGTAGGGGGTGTGCAGGAGGCAGCTGATTGATGTTTCTCTCTCATCGATGTTTCTAACTCTCTATCCCTCTCCCTTCCTCTCTGTAAAAAAATCAATAAAATATATTTAAAAATTTTTTTCAGAAAATATTTTATCATGATAGAACACAACATAAAGAGAAAAACATAGTTATATCAAACATATAAAGTTAAGAATCAAAATTTCCAAATAACACTTTATTGTAACGTTGTCAAAGTATTGAAAATTTATTCAAATAATATATAAAATATGTATTTCAATAACTTAGGGGGTTTAATATAAAAGTAAGAGTTTCTGTCCACAATTCATGAGTAAATTTTCATTGTTTTTCATTAACATTGAACATTTTTTTTTCATGTATCCTTCACCTAGAGTTCATTTTTTTTTTTTTAGTTTTTATATTCTCAAAACTCTAGTAATAGCTTTGACACTACTATAAGGACCTGAAAGATTTTGATTTGCATCTCTCACTCTTTCTGGATGATCAGATATTTTTTTTTTACCCAAATCCCATCATTTTCTAAGATCCAAAGATGCATTTCTTATCTGCCTTCAAAAAAAGGCATACATAACTTTTGAATCTTAAAATATTTTGACATTGCGTAGTTCCTGGAAAAAATAATTTACATCACTGGAACTCAAGAGTCAGACTATGACATTTAAATCTAAGCCCTTGTACACTTCCATGGCCAAGTTGTTACTCTTCCCAAGCCTAATATTCTCATCTCTAATGGGAATAATAGTAGACCTGCCTTTGTATTTCTAATTAGAATTAGATAAGATAATGTAGAGAAAGTTTTTATCCGAGTACATTTAGTACATATTAGCTCTAGATAGTCATAAATTTATATTTCTCTCTGTCTTACATAACATTTGTTCTTTTTCTTAAACATACATATGAATTGTAAGCTTCTTGATGATAATAGTTTATCCCTTATTCAACTTTTTATTCTGATTTCGCCTGAAAATATGCTATGAATTTCATTTTTGCTAAACAACTATGATATATTCTTCACATGTGCAATGTGCCATAATGAGAACACACTACAAAAAGCGTGAGGTTTTAGTTGTATATGTGAACATAACCCGATCAGCACTTTAATATCTCAGTAGAGAAAAGCTATTTGGCCCAATTGGTCATGGGTCATTTTAATAAGTATAATACTTTGTCCCTTCAGGCTTATCTTGAGCACCCCTTTTTAATGACTGGAATGTAATTTAACAGAGCTTGAGCCATTAAATTTAGAAATATTACTGTGGAATCAAAGTGCATTCAATATTCGGTGATGTGCATTATGTGCCTAATTATCATTTCCAGAAAAAGAGTGATTTCATGTACATTTTGATTGAATATAAGGTGATTATATGACAGATGCTTTCATGGATTTTATCTCCGTAGAAAATATGGCTTTGGTGAGCTGTCCTCAGTAAAGAGTGGAAGTGTGTGAACTTTTAAACTGTTCATTTTGCAAAGGCTCCATTTTTTTTTCTTGTTGCGTTCAATATTTTTGACACTCTAGATTTTGAAGTCATTAATATTATTTTTACCTGATTGTAAGGGCTGGTAATTTGTATTCACACACCTAATTGCTTTTGGAGCTTACTCTATTATAACGTGAGTGTGTGTGTGTGCGTGTGTGTGTGTGTGTGTGTGTGTGTGCCCCAGTGTTGTCCAGATCATTGGAATATATAGATTTTCATGCTGTGGCATCATATTCTCTTCACTCTGTGAGGCTACTCTAAGTCATAATGGCAAATAGGAAAATATTGTTAAACAATAAGAAGATGATGTGATAAGCTGCCCAGGTAATGTTTTGTAGACATTTGGAGGATAATGCTTAAATGCGAGGCTTGACTCCACTGGCTATTTTGTTAGATTCTGTGAAAAAGCTACAGGGAAGGAAGCACACTATAGAGAGAATAATCTACTTTGTATATGCTTTCAGCAAGCTCTTCATTCATGCATTGAACTCATATTCATTGAGTGTTTAATAGTTACCAAGCACTGTTTTAGGCAGGAGGAGGGGACAAAAAAAAAAAACAAACAAACACAAAAATGATAGTGGTATTAAAATCGCTGCTCTCATTAGAGTTAACTTCTAATGGGTAGATGCCAACAATAAAAATAAGCATGTCATTTAAGTGATTCATTGGTCTGTCAAAAGGGGATACATGTTACAGAAAACAAACTAACAGAACAGAGAAGAAAGGAGGCGTATAGTTTTGTCAGGATTGCCTCGTTGAGAAGTTGACATTCATGCAGAAGCTTGCAGAAAGTGAGAGTGTTAATCATGTTGTGAATGGCCAAGAGCATACCAAGCAGAAGGAACAATATGTGTATGCCTGGTGTGTTTCAATAATCATAGGGAAGGCAGTTTAGCCAAAGGGGATTTTGTAGGAGATGAGGTCAGGGCACGAGGAAGGAACAAATTATTTAGAGCTTTGCAGGCCATTAGAACTTTTCGTTTATTTGTTTTTATTCTCAGGGAAATAGGAAGCTGTTGCAGGTTGCCCAGGAGATAAATAACAGTTACTGATCAATATTTCAGAATATCACTCTGACAACTTCGTTGAGAATATAATGTAGGAGGCACAAGTAGATGATGGACACTTATTTTGTGTCTTTTGCAATATTGTAAGGGAAAGATGATAGTGCTTGGACATCTGGTATCCATGGAAACAATTAGGAAGTATATAATTTATAAATATTTGAAGGTATAATTAGGATGATGTCTTACCTTTTTGAAGATGAGATATTAAAGAAGGGAACTAGGAGGGTGCTTAGGCTTCTGGTCAAGCAATTGTAACAGTGGAGTTGTCCTCAACTCTGACTTGAGGTTCTACAGGTGGAGCAGGTTTGGGGGATGGTTGAACATAGAAGGTTTGGTGTGGAAAAGCTAAATTAGAGATGTCTCATTTATATCTAAGTGGAAGTATATGGTTAATAGGTGATTTTTGTGGAATTCAGGTTGGTTATCCAAATATAAATTTGGAAGTTTTTGGCATTTAGATAGCATTCAAAGTTGACAAAATAAAAAAGGAGATGAACATAAGTAGCAAAGACAAAAAGTCAAGTAGAAAGCTCTGGGAATTCCATCTAAAGGCAAAGAAAAAGTGGAGGATCCAGTAAAGACACCTGAGAAGGGTCATCACCAAAGAATAGAGGAAATCAAGAGCACGTGGTATTTTAGGCAAGAATTAACCACAGACTAACCTCAGGAGTCCAAGATTTAAAGGGACTGAGTGATATTTCTGTATCCTCTTACCTCTAAATAATTACAATCAGCAGACAAATTTAATCAGCATACACATTCTTAAGTCTCAAAGTGTGTATGTATTAACACCTTTTATTTGAGTAATCTCAACTTCAAGTAAGATGATAACAATGATTAAATCTTTGTTTTATAAGGTTAATATTACTTTTTTTGAGTGGGGAGTGAAGAAGGTGACCATTGAACAAAGGGATTATTTCTGAGTATGATAATAAAATATAGGGACACATATTGGAAATGACATTTGCTGGTTCTCAGAAAATCTATGTCATTTCAAGAACAAGGAACAGCCTCATTTGTCTCAACATGAGTTTTTAAAGTCCTCTTTAATTGACATGAGGTATGTGTTTTCAGGTGTATAACTTATATCTCCAAATGTGTCTTTTCTCTGATGCTACTAGTATTACAGAATAAACTCATGTTTAACTTGCTGCTAAGTATTTTGGTTTGGAAACTGAATATAGAGTTAGGGAGACAAATAGGTTTGGACTAGAATGGATTCTAAAAGGCAGCATCATTATAAAATCAAACTTCTAATTTTACTCTCCAAAAAGTTTTTATCAACTTGAAGGCATTTTTGTCCTATTTTTCTTCAGATTTTTCTTTGTATTTTGTCACCAAGTCCTGATGCGTGTACCTATAAACTATTTTTCAAACCTGTTTGGACATTTACATGTTTAAACAAAATATTTTATAAATTTAGTTAATTTGCTATTTTTGAAAATAATTTCCCCCTTCATATTTTTTGAGCTGTTTGAAATCAGGAACTGTTTCTGATTCTTCTTCATGATGTAACTTCCAGTGAGGGTCTTGGCATGTAGTGCATGCTCAAGGAAATTTTGTTGAGTGGAATATAGTTTTGATTCTTGCCATTAGAATCAGGATTGTTGAGATATATTTCTAATGTGCCTCCTTTATATGTGTTGTATTAGAACTATCTTGGACTCTACCTCACATTCAACTTGCTCACTTTTTACACTAGACATTGTACCACAGGCAGCTTTGAAAAAGCATAACCTTGACAAAATTTCCCATGAGCTGAGGTGCATGTCTCTCATGTTCTGCACCAATGTTTCTCTGATCCATTACGTGGAATGTTGCTGAGGACTACATGGCCTCATGCATGTGCAGCCTAGAGTCATGGAGAGGTGCATGTGTCATGGCTCAGCCACTATGCAATGAGGAGGGGTGAACTTATGTCCCCATCTTCTGCTGCTCAAGGAGGAAGTACTAACACACATCATATCTGTGATTTCACTCCACAAAATAAGCTAGGGCATTCTTGCAGACTCTTGTTAGAAGTTCTTTTTCTGGAAATATAAAAAAGACATATATCCTCTACTTGAACATATTTGATCTGTTGTTTAGGTACTGCCAGATCAAGCCTCCAAACATGAAACATTCACCATGTCTTTTTTCTGCCTAGAAAATGGTCTGGGCCCTCTACCTTGATCAGAATAGGTACCATGCCCTACTGTGTCAGTAGGAATTCAAACAATATTTAATATGTATTACTAGTTATATCAAGCTCACAAATGTTATTTTTTATTGTTTAAGATTAAATTTTATTTCCAAGATGAAACTTTTCTTAAAGATAAGAAATAAATTCTTTAATTAAAAAGTATCTTTCTCACTATGCCTAGCAGAGATGTCATACATTAGGCACTGAATAGTTCTTGATGAGCTGAATTAATGACAACCTTTGGAGGAATCCTATAAATTTCTAATTCCCACTGAAGTCTATGGTTTTGAGTAAAACAGCCTTGGAAATAGATTTTTAAATGTAAATGCCATCTGATGGTTCTAGAACATTTCAAGCTCTTTTATTAGGAACACCATTCATTCCAAGAGGCAGATAAAAATTAGAAACATTACATCAAATACAGCATACTGAATATATAAACTCATATATCTATATCTATCTCTCTCTCTCTCTCTCTCTCTCTCTCTCTCTCTCTCTCTATATATATATATATATATATAGAATATATATAACTCATAAACTCAGTTACATATAAATGTTGGATCTGTATGTTGTAGACCAGTGGTCGGCAAACTCCTTAGTCAACAGAGTCAAATATCAACAGTACAATGATTGAAATTCTTTTGAGAGCCAGATTTTTTAAACTTAAACTATATAGGTAGGCACATTGTTATTAACTTAATTAGGGTACTCCTAAGGCTTAGGAAGAGCCACACTCAAGGGGTCAAAGAGCCGCATGTGGCTCGCGAGCCGCAGTTTGCCAACCGCGGTAATATAGACCAAAAACATTTTTAAAATTTCTATTTTTTTTTCAAAACTGAAAAGTAGAAAAAATTACATAAATATTTTTATATTTGGATATTATGCTGCCAATCAGTAGTATGTGGTTTACAAACCATACAAAGCCCTCCCACCCAAATAAGTCTAATATTTGTAAAGAGGAAAAATTTATTTCAACAAAAAGAAATACATGAATGTTATGATACCAGTTCTTTAATTGGCTCAATTTTTCTTTGGCAGTAAGAAGTATATAAATATATAGTAAGAATGATAATAGTATGGCAATAATTAGTTGTTTGCTATTGTATTTTTGTGGAGTTTTATAAAGCATTATGTGTTTTCTTACCTTAGATTCATTGTTAGTTGTCATTGTTGTCCCTTTATATTCCTCCTGGCTCTATTTTTAAATACCAATGAAAGGAAAACTTAGTTTTCCAAAGTAATCAACTAAGTTCTGAGATTCCATGTTAACCACAAACTCTTCTGGTGCGTTGGGCATTTTAGGTGTTTCTTCTGTGGGGACCTAGGGCTTGAAGGATACAGTGGACAAAAGAAATACTGAGGAAGCCTGACCACAGGAAGATAACTGCAGTTAATGTACACATTTAATCATGAGACAGAAGGTGCTAAACTTTACTAAAGAACAAACAAGAATAAACTTGTTCTCAATCAAATGTTTTAAAATATTAGTATATTCACTCTTTCTCTCAGTCAGACTCAAATATGAAGAGAAAAAACTTCCACTGTGTCTGGTAAAATTTGAATGTTTAACCCAGTAAATTGCTTGAAGAAATTCCTCCAAAATTAGAGGGAAGGGGGAAATATACAACTATAAAATATCAGGCTTTTTACAAACAGGGATATCTCCACATTCCATGCACCACAGTTCCATCAAGTTTGGAATAAACTTATATGTAACAAGAAAGCATTATATACGTTTTTAAAAGTTGGAAATAAAAAGAACATAAATGCCCTCAAATTTGGAAACGTGACAAAATGTGAAAATTCTGGATAGATGTATATTCATAAGTCTTCACATCAAGAAATGGCACCTTTTACATGATAAGATTCATTAAGTGGGTTACACCAATAGGCCAGGGAATTTTTGTTTTAGATTCCCTGGCAATTGGAAATATAATGTCTTAAAAGGGGATTATAAGTAGAATGGCCTGAAACACAGATGTTTTGGATTAAGGGAGAAGTAAAATGTAAAATCCTTAAAATAATTTAAAATATTTTCCCATCTCTGCTACCTACTGAAACATTGCGATTTTTTATTATATTAGAAAAAGTATATACAAAATGAATTTTCACCATTTTTATAGGACCTGGTTATTCAACAATGCATAGTCCAAATAATCTTCTTTTTAAACTAGAACTGTTCAACAAGTATGTCTTGTGTGCCTGATATTTTTAGCACTGATATGGTTCTTATTATCTTATGAGCAAAATACAAATCATTACTATGCAAGCTATACTTCCTGTGATATGAGAAGAAACAATTATTCATTGAGCAATCAGAAAAATTTGATACAGGGAAGTACAGTGGGAGGATTTTAGACCAGGTGTAATAATTGACCTAAAAGCCCATAACTAGTGATGTCTGTGACCCTTGGGACCTTGCTCCTAAGTTGTGACTTTCAAGTCTCTTCAGATTTCTGGCCTGGTTCTTTCTCTCCCTTAAGATGATGTGCCTTAATTAGAAACAAGTCTTTTTTTAATTCTGATATTCTAAATTCTTATTGCTAACATTCATAGGCTTGGAAATATATATTTAATGTAAGATTAGAACTGTGTTATTTTGTTTTTTAATACCTGATTGTTGCTAGAAATCAAAACATATTCTATCTAACAAAGGAGGGAGTGCATCAGCTATCTTGACATTTCAAAGAATAACTACAGAAGTACAATGAATTGGATGATTTATAAAATGCTTGCAATTGTATTGGTCTATTAATAATTAAAAACAAATAGCATTATTAAAAGTATAGAATCACTTTTAGGAAGACATCCCAGAGATACTTATTAGTTGGCTATATAATTTTCAAATCTTTTCAAAGTTATAGTAGATATTTGTGATTCAATAACATATAAGAGAAAGATTTGTAAATTTGTATAGTCTAAAAACAATATTGAATAAACCTTTTATAAAATATGGAAATATTAGAGAACTCATCATTAGCAATGACATGAAGAGAATAGTTTCATATCAGAAAATACACGTTTGAAAGCTTTAAAAATTAAAATATAGTTATATCACTAGGTAAACCCATTTAATGCACATAGTACATTTTGTTTTATTGTTTGAAAAATTATTCTCCATACCTTTTTCATTAACAATGTTGTAGTACGTTTTTTAGAAAAATCTTTGGTACACAGTATTATGTGCTAATTGTGACTTTGAAACACGTTGGGCTTTTAATGGAATATGTTTATTCTTTGTTCTTTTGAATATGAGTCTTCTGTAAGCCTTACAGAAGAAGGCTGTGTGAATGTTTAACAATCCTGATCAAAAGTTGTAGGAATTCATCTATTCTAAAACAGAAAGATAATGATGTCTGAAAACTGTGATATTGAAGAAAAGCCACTGTCTTCTAATATATGTCGTAGCACCTCTCCTTTTCTTCTCTTTCAAATAAAGAAACTATTGAACATGATTGCAATTATATTAAACTTATAAAATATTTACAGCAATCCAAGGCGATTTAATCTTAATGAGTTTTGCCCATTAAGACAGGTAGAGGTGAAAGACATACTTTTTAAACCAAACCTGGAATATGTGTTTAATGCATTGAGCTTTGTACTCAGATGCACACATTGTATTGTGTAAATCACTACTGTTCAACATATAAAGAATATTTAATGATAAGCTTTTGGCATCAATTATCTTTTCTTTATGGCAAAAAATGTTTATATTAGAAAAAAAGGACATAATTAGCTATATTGAAATGCAACAAGGATAGGGCATAATGCATGCACAAGCATGCGCATGCATGAAGACTAGCCTACTCTATTTATGAAACATTACCAGGGAAACTGTTATAATTGTATCTATTATGTTCATCATATACAAGCATACATTACTTTTTAATTAAAATCATATCCATTTACATTTGTCCTTCCTTTGCCTAGAAGCATTAGACTTTCACATTTATTTAGATTTGTAATGCCTCAGTGAATAGCAAATACATTTTTATCTTTGTATATCTTTATTATCTTTTCTTTAAAAGCATTATTTTGTTAGGGCTAATGCTAATTAAGCTACTGCCTTTTTCTAGTTTCACAACCATCATAATTCTGGCATCACCACACGAAATCAATTCTCCCACCTCCCCCCTTCCCGCACCCACCCAAAGGCCCATTACCTTACACACGCTTTGCACTGAGACATGTATTACAATGACATTTTCATGTCTTGAGTATATCCTTGGCACATGTTGTTTAATTTTGTATAATTTTTATCAAGCTCACTCTTAAAAACTCTGATCTATTTTAGAAAGATGACCTAAAAGGAGATAAAATAAATAAATTTTTGAAATATGTAAGATTTTAAAAACTGGATGAAGAATGATGATTATATATATTAATTCGAGAAAATATAGTTTAGAGGTTCAGAAAGTGGGTTGTGGAACAGACTGCTTAATTCCAAGTACTAACTCTTCTACCTAATCACTATATAACTCTGCACCTCAGTGTTTTCCTCTGTGAAATGGTTATCATATCCTATTTTACCTGTATTTGTGGAGATACAATATTTTTTACCCTCAAGCACTTACTACACCTTGTACATTATTAAGAGTCAACTACTACTGAAAACCTCCTTAATTTTTGCCAGCTTTATTGATGTATAATTGACAGATAAAGTTGTATATATTCAAGGTGTACAACATGATGATTTGATATGTGTGTACATTTTTAAAAATTGATTACCAGATTCCAGTTAACTAACACACCATCAACTCATATAGTTACCATTTTTTCTTAGAATACTTAGTGTACTCTCAGTTACTTTCAAGTATACAATACGATATTATCAATTACAGTCACCACACTGTATATTAGGTCTCCGGAACTCATTCATCTTATAACTGAAAGTTTGTATTCTTTGACTAATATCTACCCATTTGTTCCATCCCTAGATTCTGAAAACCCCTGTATTCTTTTTCTGTGAGATAGACATATTTAGATTCACCTATAATTGAAATAACACAGTATTTGTCTTCCTGTATCTGGCTTATTTCATTTAGCATAATGCCCTCCATTTTCAATCATGTTGTTTCAAATGATAGGATTTTCTTTTTTTTAAGGATGAATAATTTATATATGTGACATGCATATATATCACATTGTCTTTATCCATTCATCCATCAACAGACATGTAGATTGATTATATTATTTTTATTTCACAATTATAGTGTCTTCTACAGTGGTTACTACTTACGAAAAATTGCAAATATTTTATATAAGTTGTCATAAAAAGAAAAAGCTGAGCTCATGTTTAGACATATGCTTGCCCACTTTCCAAATCTTTTTCCACATGTACACATTCTTTCATACCTCCTTAACTGTGTTTCCATAGTTTTCTATTGTCTTATATAACCTCCTCCCTTGTCATCTGAGGGGGGAAAATGTGAACAAACACATTTCCCAGTAGAAGATAATGAGGCGGAGTAGCATATAATAGTTAACAGTGTGGATTTCAGAGACACTTCAACTTGGTTGGATATTAGTTTTGACACTAATCTGTCAAATGATATTGGGCAGGTTATGTAAACTATATGAGGTCCCATTCGTTCAACTAAAAATCAAAGGGTTGTAATAAACTTACTCTATATGGTGTTAAAGAGACTTCAATAAACTATAACATGGAAGTTATTAGTAAAGTGCAAAATAAAGAATAAATGCTAATACATAGTTACAGGTTCTTTCAAGATTCAGCTGCAATCTCTTTTATAAGGTCTTTACTGATTCCTCCTTTCAACACTGAAGACATGCTGTAATATTATGTATAGTGGTACAACTTCTCTGAGTAATGCACAACTCTTTTATCACTTCTTTGTTTTATATCTGTCATCCTTTTTTGGACTATGAAATCTACATATCAAAACATATATTCTTGCCCAACTGGTGTGGCTCAGTGGTTGAGCATCGACCTATGAACCAGGAAGTCATGTTCAATTCTCAGTCAGGGCACATGCCTGGGTTGCAGGATCAATGCCTAGTGTGGGGCGTGTAGAAGGCAGCCGGTCAATGATTCTCTTCATTGATGTTTCTCTCTCTCTCTCTCTCTCTCTCTCTCTCTCTCTCTCTCTCTCTCTCCCTCCCTCCCTCCCTCCCCCTTCCACTCTGAGATAATCTGAAATAAATAAAAATATATTAAAACACACACACACACACACACACACACACACATCTTTATATTTCTGGTACATACTGCACCATCAATAAAATTTAGTATAATGAATAAGTAAAAAAAGGAAATTTTCCCTTTAATAAAATAGTGATATAATTAATAATGTATGAGAAGAAGAAAAATGTTGGGTTTGAAAAATAGATACAAATATATTATTACAGCAGATTTATACTTAAAATTAAAGAAATATATTTATTAAACAATAGATTTTGGGAAATTGTGGTATTTTTGATAAATTTTAGAGTAAGGAATTATGACTGAACTTTTTTTTCAATTTACAGAGTTGCAGAGAGTTTATTGCTTTAATTTCCTTTTTAAACAGTTTTTTATTGATTTTAGAGAGTGGGAGGGAGAGAGAGACACAGAAACTTTAATGTGAGAGAGAGACATCAGTTCGTTGCCTTCCACACATGGGATCAAACCAGAAACCTGGATATGTGCCCTGACCCAAATGTGAACCCACCACCTTTTGGTGTATGGGACGATGTTACAACCAACTGAGCCACACCAGTCAGAACTGAACTCATTTCTTAATATCTGTTTTAACTTGTCCACTATAAAATTATCAAGTTGTAAGTATACATCACAGTGTTACTCTACGATGCTGGTTGTTTTTTTCATCCACCTATGTCACACATTTTTATAGATGCATTTATTAACATTAAGTTATGTACAAAACTCCTTGCCAAGTGCTTTTGGGAATGTAAAGATTAAGTAAATATGATACACTACCTGCAAGGACTTTATAATCAAGTTAATAGTGATCATCTCTGCATACAAATAATAATAAAACTCAAAAACATATTTTGTAAAAGAGGTAATTATAGAGTACTATTTGTGTGTGTTTGGGTGTTCAAAGTTATAGAATTCAGAGACCTCATAAAGAAAATCACTTAAGATTTCTGATTGACAAGTAGAAGGGATTGTTCACATGAAGATACATTCAAAAAGAATACGAGGTTAAGCAAAAACATGTAGGTGATAGGTTTCCAAGAAGGAAGGCCCTCCAAGGCTAGTGTTGGGACCCAGAATAAAAGGGTTGAACAGTGTGACCAAATGTTGCAAGCAACAGGCAAGCTAGGAATGAAAAGACTGAAACATTAAATTTCATATTATTTGCTCTCTGATAGGGCAGAATCATCTCCAGGTCCATCCATGCTGTTGCAAAGGGTAGAATTTCCTTCTTTTTTTTTTTTGTTTTGTTTTTGTCTCAGTAGTATTTCATTGTGTGAATGTACCACTGCTTTGTTATCCACTCATCTACTGATGGGCACTTAGGCAGCTTTTAGCTTCTTTTTTTATAATCTTGTTTAAAATATAGTGATCCTCTTTATTAAAAAATTAATTATATGAACATGGCTTAGTGTATATACTAGAATGAAGATGTATAGGAAAGATGCAAACATTGTCAATTTTAGAATAATTATAAGTAGAGTGCTATAGTAAAGTGGTGAAATTCCAAAAGATCACACATCAACACTCATTTCTTTAGTTTACCAAGTGTATGGCTTTGGAGTGTTATTTACTTGCCAAATCTCAGTATCTGATTGTGATAATTGAAGCAGAAAATACATGAGCTTAGTTTTAGCGGGATGAAAATCATTCAGCTCAGTTATTTGTAGCCCTCTAATATTTATTTCATACTTACATCAGAGAACTGCCTGTTATGAGGTAGGCAATTCAATTTAAAATTCTTCAGCATAGTGTATTGCTATATATGCTGTAGTTGAAGCTGTAGTCTAGGTGTAATCAGATACATTAACCATGACTTTATGATCAAGGACGGTCATCCAGTTTTTATCAGAAAGTCATCCCCAGAGAAGTTTATGAGAAGTACTTACTGTCTTTTTCTCCTATGCATATACCTGCTAATGTCATTAATTATAGAAAGAACCTCTTATTGGTTAAATAGGAGATGGACTCAAAATATTTTATAAATTGGGTTAAAATATTTTGGAGATATACCCTATCCTTGAACAAAGCAACACGTAAGAATCTTTCCTAATAGTTGACGTTTTGGGATGGTGCCTGATGGATTCCTAAACTGCCCTGGGCTCAGAAGTTGCTGATTGCTAATAGAGCGATGCCTCTAGGATATTCTTGATCTGCCTCTTCTCAGTATTTATTTAGTGTGATTGGTTACTGAAAGTGACAGATCTATGAGACATAATTGAGGCTATAGAGTAAAGAATATGACCACTTTTTTGCCCATTTCCTAATAAATTTGTGTAGAAGAATATACTGCAAGATTTTATTTTATAATAGCTTGCAAGCCAATATATAGAGGAAACTTAATTTCCATCTATGTCTATATCTACTATTTATACCTTATCAATAAGCCTATCTAAGTCAGTTCTTGATTTGATCGTAAAGAATACAATTTATTTGCATTTTTGTTTTCCACCACAATATCACACTTGTAATTTTAAGACATTTTTTAGTAATTATTGTCACTCCAGCACCTAGTATAGAAGCAGACACACAACAGAAACTTTAATGGTTTTTTTTAGATTAAATTGGTTAATTGTTATCTGTGCAAAGATAAAGAGGAGTATAGTCTTAAAAAATTTTTATGAAACCACAATGGAAGCAATAAAATATTAAATACGACACAGTGCCTAATACATAACAGATCTCTTGCACATTTTTCTAGTTATTTTGTCATTTCTTTCTCATTACCAACACCATCCTTCCCCATTTAAATTGGGTATTTATAATTACATAAATTTATAAGCTAAATTGCCAAGATTTAAATCCAATTGTATCTGCTTCCTTAATACCATTTTCACTTTGCTAATAATTAGTACAGTGGATGCCACCAAATTACCCAATTATCTCAACTTGATAAGACATAACTACAAGAAGATTCTGTTTTTCATCATTTATCTTTTTAATTGTATCTTTTAGACCTATCTCTTTCTTAGTGGGCAGCAGACCATTCAACTTGAGCATACCAGTATTTCATAAATTCATAGTAATTTCAATTATTAAAAGTTCATCCAGTTTTAAACTTCAAACTCATATCTGATTTCAAAAAGTGCTCCCATCCCTGACCCCTTCCCAGCACATACACCAAGTGCAGAGCTTGTCCCTTAATCCCTGAAGGAGGGAAGAGGATATGGCGAGCTCTTCTACTCTGCTTCCCTCCCGTCTTGAAATGATGGAGTGGCACTTGTCCTGGTTCTGGCTTAATACCACCCTATACAGTTTTTATTTATTTTTAAACCTTATTTTTTATTTAAATTTAAATTCTATATTGTTTATAGTATTACATGTGAGTCTCCTTTTTGCCCCATTGACCTCTTCCCGGCTGCTCCCACCCCCCAGCACATGCCCTCACACCCCTACTCTCTGTGTCCATTGGTTTTGCTCAGATGCATGCATACAAGTCCTTTGGTTGATCTCTTACCCCCTCACCTCCCACCTTCCTTCATAGGTTGTACAGTCTGTTTGATGCTTCTATGTCTCTGGTTCTATTTTTGTTCACCAGTTTCTATTGTTCATTATATTCCACAAATGAGTGAGATCATTTGACATTTATCTTTCTCTGACTGGCTTATTTTGCTTAGCATAATGCTCTCCAGTTCCATGCATGCTGTTGCAAATGGTAAGAATTCCTTCTTTTTTACAGCAGCGTAGGATTCCATTGTGTAGATGTACCAAAGTTTTCTAATCCATTCATCTGCTGATGGGCACTTAGGCTGTTTCCAAATCTTAGCTATGGTGAATTGTGCTGCTATGAACATAGGGGTGCATATATCCTTTCTGATCGGTGTTACTGTTTTCTTGGGATATGTTCCTAGATGTGGGATCACTGGGTCAAATGGAAGTTCCATTTTTTGTTTTTTGAGGAAACGCCATACTGTTTTTCACAGTGGCTGCACCAGTCTGCATTCCCACCAGCGGTGCACGAGTGTTTCTTTTTCTCCACATCCTCAGCAGCACTTGTTGTTTGTTGATTTGTTGATGATAGCCAGTCTGACAGGTGTGAGATGGTACCTCATTGTTGTTTTGATTTACATCTCTCGGATGATTAGTGACTTTGAGCATGTTTTCATATTTCTCTTGGCTTTCTGTATGTCCTCTTTTGAAATTAAATCTTAATTGTTGAAAGTGTTACATATGTCCTCTTTTTACCCCCACTGACTTCCTCTAGCCCTTCCCCCACCCCAGGCCTTCACCATGCTATTGTCTATGTCCATGGCTTATGCATATATGCATACAAGTTCTTTGATTGATCTCTTCCCACTCACCCTCCCCAGCCTTCTCTCTGAGATTTGGCAGTATGTTCTAAGCTTCTACGTGTCTGGATCTATTTTGTTCATCAGTTTAGTTTGTTCATTAGATTCCATATATGAGTGAGATCATGCAATACTTGTCTTTCTCTGACTGGTTTATTTTGCTTAGCATAATATGCTCCAGGTCCCTCCATGCAGTCTCAAAGGGTAAGAGGTCCTTATTTTTTACCACTGCATTGTATTTCTTGATGTAAATGTACCACAGCTTTTTTTTTTTTTAATCTACTCATCTATTGTGGGCACTTGGACTATTTTCAGATCTTAACTATTGTAAATTGCACTTCTATGAACATAGGGGTGCATACATTCTTATGATTGGTGTTTCGGGTGTCTTAGGATATATTTCTAGAAGTGGGATCACGGGGTCAAATGGTGTTTCATAGTTCATTTTTTTGAGCTTTTGTGTAAACACCTCTAATATTGGAAGCTTGGAGGCAGGTGGGAAGAAAATCCATGGGTCTTTCTTAAATAATTCAACTGATTGCTGATTGCATTTCTTCTTTGATTAATGGTGACTAGACCACTGATGTCCTCTAGGTAACAGATATAGAAGTAGTTTTCCTTGAAGGAGCAGTTAGATAATTTGTATAATTTGTAGCTTTGTATCAAACCCTTCCAGCAACCCTTGAGTCCTGACACTGGCTTTTCACTCTTCTTTAGTCTCCTTGTTCATCTGCCAGTAAGGTAGCTCAAGCCCAGATGAAAAATTAACACATAAACACTCTCACATCCTTTCCAAACCAAATGATAGTCTTATAAGCTACTCCATTGCCATACTTTATTTCCACTTTAAAAAAATGTCTTCTCCTACTTCTCAAATAAGTGTTAGATCTGTTATCCAAGTCAGCTGTCCATGCAAAATTGCAGCTGAGAAAAATGTGCCCATCTTTGATTTTTATTGACACTGGCAATCTCTACAAGCAGTTCACTTGGAGGCTCCCTATTTTGTCTTTTGCCTGAGATAGTGGGTAGGGGGTGCAGAGTACTCTTTTTTGAGTCACAAACTCAAAGATTCTTTTTCAGGCTTTTGTTTGAATAATGTTTGTGATTATCTGAGTGTATACAATCACCTGTGAATGTGCATTAAGGAAGATGCCTGAAATCAATGTTTGTGTGGCTCCTATTATAGCTCTCTTTATAAGAGCAAACACTTAAAACCTGGCATAGAAAACTCATGATTGCTTGACCTTGTATTTTAGAATGAATCTAACTTTAAAAAATAGTTTATATAGTATCAATTTTCAAGTGTTAAGAAAATATTAATAAAAGTAATAATTAGATCTTATACAATTTATAAGAATGGCCTGTGAATTAATAAAGGCCAATATCCCACTTGTCTATTTTTTTTCATTTCTAGTGTCATGTTATTACTTTCCCCTGAAGGGATTTTTTTTAGCTATAAAATATTTTATGTTTATTCTTAACTTTCTTAAAATATTTTCTTTAATTTCTTTATTGGTTAAGGTATTACAAATGTGTCCTCATCCCCCCATTAATTCAAACACAATACTTTGCTATTCTAGTAGGGGAAAAAGCCACTATCACATTTTTTATAGCAAAGGTGGAAATTTATTGAAGAACAAGTATAGACTCCCACGTGGGGAAAGGGAAAGATTCTCACAGCCCACTCCCACATGGGGAGGGGGAAAGAGTCCTCCACTATCACATTTTTAATCAAGCAAACCAGAAACATATTGTGTCAAATTTAAAGTTTAAGTAAATGCCCATTTTTTTAAATGAAAATAGAGTGATAGTTTCTGGTATTTTAAATGACTCAGTATCTCAAGCTACCAATAAAATTTTATCTCCCAAATCAATCCTAACAGAGGTAGATTGTAAAGTTATTTCTATATTCCCAAATTTTTAAATTAGAAAAATATTAAATAATTCTCATTAGTTATAACCAATAATTCAAAGCTTAGTAATATGCTATCATTTTATCTTTACAAAGAGTCCAAGTCCACTTATGAATATTACTTAAAAGGCTTTTGTGAGATATCTCTGATACACAAACATAATCCCTGACATTCTGGAAATATTAACATAACACAGGGTGTATACCTTTAAGTGTGTTTACAATATTACAGGGAAATAAACAACATTTTTAAAAAATGTATAAAGGATGGTGGGAGTGCACAGGGCTGATTATAACTAAAATGAACACATGGAACATTAATACTATTACATGTTTTGCATTTACCTTCAATTCCAAGAGTGAGCAACATGAGGGATACCTGTCTTATGTGTAAACACTAAGTAGCTCTGACAAAAATAAACTGATGTGAGCTTGAGAAATGGCTTATGGTGAATACTGGTGCTTAGAATGACACTGAGGATGACTTCAGGAATTTACATAGATGTCACACAGAAAGAAAATATCAGACTGTGTTTTTCTATATCAGAACCATTGGATGGGCACGGGAAGTTTATGACCATTTTTAATACAAATAGTAGAACTGTCCAGAAACATAATTATTTGCTTTGAGAAAGTAATCAATCTTCTATTTGAAATAGATTCAAATAAAAAGATGGATGACTATAGAAACAGTCACAGTGTTGCTGAAATGGTTTAGGCATTAGATATGAGTGTGGCCGTCATGGCCTCTAAAATACTACTGTTCCTATTTGTAATACTATGATAAATAAATTAAAATGTTTGCATCTGGGGTTCTTTTATGCATTAGTCTATGGAATATAAATTTACATAAATACCAAAGTTTAACAGTGCCAATAGGCCCCTTTGAAAAAGAATGTAGTGGTTCACTACTATGAATAGTTAAGACTGCATTGGACATAATAATATAAAATAAATGTATGACTGTGGAAGCTTACTTTTATAGAAAGTATTTGTGTATTGTATGTGCATATGCATATCGAATTGCATGTATTCTATATGACAATGAAAATAACGCCATATGAAGCAATAGCTATGGCTACTTGGGCACATGTTTAGATACGACTATTCGTGCCAAATTAATCATACTCCTTGATAAATCTATATTGGGCTCAAAATAAATTTTAAGATTTTCATGAAGAATATAAGGTTGTAGTACAATGTATGACAGATTTTGTTCAAGGATCATACAGAAAAACTATGTTAAAAGCCATTTTGTGAGTTTTGTAAACCAGAGGAAGGAAACATTTCTGTCAAAGGCATCTGACCTCAGTGAGTCTAAGATGGAATTTGAAAATAAATTTACTGCAGCGAAAGGAACAAGATGAATGTCAGAAAACAAACTGTGTGACATGTAATGAATATGGAATAAAGATGCCAGATTATTCTGAAGTATTAAATAATAATTTTATGTGAACAATTTTTATGAGAAAGCAAACTTTAATTAATACTTTGGGAATGAATAGAAGTGAACTGGAGACACTGGTTTAGTCTATGGTGGGGACTACAACTGAAGGTAGAGACATGTTTAAAATGTCAGAAATGAGCCTGTAAGCACTGACTTCTTACAAAATGTTATAAATAATGCAATATATTTTAACTCTCTATTGTATATGTTGTGCAAAAGTGTCTACCTACCTTGTGTCTGTCCTCTGAGAGATATATCTGTTGCTTTCTGCCTATCTAAAATTTCCCAGTGATTATTATAACTCTATGCTATTTTTTATAAATGTTTTATTTACTTTAGAGAGAGAGAGAGAGGAAGGGAGAGGGAGAGGGAAAGAGAGAAAGAGAAACGTTGACGTGAGAGAGAAACATCAATAGGCTGCCTCTAGCATGTGCCACCACCGGGAATCCAGCCTGCAGACAGCCTGGGCATGTTTCCTGACTGCGAACCAGCGACCTTTCAGTGCCACGGACGATGCTCAACCAATTGAGGCACACCAGCCAGGGCACAAATGTATGCTATTTTAATGAGATAATTTAGCACCTTTTAAGTTTTTTATTGAATGATTTATTTATTTTTTAATTTTATTTTTTAAAAAATATATTTTATTGATTTTTTACAGAGAGGAAGGGAGAGGGATAGAGAGTTAGAAACATCGATCAGCTGCCTCCTGCACACTCCCTATTGGGGATGTGCCCGCAACCAAGGTACATGCCCTTGACGGGAATCAAACCTGGGACCCTTGAGTCCGCAGGCTGACGCTCTATCCACTGAGCCAAACTGGTTAGGATTGAATGATTTATTTACCTTCATGGACACTTGACTTTGTCCTTACAACTACTTTGCATACTTTTTCCCATAGATACTTCTTAAGAATTGGTATCATTTTTCTCTCCAAACTATTATTCCTTCATCTTTCTAAAACACAATGTGGGAAAGGGGAAGAAGTAATGAGATAGAGAATATCTAGTATATGCAGGTAGAATTTAATTATGTCATTTTTGATGACTTCTAAGTCTCTCAGATAATTCATCTGGCTTCCTAGGATATTTTTTAAAATCTTCTCAAACCATGTCATCTACCCACCCCAGTCCCATAAAAATGACCTTGCTATCACCATAACAGAACTGTAGCACTACTGTCATTCCACTCTAGAAAAAATCTTACAGCCACCATAAATTCAGTCATCACAAGCATCTTTTCTTTCTTAATAATAAAAAGTGAAATGATTTATTTTTGTATCTTCTAGAGGTTTTCTTTTTATTGAATGTATTGGGGTGAACTGGTTAACAAAATTATACAGGTTTCAGATGCACAATTCTACAACAGGTCATAGGTACACTGTATTGTGTGTTCACTACCACAAATCAAGTGTATGTCCATCACCATTTATTCTCACTATACCCTCTTTTCAAATGATCTGCTAGAATAAGTCTATAGGCTCTGGTAATTGAAACCAATATATCTTTCCTTGATAGTCTTTATTATTTTCCAATTTATTGTAAAATATCTTTTAAATTAAATTTGAAGTCCAAAGTTATTTCTGTTTAAAAAAAATTCTTTTTCTTTCAATGTGGACAATGACAATTCTATAACCCTTACCACTAATTTGCTCTCGGCCTATGCTATTTACACCATGGATACTACTGTGAATGATTTTTGTTTTTATTTATTTATGTTCCCATCATCATTTATTTCCTCTATGCCCTCTTCTTCCTCACCCTACTGCCCCCCCAATCACCACAATATTTTCCATATGCATGAGTTCTCACTCTTTTTAATTTTTTTCTCCATCCCTCCATCCCCCCCACCAACAAAATATCTTTTAAGACTGACAAGAGGACTAGCTGAGTACCTGGATTACCAAACCAACCTAAGAATGAACACATCATCAAATTATTTGGACGTTCCATGTAGTCTTCCCCTATTAAACCTCATCACTGACCTTGCTGGCTTATATAAATGTCATCTTTTATAATGTCCTGCATTTATTGGAACTTCATTTCAATTTACATATTACCTAAGACTTGTGCATGTTTCTGAATGCTATCTAAATATCATAATTTATTTTCAGAATATATTTTCTGAAATTACATGCCATTCATTTTATATATAGTTATTTTTTTCTCCGGCTTTATTGAAGTATAATTGAAAAAATGTTTATATTTAATGTGTACAATGTGATATATATACTATGACATGATTATCATAAACAAGCTAATTATCACATCTATCATCTCACATAATCACCATTTTTTGGTGTGGCAAGAACACTTGAGACCTACTCTCATAACTTTCAAGTGTACAATACAGTGTTATTGACTGTAGTCACCAGGCTGTGCATTAGATCTCTAGAATTTATTCATCTCATAATTGAAAGTTTGTACCCTTTGAGTAATATCTCCTCATCCCCCAACCCTCAGCTCATGGCAACCCCCATTCTACTCTGTTTCTGTTAGCTCAACTTTTTTAGATTTCACATATAAGTAATGCCATGCACCATGTATTTTTAGCTTACCTCACTTAGCATGTCTTCCATGTTTATCCATGTTGTCAGAAATCACAGGCTTTCTTCTTTATGGCTCAATAGTAATCCATTTTATATATATATATATATATATATATATATATATATATATATATATTATATTGATATACTATAATACAATATACTATATAATTCATTTGTTTATTTAGTGCTATATTGTATTGCACTTATAAATATTTCACAGTTTATTGATTACATCTCTTATTGACGGTCTTCTATATTATTTATATTTTTTATACAAATATGTTTCTGCATATCCTTATGTATGTATGTAAGATATTATTTAAAGCATATCTCCAGGATTGGAACTTCTGTGGCATTTAATATAAGCATCTTCGATTTATTAAACAAAGTCCTTTTTTTTCCGGAGAAAAATGAAGTTGTTTATGAAGTGTATACTTTTTGTTGTGTTTTACTGATTTTGTTTTTTTTACTGTTCAGTGCCTGACAGATGGTAGGAATTAAACATATATTTGCTGAATAAATGACATTGCTCATAGATGGTGATTGTCAGATCTGCCCTGGCGATTTCCTGGGATTATAGGAAAAGTACAAATAGGGAATCATATTCCATATGCATAAAAATATTTAAAAGTTATAATTAAGCTAATGGACTGTTAACTGTTAAATAAAACATTTTATTACATCTTGACATATATATATATATATATATATATATATATATATATATATATATATATATATTTACCTGAGTGGCCATATATATATATATGACCTGAATGACCAGATAGATGCTCCTTGGATGCATGGCTTCATAGAGGAAGACAATTCTCTACCCTCAGTCCTGGGTCAATATCTTGTCCCATTGACTTTATCAATTTGGATTATGTATCGCAGTCTCTCCCACATATATAGGCACCCTAGCCTACTGGCTAAAACCCTGTTAATAGTAAATGAAATACTAGCCTTTTGACCACTTTGAAGGTACGGAATTTGCAAATCAGGGGTATGATTGCCCTTGTGAGGCCAGATCAGAGGTCAGCAGAAGACCTGGAAGTGGTCTGGGAACTTTTTGGTAGGAAAGTATGTGTCCCATGTTCTTGGAGGCTTGATTAGTAGAGGAGGTGTGGGTTTCAAGTGGGCATATCCTTGCTTCTCTATCTTTTGAGAAAGGCTTTGGCAAATAAAGGGCCAGAATATGGGCCCTCTTAGTGTGAAAGTTGTGGTACCATGTCCTTGGGTTTAGGATCTGGAGAAGGGCCATGTGCAAATGATGAGACTAGACAAGAAATATGAATTTGGAAACAGGGGGCCAGGCGGAGAGTGTTTCTCAAGAGGAAAGGCTTCACTGGTGCCCAGGCCCTGCCAACCTTTTATTCAATTTTAGATACACATATTGCCCTTAGTCAGGCAGGTAATTCCAGTAGCAGACAGACTATCTTTAAGGTCAGTAAATATTAGTAAAGATTTACTTTGAGACTATTTGGTCAGGAAATTGCTTGAGCCAGCATTGTCTCGACTAAACAATTGGTGCATAGCTTTGGCCCTTGCCAGAGCTCAAGGTCCACCAGCCTTCTGTGTTCCTTGTTTACACTTTTCTGATAGTGAAGAAAATGGGTATCTTCCAACATCTGAGGCATTATTGTTTAAAAATCTGTGATAAACAGACTTAAAAAAATTTCCCAATGTGTTGCATTTTTTGCAACATACAAAAAATTTGCTAGAAAAATTAGTTGAAAAAAGAAAGACATGAATTACAAGCATAATTTTTTAAATTTAAAATTCTACAAGGCAAAAAATACATTTTGGTAAATACAATCAGTACATTGTAACAGAAAACTGTAAACACTATTCATTGAAATAGCACAAGCACACATAGACAATTAATACAGTGAGTCGCTATTATACTCAAGATGTTTTGTCATTCTGCATTTATAATTAAACCAGAATTATAATGATTTCTAATATTAAATGTATATTCACACTTGGAACAAATATTGTGTGTATCAACATTTAAAGTGGCTTAATGTAACAAATAAACTCTCTTCTTGCCAATTAATTTATGTAACCTTATATAGACTAATATCAATGATATTCACCAGGAATAATGTATACTTAAACTGTTTCTATATTTAGTTTTAATAACATTCAATGAGAATGACTTAAAATCATTCTCACACATGTATGTTGATAGGTTTGAGAGAAGAGAATAATTCACAATGTAGAAAATTATACTTTACTTTCAAAATTAATATTCAATTATTTGTCAGTTGCCAATTCCAACTATTTGTAAAGTTATATTCAAATTTATACCTTTTCAATGAAAAAATGTATTTGGATCCGTAAATCTTTCCTATGTCTGCTTTAAAACATCAAAAATTTAACTATAAAATTTGTACAAATTTTTTAATGAAATATAAAAATCTAAACACTTGACCAAATCTGTATTGTGTTCATTGATATATCATCACCTACTTCTTTGATAATAATTACTAAAAATTATGAACACATAATATCTAGAAAAATTCTGCTTTTCTAACTTCTGTTTTTGTCTTTGTTTCTTATCTATAATTTTAAAACTATTGTGAGCCTTTTATGAGAGCATCAGAAATATTAAAAATGCAAAAGACAGACAATAAGACAAATCTAGATGTGTAGTTCACATAATAAAAGCATTAAAGAACTTTCCAATTTCTTACCTTGTATAAACACAAAAGTTATTTTTGTTGTTCAAAATGCTTACTAGAAATTATCTACTAAGTAACCACTGTAACACTGCATGTACCTCTGCAAGTGTGAATGATTGGCTTTAATATGATAAAAGAAAAATCATGGTGTGTTAGCATTAAATAATTCACAAGTTTTACTATATCACTAAAGGCTGTCTAGTTAGCATTTTTGGAGGCGAAGCAAATGGTGCAGGGGGAAGAGCAAAATACTCTCTAAGAGGAGAGCAGTGTATTGATTTGTATTCTGGCAGCTGCACCAAAAAGCCTAAACTTGAAGGATTTTTACACACATTGGTGTTATAATGTATGAATTAACTTTAAAATATTAAACATTACAGAGTGGTCCTACAGTGATTGATTATTAAGCAGCTATTCACACATGCTCCTCACCACATAATTTCAACAAGACCTAACAGTCTGCTCAGGGCGACCCAGCAATGTCAAATTGCTATAAAATTTTCAAACACTTGTTCTCTATGTTTAGATTACCAAATTGGCAAAAGATTTACTGCATTCCTAGCCTTAAATTTGACTCTTGATTTTTATTTCTTTTTATTTAATGACGCATAATTTCCATATATAATGAATGTCATTTTTCTAGTATACTTTGGATGTCCTTTAATATATACAGGCAATGTCAAGTTTTATATAGTTAGACTAGTTGCTTTGGTCATCACTGAATCTTAATAAACAAGGTGTCACCATTACAAGTTTCCATGAAAGCGATATTTATGCATTATTGAGTAGCAATGAAAAACACTGTGTGAATTTTGTTTTTTCAGTGAGTTGATCTGCTGCATCCCGGACTAGTTTTTCAATACATTAAGATATAGTGTCACTGGAAAGTGGTATTTGAATTTCCTCTTTGCCACCCTTTCTCCTATCAATACCAAGAAAACATTTCTGATACAATCTTTGACTAATGTTGGCCATTTAATTATAGAGATATTTATATTAATATTTAATCTCAGCAATAGGAAGTAATGCTTTAAGGAACCACAAACCACTGATGTTTTATTTGAAATATTAAACATCTTCTGTTGACTTATAAAAAAATTTTATTCATATATAATTTAAATATGTAGTTACACTTAAAATGTAATGGGGCCGAATATATGGTGACAGAAGGAGACTTGACTTTGGGTGGTGCACACACAATGCCATGTACAGATAATGTATTATAGAATTGTAACTTTTAAATGTATATACTTCTTTTCTTTATTAATTAAGGTATTACATATGTGTCCTTATACCTCCATTGTCCCCCCATTCACCCCCAATTCATGCCCTTATCCCCCTGGTGACTGTGTCTATTGGTTAGGCTTATATGCATGCATACAAGTCCTTTTATTAACCAATATCACCCCAATAAATTTAATTCAAATTTTAAAAAAATATAATACAGAGGTTTTTAGTATAGTGGATGTTGTGTAACCACCACAACAATATAATTTAGACAAGTTTCACCCCAAACAGAATCCCTATTTTATTTAGCAACCTTTTAACATTCTCTCCCACCACTATGTCAAAATTCAAAGCCAATCTACTGTTATGTCTATTAAAGATTTGCCTATTGTGGACCTTTCATAAGTGGAATTACAAAGTATCCTATCTAATAAAAGAGTAATATGCAAATTAACCATCACTCCATCACAAAGATGGCGGCGTCCACAGAGCTGGAGCGAACAGGAGGCTTGGTTGCCCCTGGTGATAGAGGAAGCCAAGCTTCCCGCCTTCACTGGATGGCCCTTAGCTGCACTCAAGGCTACAAAGTTTCAATCATAGAAGATAAATAAATCCCAGATACCTGCTTCCAGCCCACGGGTATGGCCAGCCTGCAAACAGCCCTCAGCCCCTCACCTAGGCTGGGCAGGCACCCAACGGGACTCCCCACCCAACTCTGAAGGGGCTGTGGCCAGCCTGAAAACAGCCATCAGCCCCTCACCCAGGCTGGCCACACTCCCATGGGAGTGAGGGTCCCCACTGGGGGGCTTGACCAGCCTGAAAACAGCCCTCAGCCCCTCACCCAGGCTGGCCAGGCACCCAAGTGGGACCCCCACCCTGATCTGGGACACCCTTCAGGGCAAATCAGCCAGCCCCCACCTGTGCACCAGGCCTCTATCCTATATACTAAAAAGGTAATATGCAAATTGACCCTAACAGCAGAACAACTGGGAATGACTGGTCACTATGACACACACTGACCACCAGGGGGCAGATGCTCAATGCAGGAGATGTCCCCTGGTGGTCAGTGCGCTCCCACAGGGGGAGTTCTGCTCAGCCACAAGCCAGGCTGATGGCTTCCAGCACAGCGGTGGTGGCGGGAGCCTCTCCCACCTCCTCAGCAGCGCTAAGTATGTCTGACTGCAGCTTAGGCCTGCTCCCCACTGTCAAGTGGACATCCCCTGAGGGCTGCCGGGCTGCCAGAGGGATGTCTGACTGCCAGCTTAGGCCCGATACCCCAGGGAGTGGGCCTAAGCCAGCAGGTGGACATCCCCCGAGGGTCCCAGACTGCGAGAGGGCACAGGCCGGGCTGAGGGGACCCCCCCCTTGAGTGCCCAAATTTTTGTGCACTGGACCTCTAGTGAAGTATAATAGGATTGACTTCTTTTGTGTAGCATAATATTTTAAAGATTTATCTGTATTTTATCATATATTAGTACTTCACTGTTTTTTATGATTCTACCCAATAAACATGCCATATTCTGTTTTTCCAATCATTAATTGAAGGGCAACTAATTTGTTTTTTCCTTTCTGCTAATATGAATAATCCTGCTATGAATATTTGTGTGCAAGTTCTTTTTTTTTTTTTGAGGGGGGGTGTTTAATTTCAGAGAAGAAGGGAGGAAGAGAGAGATCAATAATGCGAGAATTCTTGACTGGCTGCCTCCTGAATGCCTCCTGAATGCCTCCTACTGGGGATCGAGCCAGCAACCCAAGGATGTGCCCTGACCTGGAATCCAACTGTGCCCTTCTGGTTCATAGGTCGACACTCAACCACTGAGCAACACTGCCTGGGCTATGTACAAACTTTTGAAAGGGATTGTGTTGAATCATTATACCACTTTGAGTTATCGTATTTTTTCTGTGTATAAGATGCCCCCATGGCCCTAACCGGTTTGGCTCAGTGGATAGAGCGTCGACCTGCAGACTGAAAGGTCCCAGGTTCGATTCCAGTCAAGGGCATGTACCTTGGTTGCGGGCACATCACCAGTAGGAGGTGTGCAGGAGGCAGCTGATCGATGTTTCTCTCTCATCGATGTTTCTAACTCTCTATCCCTCTCCCTTCCTCTCTGTAAAAAATCAATAACATATATTTTTTAAAAAAAGATGCCCCCATGTATAAGATCCCTCCCCATTTTTCCAACCCCAAATTAAGAAATCAATATTTAAACATTTTTTATTTCTTTTTTTATTGCTTAAAATATTACAAAGAGTAGTACATTTGTCTCCTTTTTTTTCCCCTTGACCTTCCCCCAGCCTCCCCTCCCCAGTGTCTTGTGTCCATTGGTTATTCTTATATACATGCATAGAAGTCCTTTAGTTGATCTCTTACCACCCCCCAATATTTAAACATTTTGCTGGTTTTCCTCTTAAGGCCTTCTTGTTTTTTGGCATCTTAAGGAGTTATTCTTCCCTGTTTTCTCCACTGTCTGATTATACACTCAGTGGGAGGAGGCCAAAATTGTCTCTCTGCAGCTCTATTTCCATGCTCTCTTGCATAGCTGATTACATTCCATTTTGAATTTTACAGGAGGTAGGACAATCACTTACCAGTAATAACCTTGTGAGTCTTGAACATCTTTTTTGGGGCTCAGAACTTTCTGGAGCCTG